>NC_139827.1:2755050-2870050 GCF_963691815.1 Echiichthys vipera | reverse complement strand
GTCTCCCAGTGTTATTTCCCCGCACCGTTCACGACACACTGCCTTTCAATACGTTAATGGTAGAAAAGCACAAACACACGATGCATCTGCATAAACACAAACTTTCAAATGTCTAATCTTTCCACCTAACTGCCTCTCTCTCTCTCTCTCTCTTTTTCAAACAGGCACACACTCTCTCATCCCTCCTACTCTTTCGCTCATGCAGGCATTTAACCTATTATGCTGGCATTTCCATAGAAGCAGTCGTATTATCATAATTAGCTAATCATTCCCTAATCTCCACACTAATTGTCATCCCATGGCCCATTACTTTGGCTCTGATCTGTATAAGGAAACTCAACCAGGGGTTAAATTCTATCTGTTAAATAGACGGAGGATTGATTCAGCGTTTAGATGAGTAATCAAGGGTAAGTGGGCAGGCGGTCCTTCAGACCCGGCCCCAGGGGCCCTGCCAAATGTTCTGATGATTTAAGATGTTTGCAGAAGCAGATGACAAGTAAGCCGTAAAGCCTCGGACAGCTTTTATGGATCCTTGATTGATGTATATTTCAAAAAACAAACAACAATTATGCGCCATCTCCGTGGAGAAGTACAGGCATCATTTTAAATGTTAGGTACGTTTTCTGTGTGAATAATAAAGAATCCACCGGTTAGTGATGGAAGAAGCTTTCTGGTTTGATATCATTCATTCATTCATTCATTCATCTTCAACCGCTTATCCCGGGGTCGCGGGGGGGCTGGAGCCGTTCCCAGCTGTCATCGGGCGTGAGGCGGGACAGGACGCCAGTCTATCACAGGACACATAGAGACGAACAGAGACAGACAACCATTCACACCTACGGGTGATTTAGAGTCATCAATGAACCGAACACCTGCACGTCTTTGGACTGTGGGAGGAAACCGGAGAACCCGGAGAAAACCCACGCAGACACGGGGAGAACATGCAAACTCCACACAGAAGGGCCCCAGCCGGGATTCGAACCAGGAACCCTCTCGCTGTGAGGCGACAGTGGAAGTGTGAAAGGTTATCTCAGGACACTTTACAGAGTAGGTAAAGACCACACTCTATGACTTATTTATGATTTACAGAGACCCAACAATTCCCCCGTAGAGTACGGTGGCGTTGAAAACCTTCACTATAACAGGCAGGAACGTCAGGCAGACCCAGCTCTGTGGAGGACGCACATCTGTCTGCACCGGAGAGAGGAAGAGAAGGAGAGAGAGAGAGAGAAAAGACGGACAGATGGACAGAGAGAGAGACAAAGACAGAGACAGATATCTCCTTGTGTGATACGCTCTTTAGCACTGCAGGGGGACTAAGATGCACATTTCTCACGATCATTGGAATCACTCTCAAGGGATATCTTAGTTTTGTTGAAACATATAAGATGTCCCTTCTCTTTATGCTTTTAGTATAAACACAGACATGGACATGAACTCTGGTGAGCAGTATGGTGAGCTCGGTTTGAGGGTTTGATATGAATATTCCCTGGTTCACAGGTGGGATAGTGGAATAATTGGCTTTAACTACACGTACAAAACGCCCTTCAAATCAATTTACCGTACTTTCCGCACTATAAGTTGCACCTAAAAACCTTCAAATGTCTCAAAAGCCGACAGTGGGCCTTATAATGCGGTGCTCCTTATATATGGACCAATATTGAGCCACAACAGGTCTCCAACTACGGTGAGCAGCCGCCGACTCTATTTTCCCCCGTAGAAGAAGTAACGCGCGGTGCATGTTGAGATATACGACTGCGTGAAGCGTGCCGTTTCATTTCCATGTGTGTGTTTGTGTAAAGAGCCCAAAATGGCTCCTGTTAAGAGACACGCTTACGACGCAGAGTTTACACTCAAGGCCATTAGTCACGCAGGAGAACACGGGAATAGAGCAGCAGCCAGAGAGTTTAACATGAACCAATCAATGGTGCGGAAGTGGAGGAAGCAACAAGACGACCTCCCCTGACTGTTTTGTTGACGTTCCCTTTAGCGCAGCTCCATCTAATGGATGCAGAACGTGACCCCAGCCTCGACTGTAGCGTCTGTTCTATGCGCCTGACAACGTGGTGCGCCTTAAAGTGCGGAAAATACGTTATATAGTTTGAGCTCAAATCAAACTTAATCACACAGCGTACTCAGGTCTAACTCAGGCCGTGTTGGTTTTAGACATGACTCATCACAGAACCTGATTTCCGTGGGGAAACTTTAAAGATGTTTTGTTTTTCTCTCTTTTGCAATAATCACGTTTGTTTGAAGCAGCGGATTAAGGCGCTGCAATATCGCTCGAGACGCTCATATTAAATTGGAACGTCTCAACGACAAACAATGGTAAACGGTTGTTAACAAAAAAGGCGAAACACAACAGAGACGTAACGCAGGGAACACACAGCACATAAAAGGACACGCGTAATAGTTTTATTTAGATGGGATTAAAAGATGAAAATATTCAAACGTGTTCCCTCAAGTGAGCAACATTAAAGTCATAAGTGAGTTTAAAATTAGCCCGGCTGTTTGATCGCGGGGTATTAGCAAGTGTTGGCTAAATAGAATAATCAATGTTTCTTTGATATAGAAATAAACTTTAATAATTACAATCATTTGAACAGGGGGGGGGGGGGGGTGAGCAAAGGAAAGGGAAATGAACAAACTGCAAACTAGATAAGACGTTAGAATAAACAGAATAAGTATTTATGGTAAATGGACTTATAAAGCGCCTTTCTAGTCTTCTGACTACTCAAGGCGCTTTCACAGTGTTTGTCACATTCACCCTTTCACACAGACATTAGACTGGCGTCCTGTCCAGGGTGGACCCCGCCTCACGTCCGATGTCAGCTGGGATCGGCTCCAGCCCCCCCACTGATGGATTCACACCACATTTACACACCCATGCACAGCCCGGGGAGCAATTCGGGGTTCAGTGTCTTGCCCGAGGACACTTCGACATGTGGACCGGGGGAGCTGGGGATCGAATCACCTCACAGAAGTCACAGTGTTTAGTTAGAAGTGAGATGTTAGGATGGGCTAATAAAAGAAAGTTGCCTCAGCCCGATGCTTTTTTGGTTGAAATTGTCAAAATATTATGTTATTTTTTTTAACATCTGATGCTTTACCACAAATAAATTCATTCATTCATTCATTCATTCAATATAAACAAAAAGAATAAGTAAACAGACAGACGCGGCAGAAAGAGAATGTGCTGACGGCCGTTACCTTGGCAGCTAATGCAGCGTTTCCCCAGGAGGATTGTGGGTAATGTAGTTAAAAGGCCCAGTGCTTTAAGCTGTGGCCGGTAGGAACCCGGCTTGGATAATTCCCATTAACATCCCATTAACTGAGCGTTCTGTTCACTCGACACATCCTCCGGAGTGTGTGCACAGTCAGTCCAGTGTGTTCATGCAAGTGTTTGCCGCTTTGCACTGGTTGTGGTTTTGTGTCCCTGCGTGCAGTGTGTGTGTGTGTGTGTGTGTGTGTGTGTGTGTCTCGCGCAGCATGGAAATTGAGTTGCCCCTGAGATGAGCCCCTTTGTTAAACCGTCTTTAATAAAGGAGAGAGCTTCTTCTTTATTCATCCAACAAACAGAGAGGAGTGACAGAAGAGGGTCTCGGCAGCTGGTGACTCGGCACGGCGCACAAAGGTGTTTGTTATGAACTGACCTTTTCATCCTGTGGCCACTGTGGCCGGTGGTCGGCAAAGTAACTTGACACTTTCATATGTATTTTGGCGATTCGACACTTTATAAGCCCTTTAATAAGCTTTTGTGCTGTTGTTGGCAGATGCTATCACCACACGAACACTGAAAGGTGGACGATTTAAGGTCGATTGCATTGAACGACCAGGTTTAGCGTAGGAAAAGAGCCGTTTTAAATCATATATTACAGTTTCAGGGTCGTGGTATTGCTCATGCCGGCTAATTGTCACGCTGTAACGGCTTACTGGGACGCCACAGAGCCAGTGTTAACAGTATTCGCAGCACTTGTGCTTTTCTTACTGTGATTTCACACACACAGAGTCGTCGCTGCGGTGCTGTTGAAGTGCTGTCTGCCTTTCCTTCTCAGTGATAATGGCCGTATATATATTATTCATTTTGTTATAAATGTCTTTTATATCTGTTTCAGACACAGGTTGGGATTGTGTTGAGAAACGTAACAGCATCAGAAAGTGTGTTTTAAATACAAATATCTACATTTTGTCCATGTCTGTGACTTATTCTTCATACTGTATGCAGTCATTGACACTGTAGATCTCTTAAAGAGCTGTTATGGTATCGATATGAGCGTCAAAAGACCATTTCAATGTATCTTTCTGCTGCCAATCACACCTGTGTCGCACGTCGTGGTAACATTAAACAAAAAAAACATTTGAGGCTGCAGCCATGTCATGATGGTTATGTGAGGCTGCACTTAGTGGTGCATTGGGAAAAAAGGTCATATCAGCAAATCGAATTTTTTCACTCTTATTATTAATCATCACACACACACACACACACACACACACACACACACACACAGGACCTATATGCATGCAATTAAGGAGAGATGTTAGAGTGAGGGGGCTGCCAGTGACCAGCGCCCTGAGCAGTTGGGGGTTCGGTGCATTGCACAACAGCACCTCGACAGTGCCCAGGAGATGAACTGGCACATCTCCAGCCACCAGTCCACGCTCCATTCATGGTCCACACAGGGACTTGAACCAGCGACCCTACGGTTCCGAGCCAAGTCACCTATGGACTGAGCTACTGCCGCCCCAACTATAACTCTAACTGTTGGACTGTGACAGGAAACGAACCATAAACTCCTACATTACATTTAGCTTCTGGATAATTAGCTTAGTACTAAATAATCATCATTGCTTAAGAAAGAGCATGTGTGTGCGCGTGTGCGTGTGTGTGTGTGTGTCACCATCTACCTTAGACTCAAGGAAGGTCTGAGGGGATTTGCAGCATTGGGATTAACGCCTCAGCTGACAGCGGTTCATTAAAGTCAAAGAACTGTGTGAATGAGTGTTGCTTGTCAATGCACCTGCGTATTATCAAAATACAAGGATTGATAAAAAGCGGGTGCAATGGTCGCATCGCCTCTTCCTTTTCTTTGAGCTCTAATCATCTGATCTTCCACTCTCCGGTCCTCCGTCCTCCATCCTCTGTCCCTCGCTCATTGTGTCTCTCTTCCTCCATCCCCTGCACTTGTCTCCTCAGGTCTATCCGTCATCGTAATGGCCTGCTCATCTGAGTCCCCCCGCATCCCTCCTCTCATCATCCCTCTCTTCCCCTCGTCCATCTTCGCCGATCCTTCACGGAGCTGAATGATCCCAGCTTCCCTCCCTCGTTTGTCTCTCTTTCCGTCCATATTTCTCTCTATTCTCACCTGCTCCTTCTCTTTTATCCTTCCTTAACCCAAATGCTGTGTCCGAATTTAAATGCTGCTGAATAAACCAAAATGAAAGCATCAATCTAGTGCTAAGGGATCTATTTTCCCCTGTTATTTCCCAATTGTGTGAAGCGTCAGTGACTTTCTTTACCGCCGCATTTCCTGCTTGTTGCTAAGCTCCACTACAGATAAACTAATAAAACGCATTTGCCATTTTAATGTCAAAAGAGAAGCGCAGTGAATCCAAAATCCACCCCTTCTCCTAGAATTCCCAGATTACAGCAACAAGCAACAGTTTAGACTCAAATGACTTAAACCTGAGAGCTGTGCAAACCCTTCAATGGCCAATTGAGTCCACCTTCATCATCTCATCTTATCTCATCTTCAGCCTCTTATCCGGGGTCGGGTCTCGGGGGACAGGGGACCCCAAACTTCCCTTTCCCGGGCCACATTAACCAGCTCTAACTGGGGGATCCTGAGGCGTTCCCAGGCCAGTGTGGAGATCTAATCTCTCCACCTGGTCCTGGGTCTTCCCCGAGGCCTCCTCCCAGCTGGACGTGCCTGGAACACCTCCCTAGGGAGGCGCCCAGGGTTCATCCTTACCAGATGATCCTGAACCACCTCAACTGGCTCCTTTCAACGCAAAGCCTTTCGACTCAGCTCTCTTTTCGTCACAACTTGCAACTCATCAGGGAAATAATAAAAGGTTGAAACACATACTTCTGTTTTTCCAAACCCACACTGTGGAACATTCAGTGTAATGTTGGCTATTAAATAATGTACATGGATTAAAGGTTAACAAAGCGTGTGGTGCTCATGGCAGTTGGTGTGCACACACTCCAGAGACAGTGAGCAAGGTCATGGTCACACTTAAGGTTAAATCATTGTTACCGAGTAAAAGTCGCTCCGTAGTAAAAGTCTCCCTGGCCAAAAATGCAGAATAAAGAAGGAAAAAAACATCTATAAGTTGCACTCCAGTATAAGTCGACACAGACATTCACACTGAAGGCAGTGGACATCTACACACCATCTAATCTAACCATTCACACCACATTTACACACCCATGTGCAGCACGGAGAGCGATTCAGGGTTCAGTGTCTTGCCCAAGGACGCTTCAACATGTGGACCGGGGGAGGTGGGGATCGAATCACCTCCCCCCACCAACCAATACATAAAGGCAGATGGGGTAGGACTGGACAAAGCCTGATATGATCACAACAGAAGTGAATTGTCCTTGCATCAACATCAAACGTCTCCTGTTGGAAACACACATGTTGAAGTGCTCTCCGTGTGTGTGCATGCTCACATGTGTTCGGTATGAAAGACGTGGCACACACACACAAATCCACACACTTTCCTCAGCTCGGAGAACAAAAAAGGGGGAATTGCTCGGATAGTTTACGCTGCAGATTTATGAGCAGTGGGAGGTTCAGCAATTATACTTACGTAGGAAGCAAAACAACATTAACTTCAAGCATCAGCATATCCAACTTAGAGAGCACTCGCAGCTTCTTAAAATGATTGCCTGCGAGGCTCAATTGAGACACGCGCAGCACAAAAGCAAGTGGCAGCGAGCTCTGATTATTCTCATCGGAAAGGACAGAGACTGAGCGGGGTTCCTCCGAGTCGAAGTGATGGGGTTGGGGCGCTAAACCACTTCACAGCGTCGATGTTTTGTACAAATTAGAAGAGCTTAGGGTGGATGGGGTTACTTTTTTAGGAACTTAGCTCGGTGAACTCTGTAATTTGTTTCCTCGCACAGGATGAAACAACTTGTGCAGCTGGAAAAATATGAACAGGGATGAAATATGACTTCCCATTTGTGATTTCACTCTTTTCATCTTTAATTTTGGAGCAGATGTCCATCTCTGTTGAAATACACAATCAACATAACACAAACACAATCAATTTGCTCACAGGCACAACTGTACCTGTACACCTCCAGGCCAGCTGACTGAAACAACAACATCACAGCCAAGACAACAAGGCATTTTGCAGGTTTGTGTTGACTGGATGACGGTCCTTTGGCCCATTTGATCGAGAATGAATAACGATGTGGCGCTCTATCAGTACTGCAGCATTCGTTGTGTCTCCTAACATGACCAGGAGCCATCTGTGAGCAGAGTGGAGCCGTGAACATCTACTAAGACCCGCAACAACGCAAGAATCCTTTTGGATCAATTCAACGCAGAGTTTTCACTTAAACTGGAAATGGAAGGATTGAAAGAGCAGGTACCGCGCCATGACACGCTCATGAGTAACCTCATCAGCACCCTTGCATCTCCACTTCACCCTTAGGGTCCGCCGCAAACCGCTGGGCAGCATCTTTTAAAATGTCCATCCCGGAGAACAGACGCGTATAAATAGTCTCAGGACCGCTGCCAATGCTCGTGATCGTACACATGCACACGCTTGTGCCCGTACATGTGCATCCGTGCTTTTCAAAAGCCCACCTCTCTCAGCCGGGCGGGCGTGCCTGGGAGCGGTACGGTTGTACTCACACTGGTCAAACCATGTGTGCTTAGGCACGGTACGAATGGACAGTGTGAGTGCACCCTAACATATAATAAACGTTCTCATTTGGGACTGATGTATAAGGGTGAATTGTGTGTTGGTGTTACTCACTGGAGTCAACTGTAAAGCCGTCTCGGGTGATATTAGACGCTCAAAGCAAGTGCTCTGAGATTGAGAGCGCCAAACTGCACGTAAGGAGGCGGTTGTGTAGTTTGTTACATTACAAAAGCCCGTTCCTGACGTAAACCAAGTGATTCTGTTGTCCTAACACTGCAGTTTTGTGCCAGTTTACAACGTAAACAGTGTTTTTAAAAAAGCGCAATGCATTTGACACGCAGGCTTACCTAGGGCGTTGACAAGTGACACATAGGGGGCTAGACAAATCACAGTATGTGACGGGAACAGGTTGTTCAGTCCGCCATTAGTTGCCTGAATCTACTTCAACCATAGTTTATTTACCAAAACCATAAACGTTCCCTAGTTTAAACAACATTGTGTGAATGGAACATAAAAAAAAACACAACATCGTCCATCGTTTCCATAGTAATCCATAGTTTTGCTAAATGGTTTAGTACCAGTGTTCTTGTTCTTGTTGTGAATGCACCTGTTAAATAAAATGCCTATTATATAACTTCTGTCGTTTCCCCATGGCTCAACAGTTATCCGCTCAAAGCCAAATCCCTCTCTCTTCATGGAGTAATAAAAGTGCCGTATTGTCATCTAATCTGTGTTCACAGTTGAGGTATTTCTGGTTCAATGACTCATGTTCAGCGACTCGGACAGCGACAAAGCGTCCAGACTCTGGCAGGCAGCCGTCCATGGTGCTGACTCGGAGCCACGGACAGCATCACATGAATCATGAATGAACCTTTACATATATATTATTATTCTTTATATCATTATTTGTTGCTGCTGTTGAATGAGTTGAACAGTTTTATGATGCGTCTGTGTTGGCAACACCTCTTTTGCGATCATCCATCTACCGCGTAGGCTGTAGTTCACGCTCTCCTTTTGGCTTTGAACCGTATCATGAGAGCCTGGCATCTCAGCTCATTTTTGATTCCTAAGGGGCGTGAGCAAGCACCCCCGCTTTGGCAGAGCTTGCTCTGTGACAAAAAGTGGCTGCTGGGTCACAATCCTCAGCTAGTCTTCTCCCTAACAGACCGTACACTAAATCTGTCTGTGAGGGAGAAGGGCCAGAACATATGAAACATGAGTTTGGCTGGTATTTTTTATAGATTTAATACATTTTTGTAACTGTAGAACTCAGTCTGAAGTGGTGTTGTGACTTACTTGGCACCCTGTTAATTGCTTTGAGAGGCCGCAGTACTCTCACTGTCCTGATGGCTGTGAAGTTGACGTTCTGCAGGTCCAGCGAGTATTCGATCATCCTGGAAAACACGCCCAAAACATACAGGAAAAAACGTGTTAGCAAACAAAACTTCCACATGTCTCCGGTATATAAGGGGTATCAAACAGAGGACCGACGCAAACACATCCACAAATCCAAACTTGTGTGATAATCCCCTCCGAGTTGTGATGGTTAAACACACTCCTACCTCTATGTTTGTGAGCTTAAACAAAAGCACGGCGTCGCACAGTCCGGGTCCGACTGTGCAGAGCCTTATATGCATTAATGAGCTGGAATACGTGAAACAAAACGTTCAAAGAAACAGGGTTCAGTGGTAGACTTTGTTACAGTAACTTAACTGTGCTTAACTGTGTCTTTCAACACACTGAGACAACAAACCTATTGATTCATTTGCAGCTGAACATGAATATCCCCGTGTGTATTGATATACACAAGTGCTGCAATGGCATTAAAAACCAGGCTTTCCTTCTTTTTGATGATGGAGATGAAGGAAGATGTCAAAGTGAAGTGAGGTGAATAAGTACAGTAGACCTCCTGCATCCCGTGAAATACCTTTTAGCACATGTAGTAAAAGTATCAGAGTGTATCCTGCAGGAAGGCAGGTGTGCATGAGAGGCATGAGATTACACCCGCAACCATCTGAGATGAAAGCAGAGCCGTGTGCCGGAGCAGGGATTGGAGGTGGAAGGAATAAACAGGCTTGAAGTAAAACTAGGTGAGGAATGAAGGAGACGGAGAAGTGAAGCAGTGACTGAGTATTTTGCTATTTGACCTATTTCTGACAGATTCATTACAGGGAAAACATACTTTGCCTGGAGGAAATGCAAAGAGAGAGCGCAGAGGAGGGAGAGGACAGACAGACGGAGAGAGAAGAGGAAACGGGGACGACAGGAGACGGAGAGAGCGTGAGACGAGGAAGGATGGATCAGAAACCAACGCAAGCAAAGCACCGACGGATGATTAAGTGCAATATAACGATGGCAATAAAGAGAGATTGAGGGAAGGAGAGGGAGTGAGCCTGAGGGTTTTATCAAGTGTTGGAGATAATTACAAAGTTAGGAGCGGAGACGGAGAGGAGAGGAGAGAGAAAAGAGCAATATGCATATACCTGGCTGAGCAGAAGAAAGCTATGAAAGGGAGTGGGGCTGGGGGGTAGAGAGTTGTCAAGACACGGGGGAAGAGAAAAGTACAAAAAACTGAGGCAAGTTTCAAGTATTTCACACAAATATTCTCCTCCAAGATATTCCAGCACTCCACAATAACAAGCCAATTTCAACGAGAGGCTGGCTGGAGAGTCTACCAGGCGATGTTTGAAGAGTTTAAAAAGCCCCGGCCAATTAATCCCTTCCAACCTTTCGACCTACGCACCTGGAGAAGAGTCTTTAGAAATGTTTTGACGGCAAATATCAGCGAACGAGACAGAAACCTCCACTTTCCCGACGTTCCAGAGGGGGTGTCGTTGTTTTAAATGGTACCATGTGAGGTTTCAAGCTTGGATCTTACTCAAACATGTTGAAAGTCTGCAGGATTTGAGAAATCATACGCACTGACACCTTCTACTAGTCTCAGGAGACCGTCCTGATCTCGCAAGCTCCATTATATTTTATGCTGCCTTCAGGTGCTATCGAAAAGACGGTCCTTTCCACTTGGGAACTGGAAATTACCGGTGCGTTGTGTTCAAGTGCGTTAGTTGTCGTAGTGAAATGAATCATGGCGACCCACAGATCCTGACGTTTTACTTGGGGGAAACCATTTTAGACTGATTCATCAGCCACAGCGAGAAGAAGATTTATCAAAACACAAGCTGTAAATAATCTCATCTCATCTTCAGCCTCTTATCCGGGGTCGGGTCTCGGGGGCAGCAGCTTTAGCAGGGGTCCCCAAACTTCCCTTTCCCGGGCCACATTAACCAGCTCTAACTGGGGGATCCTGAGGCGTTCCCAGGCCAGTGTGGAGATATAATCTCTCACCTGGTCCTGGGTCTTCCCCGAGGCCTCCTCCCAGCTGGACGTGCCTGGAACACCTCCCTAGGGAGGCGCCCAGGGTTCATCCTTACCAGATGATCCTGAACCACCTCAACTGGCTCCTTTCAACGCAAAGGAGCAGCGGCTCTACTCCGAGTTCCTCACGGATGCTGAACTTCTCCCCCTCTCTCTAAGGGAGACTCCAGCCCCCCTCCTGAGGAAACACATTTCGGCCGCTTGTACCTGCGACCTGGTTCTTTGTCGTAGTTAAATGAAACATGGTGAACCCACAGATCCTGACCTGTTACTTGGGGGAAACCATTTTAGACTGATTCATCAGCTACAGCAAGAAAAGGATTAATCAAAACACAAACTTTAAATAATATGCTGTATTTCTATAGATCATGAATAGAAGATTTTTTTAAAGGACAAAAAGAGATAGCTAATTTGTTCTGTTTTAGCTTTATAAGCTTAGTCTACACTAATCTAGAGCAGATAATCTTCCCCACCAGCTCAAAAACATTGCTGTTGTAATAAAGCAGACTCCTGCGTAGCGCTGCGCCATGTTGAAAAGGTCAAATGTTATCTCATCTAGGCAACTCGTGTATCAAAGTACTCTACGAGCTTCCCAGTGGAAATTACTACACGAGGGGGCATTCATGTGCAATGTTCACGTCGGCTTTCTGTATTTACCACATTTCCCATAGGACGTGAAGGCTCCATTACTCGCAGATCAGTCTGGTAACGTGCGGCGGAGAAAATTTGGAGGAGTTTACCAAGCGACCGAACCAATCAGAGTTGGTTTTGAGGTGGATTTAAGTGACGAAACGAGAAGAGACTGTTGAGGTTTAAAAAACATGGAGGCTTCCACGGATGAGATGAGCAGCTATGGAGCGAGCCACTCACTAACTCTTTGTTCTCTGGACCCTTCTGTTGAATATGGACCAGGCTTCAGAAATTGGGCCTTTGATCCGTAAATTCACGTCAAACACAAAGGGAAAATCTCCTTTACCCACATGTTGTTTCCTTTCTGAGCTTTGCCTCCACGCTGTTAGCACGTCACACGCTTCACTCATCTGATTGGTTGATTTGGCCCGTATGTTGGTGATAGATGGTTTGTCCAAACAGTAACCAGTATTTTCACCCCTTCCCAGATGGATCTGCAGAGCAAATGCGAATCAATCCATCTGGTGGAGTCAGGTTAAACTTCTATCAGAGTTGCACCTCATTCTAAAAGTGGAAATACACAACCAGGGCAATGTCCTGCACCCCGAACTTCAGTTCAGTGACCAAACCTGTGTATACGCTTCAAAGCACGCGTAAGGCGCGGCTCTTACTCAGTGAGCCATGAAATATGAATCATATTACGGTGACCCTGAAGGTGACAGGAGCCGGCGGAGCCCTGATTCTGCTCTAGCTTCCCCACGAATCAGACAGAACCATGCAGGTAAAACGCTCCGACCATGAGAAGGTCGGAGTTCGCAGAGTACCTGGATACAGCCACATCTGTGTGTGATCACAGAGGATGGTTCCTGAGTGTGCGGTCACGACCTAATCTGACGAGCAGGTTTTCTATGGCGGGAGCAGAGCAGACACATCATGCACATCATTTTAACCACACAAACATTTATACTTGGTGCACAAGGTGATATAAAACACTGACGCTACAACTACAACTACGTACAGGCACATAACCTCAGTATCACACCCAATTACAATCACACACATATATATATACACACACACACACACACACACACACACACACACACACACACACACACACACACACACACACACACACACACACACACACACACACACACACACACACACACACACACACACACACACACACACACAACACACACAACACACACACTGCATGGGACCATGATTAGTGTAGTTACGTAAGCTGTGAACCCCTACACACTCTTACAGTACACAAACTCACAGGCCGTCACTTTCAGACACACTGACACAGTTACACAATTACACACACACACACACACACACACACAGACACACACACCAAACTAAATTTAGTGTCTGTCCTGTTCGCGTTAGGGTTGCTCTCTAACCAAACAGATCCATGAATACCTCATAGGAGGAACTCAATCACTTTTGTTCCTAAGCGGCGTTAGAGGAGGGGATGTGGACTTTCCTTCTTCTTTTTTGGGGGGAGGCACACACTTTCTGTCTTTCTACACACTCACATCCCCAATTTACACACACACACACACACACACACGCACACACACAGTGCATGGGACCATGATGAGTGTAGTTACGTAAGCTGTGAACCCCTACATACTCACAGTACGCAAACTCACAGGCCGTCACTTTCAGACACACTGACACAGTTACACAGACAGACAGACAGACACACACACACAGACACACACACTCTCTCTCTCACAGACACACACACACACACACACCAAACTAAATTCAGTGTCTGTCTGGTTAGAGAGCAATCCTAACTCGAACACAAACAGATCCATGAATATTTCAAAGGAGGTCACTTTTGTTCCTAAGCGGCGTCCAAGGAGGGGATGTGGACCTTCAACCGGTTCTTAAACATCCTTCTTCTTCTCCTTGGGTTTTGTCACTGTCGTGTCTTTCCTCTTGAGGGAACCGCTCTGCTGTTTACTTAAGCCCCAAAAAGCACAGTTACGAGTTGGCATTTATAAAGACTCTCCCAGGAGGCACCAGAGTGGAACAGTGGGGTGTTTTTCTGCGGGGTGTCCCTGCTGCTCTGAGGGGAAAGCTTTGAATGCTGGAGGTAACGCGAGGGCCCGCGCTTTGAAACGTTATACAGGATTCATGAGGACATCTGTAGTGTTGAGTGGGAAATTCTATTTCCAAAGCCAAAGTGGAACGAACAGTTTGCAGATGACTGCGATCAATATTTGATGATGTTGTTGATCAGTACAAAGTGACCCACTCGTTACTTCAAACTCAAACAGGAAATGATGTCGCAGGTTGTGTCGTCTCCTGAAGAACACGTTAAAGTTGCACATCGAAGTTAGAAGTTCGTCCTCTTGGAGCCTCTCTTCATGGCACTTTTATTTAATTCCCCTTTAATTTCAAATGAACCTGGTTTTCTTAACGGTTTTCATTATTTTACCCTTGCTTTGATCTTTAAAAGCAACATTAACATCCGTCAATGTCAACGACTGTCCTGCAGCGTTGTTGTTGTTTTTTATTGAAATAAAGGAGCCAGTTGAGGCGGTTCAGGACCCTCACCTGTGGTCATGAAAGCTGGGTCAGGAACCAAAGAACGAGGTCGCGGGTACAAGCGTCTGAAATGTGTTTCCTCAGGAGGGGGTCTGGAGTCTCCCTTAGAGAGAGGGGGAGAAGTTCAGCCATCCCTGAGGAACTCGGAGTAGAGCCGCTGCTCCTTTGCGTTGAAAGGAGCCAGTTGAGGTGGTTCAGGATCATCTGGTAAGGATGAACCCTGGGCGCCTCCCAGGGGAGGTGTTCCAGGCACGTCCAGCTGGGAGGAGGCCTCTGGGAAGACCCAGGACCAGGTGGAGAAATTAGATCTCCGCACTGGTCTGGGAACGCCTCAGGATCCCCCAGTTAGAGCTGGTTAATGTGGCCCGGGACATTAATGGCAAAAATTAGCAAAAAATACTGCAGTGTAGTTTGTCATTTTAAGTTTGTAAATAAATGTGTATTAAGTCCTACATGTGACACCATTCCAGTAAAGCAAGTAAAGCAAACTAACTTATTACTGCAGGCAAAAGTAGCTTATGATGAAAAAACAGTTTTACAGGCAAAATGAATGAATCCTGCTCTGAACCAAAGCTATTTATCTCCTACAGAGGCTGAGACACGCAGACGCTTACAACACACACATTACATTTCACCAGCATTAACTGCAGTTTAATCTACTTGTAGTCACATTAGATGCAAAATATATCAGCGAAAAAAGGATTTATTCCATGATTCGGGCAGCTGATGGCTCTGAAAAGCAAAAATAATGCAGCTAAATTGATATTATACATTCAGTCAGTCGTCTGGCTGTACGCTGGTCTAAAAGGTGCAATAAACTAATATGGCAATTACCAGAGAGCACTAAATGTCTCAGAGTCCAGGCAAAACCCCCGTCTGGAAAAGATGGCATTAATTATTAAAGCGAGATTAATGGATGCAGTATATCTTCTGTCCCAGAAGTGGTTTGCAAGTCAGGGAAGATGGAGGTGCGCACACATGCACACAGACACACAAGACACACTGTCATTAACAGTGATCTCCCTCTTTACCTTCTCCCTCCTGTCCTCCTCTTTAATGCTCCTCTAACGACTTTTCCACCTCACAAACTCCTTCTTAAACATCTTCCTTTATTGCCTCAAATCTATCTCTGCACCTTTTTCTTTTACAACTTCATCCTAAGGTTTCATCCCTATTTGGTCCTCTGTGTGTCTGTGTGTGTGTGTGTGTTTTCTCTGTGTGTGTGTATTTCCCGTTCTCCTATTTCTACAGTGTGTTGTTTGCCATTGGCGCTCTAATGAGCTACTGTTACACCTCCAGCTGGGTACAGATGTCCTCGCGCGTGTTGTACGCGCTGACATGTGAATACCTTGTCAAAGAGGAAAGACATCTGTCTGCTGAAGCTGTTACGGTCACATTACCCGTCTCTCTGCCCACATGTTCTCCCCAACCTCCAATCTCTTCCTGTTAGACTCTAAACACGTCATATAGAAGCCTCCGACTTCGTCCACTATAAAGTAAAATATACATTCATTCATATTCAACCTCTTGTCCCTGTCGGGTCGCGGGAGGCTTGAGCCGATCCCAGCTGACATCGGGCGTGAATTGGGGTCCACCCTGGACAGGACGCCAGTCTATCACAGGACACATAGAGACGAACAGAGACAGACAACCATTCACACCTACGGGTGATTTAGAGTCATCAATGAACCGAACACCTGCACGTCTTTGGACTGTGGGAGGAAACCGGAGAACCCGGAGAAAACCCACACAGACACACAGGGAGAACATGCAAACTCCACATAGAAGGGCCACAGCCGGGTTTCAAACCAGGAACCCTCTTCTTGTGAGGCGACAGTGCAGGCCACCACATCACCGTGTCGCCATGGGAGAATAAATGGTCGGTTTCTGCCCACATGTTCTCCCCAATCTCTTTTCTTTTAGACTCTAAACACGTCATATAGAAGCCTCCGACTTCGTCTACTATAAAGTTAAATATACACGGGACAGTGCAGACCACAACCCCACTGTGTCGCCACGGGAGAGTAAATGGTCGAACAGGACTCTGTTCCAGTAACTTGACTGTTTAGAAAGGCTCCACTCTGTAAACACTGGGACAGGTCAATATGCAGACACACAGTATGTATCCCAATGTAGCGTCACATGGCTGAACCAGGTTTAACCAAATACTGAGGTATGCGTGTTCTTACTGGGAGTTTAATGAAGCACTAAATATCAGTTTCATCTGTGTGCGTTCAGTGCAGCGGGGACGTGTTCAGCCTCACTTCACACAAAACACCAGAAGCATAAAAAAGAGCTAACCACGCTCTCTTAAATGTGCCAAATAGTTTCAGTGCAATTAGCTACAGCCTGCTTGAAAAGTTGCCTGACCATTAAACTTTAAAACACTTAAAACATTTTCCCAAAAAGAAGTGAAACTTTATGAGCGACTGTAATCTTTGTGGCTGCCACTAAACATTTTATATTGGTTATTAAAACCTGGATTAAACCGATTATTGTGATCTTTTGTGTTAAATAGTCAAGTTAGAATTTTATTTTGAACTATGACAAAGGACGAAAAACTGCAGCTGCTCGACTTCTCCCCCTGCTTTCAGTTGGTGCTAAACCGGGCTTAACCTAAACTTAACCTACGCTTAATCTTGACATATAACATAGCAGTAGTCTTTTAACGAGTCGCCTGCTTTAACAGAGACAAAAGGAATAATGTCATTTACTCTCCAGGCTATTTTAATTGAAGCAACAATTATCCAGTGTTTTAAGAGTAGATGCATTTTCATTCATTCATCTTCAACTTCTTATCCCTGTCGGGGTCGTGGGGGGGCTGACATCGGGCGTGAGACAGGGTCCACCCTGGACAGGACTCCAGTCTATCACAGGACACATAGAGACGAACAGAGACAGACAACCATTCACACCTACGGGTGATTTAGAGTCATCAATGAACCGAACACCTGCACGTCTTTGGACTGTGGGAGGAAACCGGAGAACCCGGAGAAAACCCACGCAGACACGGGGACAACATGCAAACTCCACACAGAAGGGCCCCAGCCGGGATTCAAACCAGGAAGCCTCTCGCTGTGAGGCGACAGTGCTAACTACCACACCACTGTGTCGCCTATGTAGATGCATTTGATTGATGCATTTCATTCTCTTCCATTTTTACTCAGTCAAAGTGAATGCATCATCAAAGTGAACACATTACACCTGGGGTCATTTAAATAGATCTAAGAGAAATATTTTTCCCCTGCCATTGTACCGCTCGGGCGCAACACCGTAAGGTTTTTACGCACTACCTTACCTCATGAGGGTAGAGATCATCTGGACAAGGCGGCCCTCCAAGTTTCCGCGACAGACATTTAAAAAGATGCCGATGAAGGGTTCGCGGTGGTCTGATGCGGAGGTGGAGTGTTTACTGCAGATTTGGTCGGATGAAAATATTGAGGGGCAATTGGACAACAAAAAAAATTTCAGAGGGCTGATGACGTCTACAAGCAAGAAGCAATCGAGCTCTGATCATTTCAAGTAATGTGAGTGCAAGGGAGCGTGAGCTGCGGGGGGAAGAGGGAGAGGGGACAATCCTGCTAAAGCACGGCACGGATCATCTGAGCGAGTCCATACCGACCAAACTGCTTGATTGACAAGAAAATCGCCAGTATGCATCTATACGCTACATAAGTTATACGACATTACAGGAGTGAGCCGCCCTGAATGCACATCTGCTGAGACAGTTGGTGCTATACGACACCAGACTGATTCCCAGGCTTCATTTACTATACGCTTAGTGTCAAAGACGATCCAGCATCATTAACTTAATGACCTCATGAATCATCTTCCATTTAAACAAATTAAAACGTGTGCGAATGAAAACACGCTCACCCAAACACACACTTCACAAATGCACGTATGCAAAAGACTAAGCTTTAGTCAATGAAAGCATTCATACACCGGGTGCCCAACACCCATTGCATTAGGTATGCAGTGCAAATTAGTGCTTGCATTTAAAGTGTATGCACATAGTATGAAAACAGTCACGCACACACTTAACATTTACACCGCGCACAGCACAGCACAGCACCACAGTAATTAGCAATGTAACGCTTTTTTCCATCTTGGTATTGAAAATTAGGGATGAGAATGGAGAACTGGTTCCAGTTGAGAGCTGGTAATGAATAACAATTGGTACCTCACAGATCATTAATCAGGAATCAATAAGGGAATTGATAAGAATCAGACCAGTAAGCAGAATGGATAATGGCATTTGTATTAAGGGACTCTATTAATTCCCGTCCCTATATGAAAAACACACAAAGGAAGGGGAGAATCATCTTATTCCACCAACAAAGGTAGATAATTGTATTATAAAGCTCTTGTAGTATTATTAAGGAAGCTGAAAATAATAATTGCTCTAGTCTCCTGCCTGATACGGAACAATACAACCTTTAAAGCAGGAATCCGTTGTCTAACAATGTACGGCAGCAACACAATACTGCAGAAATTTCACAAATTGTAGAGAAGGGGGATAATTCATCCTTTGAAGAAGTTAGAAGAAGATATTTCTTAAATACTTATCAGTTTTTGAGGTACACCCAAGTAAAAGCATTCTTTAAATGTTGACTACAATTATGAGAAAGATGAACAACGGAAGTTATTTACATGAAACAGATCGTGACTCAGTTCTGTTTACGTTGTTGATTGATTCCAGATAGAGGTTTCAATCCCATCTACACAGTGGGAAGCATACGGAGGGACCGTATGCAGAACACCACACACCCACAAGACCAATCTGATTTCTGCTGTCCAATGCAACGAGGAATGCAAAGATCTCTACACTGGAGAAACAAAACAACCGCTGCATACACGCACGGCCCAACACAGGAGAGCTAACTCCTCAGGCCTGGACTCCGCTGTCCACTTACATCTCAAGGAGAAAGCCCACTCCTTTGATGACAGCAATGTCCACATCCTGGACAGAGAGGACAGATGGTTTGAAAGAGGAGTAAAAGAAGCCATCTATGTAAAAGTGGAGAAACCATCGCTAACCAGAGGAGGAGGTCTGAGACACCACTCATCTCCAGTTTACAATGCTGCCCTTCCATCCCTTCATCCAACAATCCAACCTCAAAGAACAACTGTTCACAAACGTCCTCCTGTGACTCCAACGACTGTCGTTAAGACTCAATAGAGCACTAACAAAGTCCAGACCAACTTCCACCAACGACTGTCACTCTAACGACGGGCGTTGGCACTTGGAGCACAAAGGGTTCCAGTGACATCATCGGCCTTGTGAGAGGTTAAATACCTGGATCTCCACACCAGTTAGTTGGACCAGTCCCAGACTGGTCCTGGTCCTGGTCCAGTCCCAGCCTGGTCAGATGCGTACATGAACTGATGAAGCCTCTTGGATGAGAGGTGAAACGTCTTCCTGAAAAATAACCAAGTCCAGTTGCTTTTGACTGAAATTGCTTTGAGGATAACGACGACCTGGACAAATGAGAACATTCACAGGCTGATACGGAGGGACCGTTCAAAAATTTCATCACCATAAATTGGTGATAAGTTCAACAATATGGGATGCAATTCTCGAATCGACTTGGAGCAAGTCTGGAAAACTGTTTCAGGGTTTGGTATCTGCTATTAATCAGATGACTGAGCAAGAATCAATAAGGGAATCAATAAGGAATCAGACCGATAAGCAGAATCGATGGCATTGGTATTCATAGACTCTTATCAATTCCCATCTCTACATGAAAAACATACCAAAGGGGAGCATTAACAGAAAACCTATAGAGTATCGACTGGCCTCATATGTTGATGCAATATTAACATCACACATACAAGCACAAGCACTGTTGCTGCACCATGTTTTATAAATATGTGACACCATAAGATGTTGATCCAAGATGGTGTCGTATCTTGGCATTGTGATGCCAGTCTGTTTGTCAGCGGCAGTGCCAGTCATTATGTGCGATTAGAAAATACCATATATCTAACAGTACTATGACTGTGCTTTCATACTGTGATGTGCAAATGTTGATCCGTGCAATATCTCACAATATCACCCACTCACTTGCTTGTGTTAGTGGCAGTCAGGTATTTGCAGTATTTTTTTTATATATGAATATTTTTTACACTTTATATTTTCCATTATTTTATTTCATTCATCATTCATCTTCAACCTCTTGTCCCTGTCGGGGTTGCAGGGGGCTGGAGCCGATCCCAGCTGACTACGGGCGTGAGGCGGGGTCCACCCTGGACAGGACGTCAGTCTATCACAGGACACATAGAGACGAACAGAGACAGACAACCATTCACACCTACGGGTGATTTAGAGTCATCAATGAACCCAACACCTGCACGTCTTTGGACTGTGGGAGGAAACCGGAGAACCCGGAGAAAACCCACGCAGTCACGGGGAGAACATGCAAACTCCACACAGAAGGGCCCCAGCCGGGATGCGCCGTTATTTTATTTGATAATATTATTTTAAAGATGTGTATAATGTTGTCCTTACTGAGCAGGGACTCAGCCGGCGACCCTCCAGTTCCCAGCCGAGTCACCTATGGACGAGCTACTGCCGCCATAATGTTGTCCTTACTGAGTTTGTTAGTTTCCGTAGTAATTTCATCACAAGATCGATTTCCCAGTTAGACCAGATGTGCTCTCTGCAGATGATAAAGGACTGTTTGAAACTACGTGAACCTACTGGAGACATACCTACAAAAGAAATAAGGGCTCATCAAAGATTTTGATGAGACATCGACAAAATACTAAAAGACTCCTTTGTGGAGCATTAAACTATCTGCTGCCCAAAGTAAATTAGCTGGTATACCATTTTGTTTTACTGAGTCATTACTAGATGATGATGCAGTGCCTGATTCAGCACTACAGCAGCATGAGTTTGTTCTCTTCAGAGCGGATATGTTCACTAAACAATGAGGTCGCAGCTTATGCTATGTGAATCAAAAACGGTGCACTGACTCAAAGGTTGCTTTAGGGCGCACTCACACTGTCCTTTCGCACCGCGCCCCGGGCTTTAGGGTACTTGTCCCCCCCTCCCCCTCCCCCCGCGCCCCAGGCCCGTTTGTACTCACACTGCCTGGGAAATGCTTCTTGCTGCCTATACGTCATCACGCCGTAACACCTCACACGCATTGATGACGTCATGGCGATGCGTGGCTTTGTTTCCAAATCTTTCTGTAGACCTCGGAGTTTTTGTGCGTCTTGTCGACTGTTTTTGAATCTTTTCATCGACCAAATCTGCAGTAAACACTCCACCTCCGCATCACACCAACGTCAACCTTTCACCGCCATTGTTGTTTTTGTTAAATGTCCGCGCATGGTCCGTCCTTCTATTTTCTATGTCCGAACAGGCGCACATAAATGACGTCAGAACTGTCGTAGGCCTCGTGCTTGTACATGTGTAAACGTGCTTTACAAAAGCCCACCTCTCTCAGACGGGCCGTGGACGGCTGTCCGCAGTTATGCGCGGAGCGGGTGCACTCACACTGCTCAAACGCACTAGGCTTGAGCTGAAAAAACGGTTTTGGCCCGGTGCAGAAGGACAGTGTGAGTGCGCTCTTAGTGTCTTACATTTTGTCTACCAAGAGAATTCACCTTTATCGGTTCCATAACTGGAGAATTAATCGCTTTTGAGAATATAGATTTTTTAGATATTTCAGCCATATCACTCAGAAAAGACACCACTGAAGTTAAAGCAGCTGTGAAGGTCAACACAAAACAAATAAGAAAAAAAAAGGCTGCAGTTCGATAACACAGTCAGACAGCACATTAGTGAGAGTTCCCTTCGGGGAGTCACAAGCTGACCTTGTTCATCTTATCTAAACTCATCAATCAAAGCAGTTATCGGAGTGAAACACTTGGCGAGCACTTGGTTTTGGTTGGGTGAACCAATTGAACAAACTGACAGTTGGGGTCACACTGATCATGACCTTAGGCGTGTGTGCCACCATTTGCGAACAGTAGCTTAGGGGAAATCAATCAGGTGTGTTAGAGTCATAGTCTGTATACAAAATGGACGTAGCATCTACGTCAAGGTCCGTTCTCTCAACTTGATCCAAATTAGAGTTAGGCCCGGGAGCTAGGCTAACAGCACATGCTACTAGATGAACGGAAGTGGGACTCAATGTTGGGAATAGGATTTCTTTCAGGGTAGAGACTGACACAGGAGGTCTAGTCAAGTGCAGGCACTCCCATATCAGTCTAGTGGAAAACAAGTAGTCAAGTGCAGGCACCCAGAATTTATGATCTATGATTTAAACAACTGATATTTAACACAGTACCATGACCATAGACTGTAAAACACCGACCCTCACGGCCCGAATCCTCACGGTGCTCCAGATTAGCGTCTAGTGCAGGGGTGTCAAGCTGATCCAGTAAAGGGTCGCTGTGGCTGCGATTTTCATTCCAACCAAGCAAGAACACACCTGACTCGACTTACTCAATCACTTTAACTGTCTTCACACAGTTGATTTGTTGGACCAGGTGTGTTTTTGATTGGTTGGAATGAAAACCTGCAGCCACACGGCCCTTTACTGGATCAGTTTGACACCCATGGTCTAGTCTGTGTGTCATAAATAGCCGGCTGTATCGCAAGTCATGGTGCTACAGTTCGATACCACAGGCAGACAGCATATTAGTGAGAGTTCCCTTTGGGGAGTCACAAGCTGACCTTGTTCATCTTATCTAAACTCATCAATCAAAGCAGTTATCGGAGTGAAACACTTGGCGAGCACTTGGTTGTGGTTGGGTGAACCGATTGAACAAACTGACAGTTGGGGTCACACTGATCATGACCGAACAGTAGCTTAGGGGAAATCAATCAGGTGTGTTAGAGTCATAGTCTGTATACAAAATGGACGTAGCATCTACGTCGAGGTCCGTTCTCTCAACTTGATCCAAATTAGAGTTAGGCCCGGGAGCTAGGCTAACAGCACACGCTACTAGATGAACGGAAGTGGGACTCAATGTTGGGAATAGGATTTCTTTCAGGGTAGAGACTGACACAGGAGGTCTAGTCAAGTGCATGCACTCTTGTATCAGTCTAGTGGAAAACAAGTAGTCAAGTGCGGGCACCCAGAATTTATGATCTATGATTTAAACTGGTATTCAACACAGTACCATGACCATAGACTGTAAAACACCGACCCTCACGGCCCGAAACCTCCCGGTGCTCCAGATTAGCGTCTAGTGCAGGGGTGTCAAGCTGATCCAGTAAAGGGCCGTGTGGCTGCGGGTTTTCATTCCAACCAAGCAAGAACACACCTGACTCGACTTACTCAATCACCTGAACTGTCTTCACACAGTTGATTTGTTGGTCCAGGTGTGTTTTTGATTGGTTGGAATGAAAACCTGCAGCCACACGGCCCTTTACTGGATCACTTTGACACCCATGGTCTAGTCTGTGTGTCATAAATAGCCGGCTGTATCGCAAGTCATGGTGCAAGTGCGGTTAGCACGGTGTGTTCCTAAACCATCTGTTGGTACAGCTGATAGAAGAGCAAACCATCTTGTCACTTGCGATAAGAACACCACACGAATGAGTTAGCATGCTAATCCTGACAATTAGCCTCCTACAAAATCATCAGATTTGCAGATGACACTTTGGTGTCTGTGTATTTTGTTTTTGTAAAATGATGAATAAATAGTAGATGGTCTTTCACAATTAACATTGAAATGCACCTGGTTATCCACAGAGGAACATGAGAAGTTATTGTTTTACCTCATCCAAGGAAAATTACTTTATATGTATGATATACGGTATATGTATATGTCTGTGTGTGTGTATATATATACTATGTATGTATATGACGTTCTTCCAACGCAGATCGAGATCAATTATGGTCTCCCATCTGTTTTCCTTATCATAACAAGGTTTGGCAGCTCAGAATGTATGAAGGAGATGGTTAAGATATATATACACTGTACCCAGAACATATGTTTGATAAATGACAGACTGCACATTTAAAGTGTACAAATGAAAGCACACATACACATGAAAACAATAGCAGAACAGAGAGAAACAGATGGCACAGATTTAAAAACAGCTACCAATCAAACACAAACACAATGACATGCAGACAAACACAAACATTTCTTCTGAGAGTACAATTTCACCAACATGACGTGACTGTCAGACTCCAGACTGATTGTCATCAGACCGAAATTACATTCCAATGGTTTATTTTACGATGTGAACATTTAGTTATCAACAAAAGACGAAATGTATGACGTCTTAGGGACACTGAAAAAAAAAAGCACTATTCCAATGACCTATTCTCTTATACAGGAATTATACTATCATTCATTCATCTTCAACCGCTTATCCCTGTCAGGGTTGCGGGGGGCTGGAGCCGATCCCAGCTGACATCGGGCGTGAGGCGGGGTCCACCCTGGACGGGACGCCAGTCTATCACAGGACACATAGAGACGAACAGAGACAGACAACCATTCACACCTACGGGTGATTTAGAGTCATCAATGAACCGAACACCTGCACGTCTTTGGACTGTGGGAGGAAACCGGAGAACCCGGAGAAAACCCACGCAGACACGGGGAGAACATGCAAACTCCACACAGAAGGGCCCCAGCCGGGATTCGAACCAGGAACCCTCTCACTGTGAGGCGACAGTGCTAACCAAGCTGAAACTTGCTTTGCTTAAAAAAAAAACAACATCCTTTTTCAGTCTTGCAAGAATAAAATCATCTGTGGAACACAAGATCATTTGTCACCGCGGTGAATCTCAGCAGCTGAACTTCTGTGCAGCATCGCCCGTCAGGAGCCAATCACACAACCAGCATCTGTGGCCGTAACAATAGTGGCAAGTTATTAGCCTTAGCTCTGATTGCCCATTGAACAGTGGCGGTTCTGCTAACATGGGTAATGCTCAGAGCAACAGTCGAGTGAGCGAGCAACAGCCTGAGCATCAGTGGACACGGTCCTGTTTGTCATTCTCACAAAAGGTTTGACAAGAATGCATTTCCACTGTAAAATGTGTAAATTTATGAGCCCTGACATTTCTTCACATTAATACGCTTTGATGTCCCTTCCTGTCTCTGTTATAGTGCTAGTATTTGTCATTCATGCTCTCTCACCATATCAGCGTGTCTTTACCCCCTCTCCCTCAACCCTGTTGAAGACAGATAGAGGGCGTGAAGGGAGTGATGGGGAGCGGAGAGAATAAATGGATCCTGAGAGAGGAGGTGTAAAGCTGGGCCTGCACTTACAGATAGCCTCTCCAAAACTACCCTGGATGACAGACTGTCACGGAGGACACACACACACGCACACACACACACACACACACACACACACACGCACAGGGGCACACACAAATATACAATTTGCATTCACATAGACACAAACACAAGCACACAATACATAAGGATCGTGAGGGGGGAAAATTAAAAATGGTTCTTAAACTGTAGTGGGAAGGGGAAAAGGGCTCGGAGAGGAAGCCTCTTTGGAACATTTAGTTGTTGTTTCTACATTAAAAAATAATCTTGCAACACAGCTGGACTACGTTTAGGTTAGGTATTGGTTCAAGCTGACCCGTATACGCATCAGCAATGGAGAATCTGATTCGAGTCACTTGCCTACCGTGCTGCAAATGGCTTCCTACATCCTTGCCGTGGTAAAACCATACACCCCGGCCTGTCCGCTAGGCTCTGGTTCTGTCATGGTTTGCTACTGCCTCTCTATGAGGGGGTGCAGCCACTGCTCAGCAGAATCCAGACTGTTCCCTGCCTTGGCTCAACAATGGTGGAAAGAGCGCCCGATATCACCAGGACAACAGAAACCCTGCACATCTTCAGAAGTAGACTGAAAACTCACCCGTTCAGGCTGCACCTAAACCCATGAAACCCATAAATAAATACAATAAAATACAAACTTCTCTCTTGTTCCTAGAATGAAGCACTATGAATTGTACTGATTTGCCCGATTCTTGCAGATTTGCACTTATTATATATACAGTCCACAAAAGCTACAGCAAAATGAATATAATGTAGAAGAAGAATTACTTTATTAATCCCGCAAGGGGAAATTCAATTCAATGTACGGTCACTGATTAGTTATTTTCACTTATGCAATTAATCACCTGATGAGAATTTGTCACTAAAAACTGGTTCTTGCACAGTTCCCACAAGTTAATCCAAGCCAAGCAAATGCAAGCTAAACATGTGTCCTAATACTGATCAATGGCGCGTGTGAACAGTAAAAGTATAACTTCTGTTTTCTCTTTCTAACCTTCCTTTCTCCTTCTCTCTCTGTTCACTCTGCTGCAGGCAAACACGAACACACGTGTGGTGCTCCAACACATTAACATCAGAGTCACTCATTGACAGAAGTGTTATATCTGCTGCACATAAAGTACAATCTCCAGAGTGGAGATCTGGATATGGGGAGACAGATATCCTATAGCCCTAATTGTGTTGTGCATAACCGAACTAGCGTCACCATCTCAGCTATAAGAAGCCAGAGGATGAATATTGATGTATTCAGTTGTTCAATAAGGAAAAGACAGACACTGGGGCTTCATAGGTTTCACTGGTTTGTGTTTGCATGAGCCCTCTCTCCTAAAAAATACACTCCCATACACAATGAAGCTGCAGTCTCAATTATAGTTGGAGGGTTATTTGGTCCCAAGTTACATTTGTTTTCCAATCAAAGTCCACGTAGGGAAGAGGTTGCAGTAGATGGATGGATGGACTAATTAGTTTTGTTTCAATTTATGTTAACCCCGTTTTTTAATGAACAGTTTTGTAGGATGGGAATGTCATTTTTTTGGGGGGACAGGGTTGGTTTTCATAATGGATGTGAAGTATGATCTAAAAAGAGTGAAAGAAGATGTAGAATGCACGCATGCCCACAAACAGACACACTCGATCATGATCAGCTTACAGAATACACGTCTTGTCCTTCAACGACTCCCTGTCTTACACTTTGTCTTCTTTTATATATGAACAATGCAGAAAGGGTTGCAGTCTTGACCCCAGGTCTGCAGGAAATTGATCTTATTCTTCATATGAAGAGGCTCTTTTGTGACCTGGGAACCAGACAAATGTGTCAAACTCATGTTCCATTTGCCCTGGCAGGTATGTCTGGCCCCTCTCCCATTCAGACAGATTTCCAGCTGGCCAGATCCTCGGGATGCCAATCACAACCTGATCTCATGTGGGGCGGGGTTAAGACGATGGCTGACAAAGGACTGGCATAGCTACTGACGTAAGTGGGGTTCTTAGAAAACTACTTAGTTGCCTGAAATGTTTCAGAAACACAATTTAGGGCGCACTCACACTGTCCTTCTGTACCGGGCCAAAACCGTTTTTTCAGCTAAAGCCTAGTACCTTTAAGCAGTGTGAGTGCACCCGTTCCGTGCATAACTGCGGACAGCTGGCCGTCCACAGCCCGCTTGAAAGAGGTGGGCTTTTGTAGAGCCGTTTGCACATGTACGAGCACGAGCACAAGGCCTACTGCGGTAGCGGTATGTGCGCCTGTTCGGACATAGAAAATAGAACGACGGACCATGCGCGGACATTTAACAACAACAACAACAATGGCGGCGAAAGGTTCACGTTGGTGTGATGCGGAGGTGGAGTGTTTACTGCAGATTTGGTCGATGAAAAGATTCAAAAACAGTCGACAAGACGCACAAAAACTCAGAGGTCTACGGAAAGATTTGTAAACAGCGCCACACACGCGATCAATGCGTGTGACGTGTTACGGCGTGATGGTGTATGGACAGCAAGAAGCATTTGCGCAAGGCCCAGGCAGTGTGAGTACAAACAGGGCTGGGGCGCGGGGGGAGAGGGAGGGGGGGACAAGTACCCTAAAGCACGGGGCGCGGTGCGGAAGGACAGTGTGAGTGCGCCCTTAGTGTACTGCTCAGCTGTAATTCGAGAAAGTTCGTAATTATTTTCCTGCTTCAAGGAGGAGCAAGCACCACCTTAAGTTGCATGTGTCGCTCAGCGCTACCTTGTTTTGTTGCTCTGATTGGTTGTAGGTCTATCGAGTTGTGTAAAGAGGGACTTTGGCCGGCACAGTTGAGAAATCAATCAATCAATCTTTGGAAATCAAAAATGAACTGAGAGGTTCCTGACTAACACACACCCTTGGCTGGACCCTGGGCTGGACCCTGGGCTGGACCCTGGGCTGGACCCTGGGCTGGACCCTGGGCTGAACCCTGGGCTGGACCCTGGTCACCAGCATAAAGCCAATAGATTGCTGACCTTTCACAAGTTGTCTTACTTTACATTGTATTCATATATTAAAGACCATAGTGGCTGACTCACAGTGACACACACACACACGGTGAGTCATAATGCACCAGAACACAACATGTGAGTCTCTTAGCTGAGTTTTTGTTCGTCAAAATTTAAAAAATGCCTGACAACAGGCACATGCAGCAGGAGTTTGCCCACCTGCCTTCTCCACACCAGTCTACAAACACAAATATCATCCTCACACATTGTTTTTCTACAATCTGACTGTGTGCAGGGGTCTGGTTCAGCTGTACAGGCAAGCTAAGCAGAGCCTGGGGTGGGACTCACGCTGCTTCTAATCCCTTTCCTGCAGCTCGCCTACTGTTTTTGTTTGCAGCACACTAGTTCCCAGGGGTGCAGCGTTTTATCACGCCCCCCTTCTTGCCGCTACATGCGCTACATGTGGTGGATGTAAGACTGGGGAGTAATTGGTGGTGGAGGTGGTGGTAGTGGGGATGGTGGTATCTCTCAGGAACGCATGCACTGTGCATTGGGGTTTGGCACACCAGAGACAAGCCGACAGATCTCTGTGGTTTCTGCTTAAAGGATGACGGCTGAAGGAGGGAGGAACGGGAAGAGGGTCGGCAAAGAAAGACGTTTGTTGAAACTGTGGGATCAGAGTGGAGAAAACCGACCATATAAAACATTACGACAAAGCAAGATGGTGGCATCTGTATCTCCTCTGACAGCCTTAGGGTTGGAACGGTGTGCTGGTGACTGTTGAAATTTATGGAAAATCTAGATAAACCACGACAGAAGAAGTGAATGAAACATGCTCCCTTTCCCTGGAGGGAAAGGAAGAGGAGGGTGAAGAGAGCGGAAACACGACGGCAGAGGAAGGGAAGATGTGTGAGAGGGAAAAATGCAAGTGACAGGGATGCAAGTGGGGGGATACTAGAGAGTGAAAGAATATATAATATAAATATTTAAATATTAAGTACACACTTTTTCTTTTGATGCAATATTTAAAGCAGCTATTTGAATATTGAATAAAGGCAATCGATCGTGTTTTGCCGTCATCTTTGTGTCAGAGAGAGATGTAGTTAACGTGCACCCCAACACCGTGTGGACACGAGGGCGCCAGGTTGCATTAAAGCACACGCTAACATTCACGTTAAGGAAAGAATTTTCATTTACGGACCTAAGCTTTCAATCGCAACCCAAGATGCAGGGATATATTATTCCATTTTTCGCGCACGCGCACACACGCACACACACACACACAAACACGCACGCACACACACACACACACACACACACACACACACACACACACACACACACACACACACACACACACACACACACACACACACACACACACACACACACACACACACACACACACACACACACACACACACACACACACACAAACACGCACACACACACACACACACACACACACACACACACACACACACACACGTGTGCAAACGCAAGCACATCCACACGCAACAACGCTGCGATGTTTGTGATGAATGCACAAAATCTCATTGCTTTATAGAAAACTGTAAAAAGATGGGGTTATAGGGTGCATCTGATAAACTTACATTTATTTCACACACATAACATTTATGTACTGGATATTATTATTGCCAGGTGCAATCAGTCACTTTAATTGACTTAATTTCATCAGCCAAAGGTTTTGGTTCATATTCATTAAGTCGGCAGTAATAGTTTGACCGAGTGCCACATTCATGACAGGGTAATTTCAGCTCGTTCATTAAATAACATTGCGGTGATTAGCTCAGCTGAATTACATTATGGCTGCGTTATTGTCAGCCATGTCCCAGGTGAACGCCAGTGACGATCAACATGTTAATATTTAATGTCATATTACATATTTAACACTGACATAATTGGCCATGCATGGCAGAACAACGGACCATGAACTCAGGATGGTAGAAAAAAGAAGGGATTTGGAGCCTTTTGAGCGTTTGAACAAATCTATTAACATCATTAATGCAACTTGTGAATAGGAAAACACATTACTGAAAATAAAAAGGCTCATGTTCTTATTTAATCCTAAATATGAGTTTTATAATTTACCTCTTATGGTTTAATTTGTGCTATGAGCAGTTTTCATTTTGTGCTTTAACCCCTTGACTCGCACCAGCGTGCTGACGGGCCCGACTTTTTGCAGTTGAGACGCTGCAGCAGGCTAAAGGGGGTTTATAGATCGAGTGGAAACTAGGGGCGCACTCACACTGTGCGTCCGTCCCGTGCCCTCGCTTTAGGGTACTTGCCCCCCCCTCCAGGCCCGTTTGTACTCACACTACCTGGGCCTCAGAGAATGCTTCTTGCTGCCTATACGTCATCACGCCGTAACACGTCACACGCATTGATGACGTCATGGCGATGCGTGGCTTTGTTTCCAGATCTTTCGTTAGACCTCTGAGTTTTTGTGCGTCTTGTCGACTGTTTTTGAATCTTTTCAGCGACCAAATCTGCAGTAAACACTCCACCTCCGCATCACACCAACGTGAACCTTTCACTGCCATTGTTTGAAATGTCCGCGCATGGTCCCTCCTTCTTTTTTCTATGTCCCAACAGGCGCACAGGAAATTACCTCAGAACCGCAGTAGGCCTCGCTCGTGCGCACGTGTTTACAAAAGCCCACCTCTCCCAAGCGGTCTGTGGCCGGCAAGCGGGCGGCAGCTAGGCGCGTTGCGGTTGCACTCACACTGGTCAAACGAACTAGGCTTTACCCGTAAAACCTGTTTGGGCACGGTACTGATGGACAGTGTGAGTGCGACCTAGAAGATCTAAGGAATCCATTGGTACCAACATGTTAGCTTGTTGGGAAGAGGGGGAAACATAAAGTTCCTCCCATAGGAGCCATTTCATTATAGTGAAAGCATTGTTTGAAATTTGAGCTTACTGTATACAATGAGCTGTTGTGACCTCTAGTAATAATCCAAGCCTCATGAAACTTTACAACCACAAACTAGAGACTTAGGGCACAGTACACAGGATAAAGGGCTTACCTTGGTGTACTGACAATAAGGGGGTTTCGAGCAGTTTCCAGAACAGAAGCACTCGCCAATTCACCAAATATCAAACGTTTATGATCCCAAATTACAGCATGGATTTTTCTATGATGGCCCTGAAGGTCTGGGTGTCTTTGGGGGTATTGGAGGTAGTTATTTGGAGGGATTATTGACCATTTTCATCAATATTCAAGTGTTAAATAAATGGTTAAATTGGGCGCCAAATCTGTGAAACAAACCGTATCTTCCCAGACTTTTGTGCAACAACTAATGATACATAAGTGAGCAGGAAAGACCTCAACTCTTAGTGTGCTAAGCCCTCATATACTTTTACAATTGAATTATTTATTTAATTCTTCCTAATTCATAACTAGAAAATTGTGAGACAGTGCTGAGCTGCATCTCAAATTAATTCAATTCAATTTAATTTTATTTACAGTGCCAAGTCATACACAAAAGTTATCTCAGGACACTTTACAGAGTAGGTAAAGACCACACTCTATGACTTATTTATGATTTACAGAGACCCAACAATTCCCCCGTAGAGTACGGTGGCGTTGAAAACCTTCACTATAACAGACAGGAACGTCAGACAGACCCAGCTCTGTGGAGGACGCACATCTGTCTGCACCAGAGAGAGGAAGAGAAGGAGAGAGAGAGAGAGAAAAGACGGACAGATGGACAGACAGAGACAAAGACAGAGATGCAAGCAACCACAGAGTAACAGTAACTATAATAATATCTATAGTAATGTGAATATGACTCATATGTTATGGCAGTTAATACAGCAGAATAGTAGAAACAAGCACAGCTAAGGTGATAGATTATGAAAATGATAATAATTATGGTGGCGAACATGATCAACGATGAGTAGTGGCAAAAGCAGCCACTACTCATAATCAAGGTAATCTTCAGGTTCACAGTTTGCGGATGATGTATATTATATCACTTCTATGTGGCAACTGATGTTGACCTGCTATCCCCCCGTGGACATCCCCTGCCCCCCATCCACAGCACTCTTAAAGAAGGGGCGGCCATGTAAGGGGTTAAATCACCAAGCTTTGCAGGATGCTCCTGACACACAAAAGGGAGAGAACAAAGAGGCAGGAGATCCTCACCCTGCCATGACGATAAAGAAATCCAATCGGTTCCACGTGTCCCCGAGGTAACTTCGCCGACCGAAGATTCCCAGGGCGAGCATCTTTATAACCATCTCCATGGCGAAGAAGATGTAGATGAATGCATCAAAAGCCTGACGGAGAGAGACACAGGGAGACAAGGTGTCAAGAATGGAAAAGGAAGAGAATGACATTCCTCAATGCCTTAGGCGCCACAAACAGCATCCATTCATCTCCATTGGAGAGAAACATAACAAAATAGAGCATCTACTGTTTAAACCTTAGCAGGTAGAAGTGAAACCAACCAACAGACTTTTAAAATACATCACGTTGTCATTTGGGTGAATCAAAACCTTCAGGAATTACTGTCTGATTTAAATGTGTGATTTAAGGGTTTAAACCTGATGGGATTGTTGGTGCAGGTCCCTTTATTTAAAATACAGAGTTTGAGGAAAGTAAATAAAAGTTTGGAGCAGCAAATGGAGGAAAAAACACACCACCTGCTGCTATGAATCTGCAGAAATATGCTGACGACAGAGTCAAAGCTGTCGACAACACAGTGTCATGGTGGAAATGTCATGTTTGCTTGACTCATCTTTATCAAATGGGCACTTGACATGAGCCGGTGACAAGATGTGAGTACTTGATCACGATAAGCTACCTAATAAATTGGACACTATCCTAAAAAGAAAGATGTATAGATCTTGGCATGGTCGTATTTAAGGCATCTATTGGAATTTAAAGTCCTGTCTCCTCCCTACCCGGCTCACAGAGTTTATGTGTGCAATAGAGCTGAAAGGATGACTGGATTAATCACTACCACTGCACTTTTTTTGTCAAGTTGATTAATCCAAATTTTTCCAAGCAAAAGTGACAAACACTCGCTCGTTCCAGCTTCTCAAATATGACGTTTTGAAGAAGGTCGTGTGACAGCAAAGCAAATACCTTTGGGTTTTGGTTGGTTGATGTAATCTGAAGAGGCCACCTTGGGTTTGGAAATATTTTAAGATGCATCTTGTACTATTTTCTGTCATTATTCGGACCAAACACTTGATCGATTAGTGGAGAAAATAATCCTCATTGATGACAACAATTGGTGGTTGCAGCCCATTAAACGCATTCATTGAAAAGCAAGGGCAAACGCAGCAAGTCCAGAAGGTGGAGATTCAGGGAGCACTCCCACTGTGCGTCCGTCCCGTGCCCCGTGCTTTAGGGTCCTTGTCCCCCCCTCCAGGCCCGTTTGTACTCACACTACCTGGGCCTCGGAGAATGCTTCTTGCTGCCTATACGTCATCACGCCGTAACACGTCACACGCATTGATGACGTCATGGCGATGCGTGGCTTTGTTTCCAGATCTTTCCGACTGTTTTTGAATCTTTTCATCGACCAAATCTGCAGTAAACACTCCACCTCCGCATCACACCAACGTGAACCTTTCACCGCCATTGTTTAAATGTCCGCGCATGGTCCCTCCTTCTTTTGTTTCGTTTTTCTCTATGTCCGAACTGGCTGCATAAAATGACGTAGGCCTCGTGCTCGTACACATGCACGTGCGCACGCTCGTGCTCGTACATGTGCAAACGTGCTTTACAAAAGTCCACCTCTCTCAAACGGGCCGTGGCCGGCAAGCGTGCTGCTCCTGGGCGTGGAGCGGTTGCACTCACACGTCAAATGAACTAGACTTTACCCGTAAAACCTGTTTGGGCACGGTACGGATGGACAGTGTGAGTGCGCCCTCAGATTCAGCCAATCAAAGACGCCCTGGGGATGACCCTGCAGTGTTTCCAGCACAGATTCAGAGAGTAGTGAAGGTAAACTGCGATCCTGTACTCCACCAGGTTTCAGTAACCCCATCCCCCATTTTGTTCCCAGCCCTGCCTCCCTCCCTCCCTCCCAGGCTTCTCTTAATCTCCATCCTCCCCCTTTCCCTCCACACCTCCCTGCAGATCTCTCTCTTCCATCTCTATTCCTAGAACCATTTTATTTATTGTCTTTCCCTGACAATTTAATATCTCCATCTCTCTCTCCAAACTACTCTCTACTCTCTATTAAACCCTCTCTTCCTTACCACCCTCCCCCTTCCCCCCCAGTTGAGCAGTTTGCCCTAAACGGTGGGGTAATGGAAAATAATTTGTTTGTACAGTAATCAGAGATAAGCTCCACGTCGACATCCCCCACCTCACTCCAAGCTTTAATCAAGCATCTAATTAAAAGAAGGGAGCAAAAAAAATAATACATAAATAGATCCAAATGAATCGAAAGATCTCAGCTCGCTAATGCGTGTTATTGCTGTCGTGAGCAAAAAGCCTTGATTAGCTGGTGTTGTATTCTGTGTAAACAGGGGGATTAGAGATGAACTGACGCGCTCGGTGTTGCCTGTAATTTGATTTTCAGAGGGAAGTACCGCCGGCACATGATCCGAGCCATTGATGTGGATCTCTGTTTTGTCAACTCGCTCAAACAGAAGCATCCTACTCAGCAGTCATAGAGGAGTGTAGAGACGCAGGACAGGCCTACTAATGCGGAGGAACGGTCAAAGTTTGCGACCTTGACCTATGTCGAAACCAAAAAGAGAAGAGGCGCTACCTCTGGTAAAGGCCGCCAAACCAAAGGGGATGGAAATGCTCCTCCCCTGACATTTCCACAGCCCACTTTCTTACACCCCTCGCTCTATTTAGCTTTTGATGCCGATCTTCCCGTCTCAGTTTGCTTTCACATCAATTTTTGTTGATTGCTAAAATGGTTTTTCTCAGATACAAATCCATCATTCATCACTTTGAGGTAGGATGTGGAAGGGGAGGAGAGGGAACGGTAGACATGCAGTTTTATTACTGAAGCCTTGTACTGCACATTAACCATAGATTTGGGTCCAAGCTTAAAAATACATGTGTGCGTGTACTTTGTGGTGAAAGAATCCATTTGCATGCAGTTTTCTTTTTGAGGGGCTTGTGATCGATTGTCTTACATTTTACTATTCGGTGAGATGTAAAACGCTGTTGTCTCTGCACAATAGCGTGTGATGTTTGTAGATTCTCACCCATCCGGGGCATAGGACAGCGAGAGGGAAGTCAAATGCAACTATAATTTCTGTTAGGTCTTCAAAGATGTTTCAACACCCGTCCTAGAGCCGTTAGAGGCGGATAAAGCCTCCGTGATGAGGCGTGAAGCGCCTTTAGGAAAATAAAAACGGCTATTTGAGTTGCCTCTACCTCTCCCAGAACAAACTAATGGCGCACTCACACTGTCCTTCTGTCCCGGGCCAAAACCGTCTTTTCAGCTAAAGCCTAGTGCGTTTAAGCAGTAGGAGTGCACCTGTTCCGCGCATAACAGCCGACAGCGGGCCGCAGAAAGAGGTGGGCTTTAGCGTTTGCACATGTACGAGCACGAGCATGCGCACGTGTACGAGCACGAGCACGAGCCCTACGGCAGTAGCGTTATGTCCGCCTGTTTGGAGATAGAAAAAAGAAGGACGGACCATGCGCGGACATTTAAAACAATGGCGGTGAAAGGTTCACGTTGGTGTGATGCGGAGGTGGAGTGTTTACTGCAGATTTGGTCGATGAAAAGATTCAAAAACAGTCGACAAGACGCACAAAAACTCTGAGGTCTACGGAAAGATTTGGAAACAAAGCCACGCATCGCCATGACGTCATCAATGCGTGTGACTTGTTACGGCGTGATGACGTATAGGCAGCAAGAAGCATTCGCCGAGGCCCAGGTAGTGTGAGTACAAACGGGGCTGGGGCGCGGGGGGAGAGGGAGGGGGGACAAGTACCCTAAAGCCCGGGTCGCGGTGCGGAAGGACAGTGTGAGTGCGCCCTAAGATGCTCAGAATCTGGAATTCACCGCCACATGTTTTTCTCAAGTCTTCCTTTGTTGCATCTCTCCCTCCGAGGTTAAACAGAAAGGACCGGGACATAAGTGAGACAAATGCAAAGACGATTAAGAGAACTGGATAAATCATTGGACGTTTCAAACAAACAAATAGTGCTTTGTCTTAGCTGTGGTTGGGTGCAGTGACATACTCGTGAGAGGAGATTACCAAATCCAATATGGATTCATCCTCTGGGGAACAATTTCATGGTAATCAAACCGACAGTATTGTATTTATTTCACACTGGACCATCAAGGGCAATGAAAAAGGAGCTTCATGAGGCCTTTGTTTTGGCTTTTGTAATGTTTTTGGGAGGTGGCTGCAAGTCTGAAGGGTGAAAAAGGGAATATGAGTCTGTTTGTGTTTGAGTGTGTGTGTGTGTGTGTGTGTGTGTGTGTGTGTGGGAAGTCAATTGCTACTATAATTTCTGTTGGGTCTTAAAAAGATGTTTCAACACACATCCTAGAGCCGTTAGAGGCGGATAAAGCCTCCGTGATGAGGCGTGAAGCGTCTTTAGGAAAATAAAACTATTTGAGTTCCCTCTACCTCTCACAAAACAAACTAAGGGCGCACTCACACTGTCCTTCCACACCACGACCCGGGCTTTAGGGTACTTGTCCCCCCTCCCTCTCCCCCCGCGCCCCAGACCCGTTTGTACTCACACTACCTGGGCCTCGCGCAAATGCTTCTTGCCTGTCCATACGTCATCACGCCGTAATACATCACACGCATTGATGATGTCATCGCGATGCGTGGCTTTGTTTCCAGATCTTTCCATAGACCTCGGAGTTTTTGTGCGTCTTGTCGACTGTTTTTCAATCTTTTCATCGACCAAATCTGCAGTAAACACTCCACCTCCGCATCACACCAACGTGAACCTTTCGCCGCCATTGTTTTAAATGTCCGCGCATGGTCCCTCCTTCTTTTTTCTATGTCCCAGCAGGAGCACAGGAAATGACGTCAGAACCGCCGTAGGCATCGTGCTCGTGCACGTGCAAACGTGCTCTACAAAAGCCCACCTCTCTCAGGCGGCCATGGACTGCCAGTTGGCCGCAGTTATGCGTGGAGCGGTTGCACTCACACTGGTCAAACGCACTAGGCTATAGCCAAAAAAACGGTGTTAGTGCACCCTTCTGATGTGCAGAATCTGAAATTCAATGCCATCTTTTCCTGTTCTATCCACACATCCGCCTTTCAAAGAACGTTTACTAGCTGACTAAACAACTAACCAAGCTTCTAGAGGTCTTTAAGTCCACATTTGTGAGCGCTTATAGATTCTGCTGGTGAGGCACCATTGAAATCACGGTATTGAACAACGGATTTTCTGAGAGGAGAGTATCGACCGCGGCGCTGTAGCAACCTACATCCATGCTGATATCGAATGGGGTCCGCAGATACTTGGAGGAGAAATTCTATTAGGCCCAACTCACCAGCCACCTCCCCCAGGGGGCCGAATCAATCCGCCGTGTGTGTTGGCTGTTATGTGATGAGTGTGGTGCCTTGTGTGTGTGTTCCTGTGAGAATGTGTGACGCCGGGGTGATTCAACAAGTGCTTCACACCGACAGGCTGAAGACATACGTGCACACGCTCGCGCACAGATGTTACACCCACTCGGGCCACCTTTTGACAAAAGTGAGAAGGGATTCTGTGACTGTGCCACATGACGAGGAAAGCTGCCGGGGTGCCGTGCGCGAGGAGTTATGCTCGCTGCACCATAAAGACCACATGCTAGCTGTGAGTCACCGCGAGGAGTTACAGGCTCTGCCACGGAAGGGAGAGCGCGAGAGGAGAGCGAGGCGAAGAAGGGCTGAGAAGAGAGAATACAGAGAGGGAGGGGGTGTGTTTGCGTGTGCTTGGTGTGTGTGTGTGTGTGTGTGTGTGTGTGTCTCAGTGTGTACCATGTTTCAACACAAGTTTGCAGGAATAAATGGATGCAAGTGCAGGAGCCCATTTGTTGGTCTGGTGTAGGGCTGTATTTGTATGTGTGTATGTGATATGTGTGCACATGTCGCAGTACATAGTACAATACTTTGTGTGCTTATACGAGGTTATTATGTCGCTTTTATAGAAACTATGTATGGCGGAGTGTAATTGCGCAGATTTGTTGATGCATGTTTACGCGTTTAAGTGCTTTTCCACAGCATAGATGTAAGCATGCGGCGTCTCGGATCAAACATACATGTTCCTCAGTAACTCAGTAAACTGTATCTATAGGGCGCTTCTTCACAAAGTGCATCGAAGAAGAGAAAAGCAATCCTCTGCAGCCACACCACTGCCTCCGTGACGCTGTAATGGTCTTTGTAAGGAAAGCCACATTCTTAAGATTAACAAAGGTTTGTTTTGGATCCTTTCCAGTCACGCTGGAGACGATGTGATTATCAGCCAGAGGGTGGTGTCAGTGTAAAATATCAATACAAAATAATGGAGTTAGATGTGGTTAATGTCCCTCGTCATTGTTTTTCAACCTTTATTGTTTCAAGGACACACACAACGCATTAGGCCGCGCGCCGGTTTGATACGATTTTCCTTCAGGGACCTCCCTTTGGAAACATTTTGGTTGTTAGATACAGTGTGAGGAACGTAGAGTTGTCAGCTACACTTGAGGGGATCGCCGTGGAGACGATGAATAGTCACTCTTAAGACGTTTACTCACATTGGACCCTTCTTCTTTAATAGTGGGAATAAACTACTCCGCATTTCCAGGGGGCCCACGGACCACATCATTACTTGTTAAATAAATAAAATAAAATAAAATAAAAACTCAGTTTCCAGCAGATGTGCAGCGGCCATTAACAACTGAGCTGTCGCCACCCAGGACAGGATGTCTCATTTCCCAAACTGTGTTTTTCTCATCTCTTCCTTTATTGCATCTCTCCCTCCACATTAAACAGAAAGGACCGGGACATAAGTGAGACAAATGCAAAGACAATTAAGAGAACTGGATAAATCATTGGATGGATACAACAAACAAATAGTGCTTTGTCTTAGCTGCGGTTGGGTGCAGTGACATACTCGTGAGAGGAGATTACCAAATCCAATATGGATTCATCCTCTGGGGAACAATTTCATGGTAATCAAACCGACAGTATTGTATTTATTTCACACTGGACCATCAAGAGCAATGAAAAAGGAGCTTCATGAGGCCTTTGTTTTGGCTTTTGTGATGTTTTTTGGGAGGTTGCCGCAAGTCTGAAGGGTGAAAAAAGGAACATATGTGTGTGTGTGTGTGTGTGTGTGTACCTGTAGTATTTGGCATCTGTCTGAGGAGCAGTCGATGTTCTCACAGGGCTGGTACATCCCCAGGGTCACGCAGTTCAGCAAGATCACCATCATACTCACACGTTCGAACCACGTAGAGGAGAAAAGACAGTTAAGGAGAAAGGCTCGTAGAGAGTGGAGACACAACAACAGGGGACAATCTTCATTTGTTAATTCATAATCATCTCAGCGATGGATGATGATGAGTAGGTGTGTCTGTGCTTGAATTCAATAATGATGAAGCAAATAAGGGCATTCAGAGTCTGTAGAGCTGCTTTAGTGCTGCAGATCTACAGGAGAGTGACACGTGCAGGAGCCAGAACTTGTATCATAACCATTTGAACTGTAAAGGCTGCAAACTGTTCGGTCTCAATGTGACACTCCACGTCTGGAGTTACTCTGCAGGGTCAGATACCGTCCTCGCACACACTCTGACATCCAAACCAAAGTGTTTCAAAACTCTATGACGGTCCCAAAGTCATTATTGTAAAGCTGCAGCGGCTGTAAAGTGCACTGATAGGTGAAACCCTGTAGGGTCCAATTCATTCACAAAATGTACGACTTTGACTTTTAGGGCCTGGCATCATTTCTTTGAGTGCAGGTAAAAGCAGTTATAGCAAAGGGCAAAGGATATATAGTTTGCAGTAGCAATGAAACACAACATGGGATGTTTACGGTGTGTACACTCCCCAGACACTCACACATGCTCCGCCCCCACACACAAAAAACAACTATTTTAGAGCTAAACAAGCTAGAAGCTAGGTACATTTCATACAATTGAATTCTACCATGAACCTAACATTGCACTGAGACCTGACCTGGTCTGAACAGATGTCAAGACAATATCCGTGTAGATGTTTTGAGAGCGCAGCATTAACAACACTTGTTTAGGGGAACGGTCAACAAAGCGTGCAGAACATGCAAAAGCAAGTAACGTGCCAGGAGAGGAGAGCGAGGCCAAGAAGGACTCAGAAGAGAGAATACAGAGAGGGAAGGAGGGTGTGTGTGTCTGTGTGTGTGTGTGTGTGTGTGCGTGTGTGTGTGTGTGTGTGTGTGACTCAGTGTGTACTTTATGTTTCAACACAAGTATGCAGGAATAAATGGTTGCAAGTGCAGGAGCACATTTGTTGGTCTGGTGTAGGGCTGTATTTGTATTTGTGTGTGCGATATGTGTGCACATGTCGCAGTACACAGCCGTCTTTGTGGGCTTATGAGGTTATTATGTTGCTTTTATAGAAAACATGTATGGCGGAGTATAATTGCGCAGATTTGTTGATGCATGTTTATGTGTGTAAGTGCTTTTCCACAGCATAGATGTATGCATGTGGCGTCTCTGATCTATTATATATGTTCCTCAGTAACTCAGTAAACACTTGTTTAGGGGAACGGTCAACAAAGCAAGCAGAACATGCAAAACCAAGTAACGTGGCAGAGAAAGAAATGACAGAAACAAAAGCAGCAGAGTGTGACGGAGGGGGATTCAGTATGCATTCACTGTGTGTTGAGGGACTGAGCGCACTGCTCGGCTATCAAGCGAGTGAAGCAGGTCGGCTGTATCCGCCCATGAGGTCCTATCCCTTCCTGAGGCTGTACAGCAGAGGCCTGCTGAACTGCTCCCCCCCCCCCCCCTGGCAGCTTACAACAAAACAGCCTGCAGGGCAAGAGCAAATGGGGGGAACCTCTTCCTTTCTGAGCACACTACACCGCAGGTTCGGAACAGACGGACGGTTCAATTCTCAACATGCTTCTCTTGATCTTGCATGAACCTTCCAGGAAAGAGATGGACTGGTAGATATCACAGCACGGATAAAGATAGGCTGCGAGTGGGCAAAACACATGCATGAACATACAGACAGCCGCGCACACACGCACACACGCACACAAACACACAAACACACAAACACCCACTCACCATCAACACACACCGGCCCAAAAGTGCTCATACGCAGATATGCACGTGCACAACCACACCAACATGTACAAAAACATAAACGCTCACACTCACCCACCCACACGTGAGCAAATACACATACACACACACGGAGACCAAACATTAAATACATGTGTGTCAGCTGATGGAGACCGTCTAAAGAATATGCAGCACTGCAGGGAGGCATGTTTCACATTGCTGTCCTTTCAAGGTAAGGAGGCAAGATTTGTCATCTAGCACTCGTTCGTCTGACCCCACTTGCTGTACCGGCGAACAACCATCGCACACAGCGGTTAATACACTGTAGGATTCCTTTTTAATTGGGTTATACCTTTTAAATATTGATTTAAAAAGCACTGGCTGCCAAGCTCTGGCAATTAAACACACAGTGAGGGGGGAAATTAGTCACATGCACACCTGAAATGAAGGCCTATCCCTCAAACAAAGGCCCGGTTCCCTCTGCAGCTGGACTAACTTGGCACTTGTCCGTTGAACGGGATTTCCGAGTTCCCGGTCAGAGTCATCTCTCAGGGCCCTGACCTCACAATCCAAAATGGAGGTGCCCAGCATGAACAGTAGTTAAATCAGGGGGAAAACATTACACATACATATTCTCCCTACTGTCTTATTTGTGTTCTGTTAAATCACCGCACACACAGTACTGTCCGTCTATCATCTGTGGGCATGTTGCTACAGTGAGCACAAAATACAGAACAATTAGCTGCTACTGCTAACAATGGCCTACCTGGCTACACCTGCCTACTTATCAATACTACCGAGTTTTACTCTGCCAAGTGCTTCACTCTGCCTTTATTAGAGCACTGACATCAGGGTTTTTTGGTTCAAATACAGTTTTGTCTGGCCATACAGTAGCCAGTTTGCTAGTGGTAGCAGGAGCGTACCTATGTTCCCCTTCTATGGTCCATGCTTTTCACAGAAAGGCTCCTATCTTTCCCCGGTCTGTTATCTTTTCCACAATCAGTGCAGAATTCCCCGGCAAATAGGCCTATGTAGACCCTAACACTTCCCCCTAGACCTGACCCTCACCCTGACCCTGACCGTAACCGCCAACACTGACAAAAGGCAGAGGGCAGAGGCTTCTGCGACCGGAGAACATAGGGATGACCCCGTGGTAGCCATGTTGCTAACGCTATGAACGAGTGAGCAATCTATCCAGTGACCGAATAGCCAGCCTGATTAGCTTGATCTGCCTGTTTGTATGAAACTCAACAGACATATATCGCCAGTTATCTACTGGTAGGGGGTGCGTACCTGTGTTCCTCTCCTATGTTCCCTGCTTTGTATCTTCTGTGCTTTTCACAGAAAGGGTCCTATGTTCCCCGGTCTGTTATCTTTTCCACAATCAGTGCCGAAATCCCCGGCAAATAGGCCTATATAGACCCTAACACTTCCCCCTAGACCTGACCCTCCCCCTGGACCCTAACCGTAACCTCTAACACTGACAAAAGGCCGAGGACAGAGGCTTCTGCGACCGGAGAACATAGGGATGACCCAGTGGTAGCCATGTTGCTAACGTTATGAACGAGTGAGCAATCTATCCAGTGACTGAATAGCCAGCCTGAGTAGCTTGATCTGCTTGTTTGTATGAAACTCAACAGACAGACAATATCAGCGTCTCCTATGTGACGTTTGTGTGTAATGCAGTGTTTCCTGTGTTGTTGATAACGTTATAGATAGTCTCCCTATCTGGTTGTCTTTGCAACAGCGGCAACAACAATTCAACTCGGGAGCGCTGTGTGGGTGGAATCCTATCTGTTAGCTGTTTAATATATAATTAAAATCCATTTTAGGTCCACCTACATCATTCCACAGGCAGGTTCATAATGAGTGCGTACAGATTTTTGCCACTTCAGCTAGATCCTGGCGCTAGCCCTTCCTAATGAGGACAAAGATATCATCTACAGGTGTCCCCCAGCTCCTGGTGAGGCCCTCCAGGCGGCCCCCTTTGAACACAGCGCCTAGAAAGCGCAGTCTTTCCAGGCAGATACACACCCTAATGGAAACAGCATGGCTGGATAAAAATGCTGGTCAGCGCTTTCTTATTTCCCCGAGTCTAAGTAATGATGACAGCCTCTGGGTTAACTCTATAAGGATTACCTCGGTTAGTTCCACCGCCAAATACGTTCTTTAAAAACAGCCAAAGTGCCCGGCTTTCCAGTTTAGCTCTTCTGCTGTCTATACATGAGCTGCCTTTAACAATGCGCAAGTGTCTGTCTGTCGCTCTCCACTTTGAAAAATGAGTCAATTAGTGTAGGTGCCTTGGAGGAGGCTCTGTATCCTCACAAAGACACACACACACACACACACACACACACACACACACAGAACATCAACACGGCGACTGGATGGAGAACGAGGTGAAATTCGAAGCACAAAGCTCTATTACTGACAGTAACGCGCTCCAAGATTAACTCAGAAATTGTTTTATATAACAGTTGCAGCTCCACCGTTCTTTAAACTTATGTTTCTGTACCAGGGAGGGATCGCAGAGTAAGGTAGTGTTTTCCATCATGCCCTGCCTCGCATTCATCCTGCGCCTGTCACCCACTACTGGAAGCAGCCGGGACACCTACGGTATTTTAGAGCGGCCCACGAGCGGCTCCATGACAAAAGCTGGAAGCACAGTGTGAATGATAGGGCTCTCTGAGTTTTTAGGGTGCTCCCTAATAGTTGTTTTTTGTTGTTATTAGCAAAGGTGAACTTCCAAAGCTTCCAAAAGAGAATTTAAGCAACGCTGGGACACGTAGACCATCCCATAAAATCAATATTAATCAAAATCTGAGAGTAAGGCAGGTGTTTTAAAGAAGTGAAATATAACAATTACTTTCACTATATGCCATTAAAAGAATATACCGTCCAATCCCAGTTTACCCTTACTCGAGGCAGGGCTCGAGAGTAACAGTAGCCAGGTTCTCGTGGTCAGTTCTTGAACCTTTGACGGTGAAAAGTGCGACTAACCCCAACATCACAAAAGAACGTGCAAAATTATTCAAATGGACAAAGCACAATGGGCCTCAATGATGTTTGGCTATTTCATGTCACATGTTCATCACTAGTCTGATGAATAACTGCAAAATGTCTTAATTACTCAAAATATAAGGTGGCTAAAACATTGTAGGGCTGCAACTAATGATAATCTTCATTATTGTTTCATCAACCAAGTCTACAAAATGTCAAACAATCTTGAAAAGTGGCCATCACAAGCTTTTAGGTCCTAAAATGTAGTTCCATCAACCCCAAAGATATTCATTTCACAGTGACTTACGGAGAAATGGAGCGATTTGAATGAATAAATTACATAAATATCTCACCTCACCTTTAACCTTTTAGCAGGGGACCCCAAACTTCCCTTTCCCGGGCCATATTAACCAGCTCTAACTGGGGGATCCTGAGGCGTTCCCAGGCCAGTGTGGAGATCTAATCTCTGCACCTGGTCCTGGGTCTTCCCCGAGGCCTCCTCCCAGCTGGACGTGCCTGGAACACCTCCCTAGGGAGGCGCCCAGGGTTCACCTTCACCTTTCAACGCAAAGGAGCAGCGGCTCTACTCCGAGTTCCTCACGGATGCTGAACTTCTCCCCCTCTCTCTAAGGGAGACTCCAGCCCCCCTCCTGAGGAAACACATTTTGGCCGCTTGTACCCGAACTCGTTCTTTGGATCCTGACCTGGACCTGGTTCTTTGGGTCATGACCCAGCTTTCATGACCACAGGTGAGGGTAGGAACCAGGACTGAGCGGTAGATCCAGAGCTTTGCCTTCCTCAGCTCTCTTTTGGTCACAACGGTGCGGTAGAGCGACTGCAGCTCCGCCCCCGCTGCTCCGATTCTCCGGCCAAACTCACGCTCCATCGTCCCCTCACTCGTGAACAAGATCCCGAGGTACTTGAACTCCTTCACTGGGGGTATGCATCTGTTAAATAAAATGCCTATTATATAACTCCCTATAAATAACTATTAAATAATATTCTGACCACTTTCAGCTCTAAAACGTTCCTCTGGCAACCCAAGGTTCACACCTGCAGAGTGCGGGTAGGACAGACGTCCATCCCATCCAAAGCTCCAGGAGCAGATTCAGTTACATCATACATGTCTGATAAAAATTCACTGGCTTCAGAGACCATTACCTAAAAAGATTTTGGAAGTGCCAAGTGCACGGGCATGACAGAGCTGGAGAGAGCTGGGAGGTTGAAAGTGTGTGGCAGCGGGGGATAAATGAATTCTTAATACCTCACTGCGTGGCGTCACTCTTTCCAACCCCTTCTCCATGACTCTCTCTCCCTTTTCTCTCCCTCTTCTCTCCCTTGTGTTCCCTCTCTTGTTTTTATTGTATCCAAAGAGGAACGCAGGAGGCAAACGACCTCCGGTTTCCATGGCAGCCAATGGACTAGCAAATGAAGTTCGTCATCACAAAGGGAGGCGAGGAGGATAGAGGGAGAGTCTGGGGGCTTTGGTGTCCTTAAGTTAGACACCCGTCCTGTCTGCAACGACATTTTAACCTCTGGTAATTAAACGATGATACAGGAGGAGCTCTATTCATGATTTAGGACAGGGACTCTGCATTCAGAAAATATGAGGATCCGCCCCCACAGAGGAAACAAAACAATGCACAGAAACCTCAAAGTCCTAGATTTAAACACTGTCTCAGTTACATTCATGTCTCATTCCGATACAACACAACCACTCTTCGTTTTCTCCTGGGACCCCACCGTGGTCTTGGGAACAGCCGTTTGAGAAGGCGTGCCAGAAAACCGAGCTGCCACATTTTACCCGAATGGAAACACGCCTTTACTGTGTTACTTGAGGGCGCACTCCCACTGTGCGTCCGTCCCGTGCCCCGTGCTTTAGGGTCCTTGTCCCCCCCTCCAGGCCCGTTTGTACTCACACTACCTGGGCCTCGGAGAATGCTTCTTGCTGCCTATACGTCATCACGCCGTAACACGTCACACGCATTGATGACGTCATGGCGATGCGTGGCTTTGTTTCCAGATCTTTCCGTAGACCTCAGAGTTTTTGTGCGTCTTGTCGACTGTTTTTGAATCTTTTCATCGACCAAATCTGCAGTAAACACTCCACCTCCGCATCACACCAACGTGAACCTTTCACCGCCATTGTTTTAAATGTCCGCGCGTGGTCCCTCCTTCTTTTTTTCTACGTCCCAACAGGCGCACAGGAAATGACCTCAGAGCAGCCGTAGGCCTCGTGCTCGTACACGTGCAAACAGTGGTGCTTCACAAAAGCCCACCTCTCCCAAACAGGCCGTGAACAGCAAGCGTACCGCTACTAGGCGCGGTACGCTTGCACCACACTGGTCAAACGAACTAGACTTTGGTCGTGAAACGTGCTTGGGCACGGTACGGATGGACCGTGTGAGTGGGCCCTCAGTGTAGAGTTTAACATTGGACAGGGTAATGCTAGCTTCCTTTCCCCATGTCTCTAAACACATCCGGCAAACCACTTCTACTTAACACACAAACATCATATTGATCTAGATTCTCATTCATAGAAAGAAGGCGCTCAGTGTTTCTCAAACTACTTTAAAGTAATGAAAAACTTGTCTCTTAATGGGATTTGAACCGGTGTAATCACGGTGAGCTGTTATTTGGAAGCAGGGATGTCACCTCTGGATTGCTTACTGAGCATTACCTGATCATTTATTTACTTTATTTTGAAAAGCAAACATTTGTCTTAAAGAGTAAACCTAATGTAATTGACTGTGCCGCTCTCAGCGCTCATTTATTCTAAGGACATTTAGTGCCTTTGCCTTTTCTCTCCGGCTCCTTTCTTCTGTATTTTCACATCCATCACACCTTCAGCTGCCCTCACGTTGCCGTCAATCTTTCAGTAGCTCACTCTCCTCGACGCTGCCTCCTCTCCCTCCTCTCCCTTCCCTCTATCCTCTCCTCCATCACTGTATAATGTTCAGAGAGGCTGCTACAGTAGGGATTGTTCTTTCCTAAGTTTTTGGTCAGGGGGTTCATCGATCCAGTGTAGCTGACTGGATGAAAAGGATGGGGTGTCCGTGTGTGTGTGTGTGTGTAAATGGTAAATGGACTTGTACTTATATAGCACCTTTCTAGTGTGTGGGGTGTGTGCGTGTGTGTGTGTATGTTGGACGGCAGCAAATGTCATGGGACATCACACGGCGATGCTTCACAGTGTCTCATGTCAGCTCCTCTTTTCCCTGAGCTGTCAGGTCAGAGGAGTGCGCGCACACTGAGGAACAGACACATGGCTGATAAAGGTTACGTGGATAATTGTCAGGATGACGGTAACAACAGAAGCCATTACTCGTTCTATGAATCTCCCATTGCTCATCGGCCCGCCGCCTTCTGGGCTTTGGAAACAGTCATTTCTGACGTTTCATCTCCGCTCTTGATTGGATTGAAGCTGATGTTTGGTTAACAGCGTGATACAAAGCTTTTAAACCATGAATCATTAACGCATTACCTCTGCAACATTAGTATAATTACTACTAACAAATGAGACTATCACTCACAAGATTGGCAGCCTCTACCTAGTCTGGCTTACGCTGACTGTGCGCTACAGTGAACCGCATCCTGCACAGTAGGTCTGTGCGGTCTCCATGCATCAGTCAGCATTTTAGGGTCTTGTATTGTAACGTGGTGTGTCGGTGGTTAGCACTGTCGCCTCACAGCGAGAGGGTTCCTGGTTTGAATCCCGGCTGTGGCCCTTCTGTGTGGAGTTTGCATGTTCTCCCCGTGTCTGCGTGGGTTTTCTCCGGGTTCTCCAGTTTCCTCCCACAATCCAAAGACGTGCAGGTGTTCGGTTCATTGATGACTCTAAATCACCCGTAGGTGTGAATGGTTGTCTGTCTCTGTTCGTCTCTATGTGTGCTGTGATAGACGGGCGTCCTGTCCAGGGTGGACCCCGCCTCACGCCTGATATCAGCTGGGATCGGCTCCAGCCCCCCCGAGACCCCATCAGGGAAAGATGAATGACATACCAATGGTTATACTACACAATGCATAGATAGAGATATAGACCATGATTCATTGCGTTAAACTGAAGCAGTGTTGTTGCGTACGTACAAATTGAAAGATGTGAATGGATGTAAACAGACGTGGGCTTGCTCTAGGCGGTGTAACGTTGTGCTAAAAGTCTGTGCAAGTTGAAAAGGTTTTCAAAACGAGGTTCTGGAAGTTGAACAACAGAAGGAATCTGTGTGGGACTCCTACGTTTAAAATCACTTACACCATCTCACAAACGTTTACACACGAGCTAGCTAGACGAGCCTCTCTCTGCCTCCACGCTGCATGTTGAAATGTGTGTCAACGAGCTGGAATTGTACTTGGGAATACGCTCGACTTTTACATGAACATGTTCGACGTTGCTGTTTACTGTAGTTTAAAACAGGGGTGAAAGAACGCTGGTGCGCTCCAGTATTCAGTACTTTCAGTGCCAGTGTGCAGTACAGGGAAGGGCGAACAGCAGCTGTCTGCCAAAAACCCACGTACAGCAACCCATCACGATCACATTTCCACATAAAAGAAGTAAAAAGTGTTCTTACTGCTGCTAAACTGTTTCAGTGTCAGTGTGTTTGTGCCCAGTGCAGAACTGTCAGTTTTACTTCTTGCTAGAGGGAATCCTCCCTCGCCCACACATGAAACAGCCCCTGTTTGGCCTATTTTGAATTAATTTATAAATGAATACATTTACTTAATCTACTAAATCAACTTCCATAAGAAACATCTCATCTCATCTTCAGCCTCTTATCCGGGGTCGGGTCTTGGGGGCAGCAGCTTTAGCAGGGGACCCCAAACTTCCCTTTCCCGGGCCACATTAACCAGCTCTAACTGGGGGATCCTGAGGCGTTCCCAGGCCAGTGTGGAGATCTAATCTCTCCACCTGGTCCTGGGTCTTCCCCGAGGCCTCCTCCCAGCTGGACGTGCCTGGAACACCTCCCTAGGGAGGCGCCCAGGGTTCATCCTTACCAGATGATCCCGAACCACCTCAACTGGCTCCTTTCAATGCAAAGGAGCAGCGGCTCGACTCCGAGTTCCTCACAGATGCTGAACTTCTGCCCCTCTCTCTAAGGGAGACTCCAGCCCCCCTCCTGAGGAAACACATTACGGCCGCTTGTACCCTCGTCCTCGTTCTTTGGGTCCTGACCCAGCTTTCATGAACACAGGTGAGGGTAGGAACCAGGACTGACCAGTAGATCCAGAGCTTTGCCTTCCTCAGCTCTCTTTTGGTCACAACGGTGCTGTAGAGCGACTGCAGCTCCGCCCCCGCTGCTCCGATTCTCCGGCCAAACTCACGCTCCATCGTCCCCTCACTCGTGAACAAGATCCTGAGGTCCTTGAACCCCTTCACATTTTTCTAAAAAATAAGCAGCATAACAATAAGCTAACATCATGTTGCCGGTTCAGCCCTGATAAAATTAAGCAAAAGATTTATTTAAACTGAAACAGCGATGCATTGAACACCCTGTTGTTTATTCAACTGTATGCACTGCCTTTTTAATACCACGCGTTTACATACAGTACATGTTGCTGCTGATAAGGTAACACCTCTGACACACCCACCACAGGAGAGATCGACCTCAAAGCTCGTTGCTCTATTTCGAGGTAACATGTTGTTCCCACCATAACAAAACAGTGCACAATGTTTTCATTATTATTATTATTATTATGGCTTAGATTTATAAAGCGTCTTTCTCAGCACTCAAGGCGCTTTACAGAGTCCAGGTTCGATTCACTCACACACACCTACATGGTGGTGGTAAACGACGTAGTAGTCACAGCTGCCCTGGGGCAGACTGACGGAAGCGTGGCAGCCAATCAGCGCCTGCGGCCCCTTGACCACCTCCTCAAACATACGGCCGTCACACACATTCACACAAGGCAAGGTGGGTGAAGTGTCTCGCCCAAGGACACAACGACCATGACACAAGTAGGGCAGGGCGGGGATCGCACCACTGACCCTTTGGACATTGGCCGACTCGCTCTAACAACTGAGCCACATTCGCCCGGTCACAGTCATTTTCAGACCGGCTCCGTTTTCTTTCTGGAAAACAAAAAACAAATAGCAAAACGGCCGAAAAGAACACCAAGATCCACTAAAGAAAATCCCCAAATTGACAACAAGACATGGTGTTTTTTTTTACAGATATTGTTCCTACTGGTTTAGAAACTTGCACACGCTGAAAACACATTTTCTAGCATTGCGGTATATAGTAAAGGTTAACTCAATGTATGTGCATGACAGTGTACCCCAAGTGTGCGCGCGGGGGGGGTCAAGTAATATTCCTAGCACGCAAGTATGGATCTAAGTGCCTTTTCTTTTCTTTCTGGTAAAGCATGATGAGTGGGAGGGGGGCCCCACGCAAAGAGTAGCTTCAGGGCTGCCTTTTCTAAACTGATGCTCGTTAATGTTAACTTCTGCTACAGCTCCCTGTCTGAGCGATGTGTGAGTGACGAGGGGCTTTTGGCAGGAAGTGGTTTCTTGCAAAACTCTTCCGAGTAAAATGACAAAAATGGTCGTGCTGTTTAATGATGTTCGGTTTTATTCCAACAACACGGACGGACGGTCAAACAAGCGATGTGGCTTCTTATGTCTGGCATAATGACGGTGGGCTTGTGCATCTTTACTTGGTAAACACACACACGGTGCCTGGGAGGGTGTGTTTGATTTATTGTTCCTGTACTGTTCCTGTGACCAAACCACGCACTATTGATGTCATCTGCACCAGGCAGGGTCGAATGATACATGATTTCACCACAGTCAAAATACTTTTATGATCGGCTACTACTTGTTCCAGCCGCAGGTTTAGACGATAACGCTCACCGTCATTGGGTAACACTACGCATTTCCTTGCTGGTGTAAATACCTATGCATGTTTATGCATTATAGCCAATTAGCCAGTTAGCACATCTCCTCTTGCCGTCTCCGTCGACCTACTAGTATAGTAAAACTACTTGTTTTACTATTATTTGTTTCAGGAAAAAGTCAAAAAGGGGGTAAAATGAAGGTGAGTTCTACACCATACGGTGGTTAAAAACTCTTAGAGGTCTATCTTGCTACCAGGCTTAAACTGTTTTACTGGCTTTCCTAACTGAGCCCTAAAAACACAAATTAGATAAATGATAACATTTAAGTCAAGTAAAACATTTCCACCGCTTTCCACCTCCTCAAATCTCTGACTTCTCTCTCTCTGTCTGTCTCCCACTCTCTTTCTCTCCCAGATGGCCGCTGCACAGCTGCCGTAGGATTCCTCAAGACAAACTCTGCCCTGTTGCTGAGCAACCAGTGCTGATGAAAAATATTAGGAAGTGTGCCCGCTGTGTTTGGGTTTGTGTGTATGCATGTGTATCATGAACGTCACATATTCTGGCCAATTATATCATCAGTTAAGCGTTCGATATCTTGATCGAGGTTGTTTTGTTGTGATTAAGAAGCCAATCCTCCAACAAGACCACGATTTGGCGTTATAATGTTTTATTAATCCTTGTGAGTAAGAATATGCCGCTTGAGATCGAACTATTATCACTCTACTGTTAGGGAGGAATTTGTTTTGATGCTGGAAAAGAAGACAAAGTACCAAAGTACCGTACGTCTTATGTTGGAGGAGTTTAATTGTACTTGATCAAGGAGAACAGAAAATAAGTCGTCAACACTAAGTAGTGTGTGTCCTGCAGCCTGCACAGAGTGAGATTGGAGGGCGCCAAGAGAAAATATGGCCATGGCAGTTTGCTCAGAGACTTTTAGGACAGAAAGACCGACCCCAGCAGCGATCTCAAGAAAGTCCTGTAATTACAGCTTTCCGCTGTAGCGTAGGAAAATATTCCCTAACATCTACAAGCCCGAAACTGCGTACACATACACGCCCACACCAAAGACTAGAGATCTTTCTCAATCCGAGAATGCAACGCACGGACTTGAGTTCTGGGAGAGAGCATTTATGCGAGTTATTCTTGTAAAGGTGCATTTAGAAGTCAATGTACAGAGGTGATGACACGCATCCACCAATGAGCAACTGGCAACTAGCTAGCTGCAGCTCGGAGGGCCGAGGTGGCTAGCTAGCTAACTGCCTCGACGTATCTTGGACTTCCACATCACGTACGATGTAGCAATGGTGTGTATCTCAGCGGTGGTTGATGAGAGAACAAAAAAGAGAGAAAATGTTACATAGGCGCGCTCGGATGACGCGATTGAAGCGATGATCCAAATACGATCAAGCGATCAGACACTGACGTTTTTTGCGATACATCGCCGCCATCGCATCCGGTCTGAATGCAGCTGAAGAATTAACAAGTTCACAAGTGCACAGAATGTGGCTAGTATTGAGCAATACCCCCAGCACAGAGAACGTCTACAGTGATCCAAAATAACAGACAGAAATTAAAATGTTATTGTTATTTATCATCTGAGACGAAAAAATCGTTATCAGTAATGTTGATCAGTGTTTTTTCACAGCTATTTTCAATCTAGATAGCTTTTATCACAACGGTTTGTGTTCAAATGTTCATTTTCCTGATAAGTTTTGCTTTAATTCGTTATTTGATGAGATAAAAATAGAGTTAAATGTGATGATTGACGGCTCAGATTGACTTCCTGATTGGTCATCGGGTCAGCAGGTGTTCGGGCTTGATTTCGATACTGCCTGATCACCACTGTGCAGACTCTGGCTGCAACATCACGGGATGGCTGGAGGAAGTGGAGGCATTTTATATACAGTCCGTAGTCGGTACACACAAAAGAGGGACCCGCGGTGTTGGTGAGATTATCAGATTACTTAGAGTTAATTTAATAGTCCATCACCTCCTGGAAAATACAGCGAGGTAGATAAACTGCCGAGACAGCGAGGACTGAAGGCGCGGGGAGAAGGGAGAGACAGATTAAGTTTCACTGGTTTCCTAACAGCTGACAACTACAGTACGGCGTCTTTTAGCAGTTATGGCGAGATACGGGGAATGGAAGTAGCAGGGAAATACTCAGTGAGCGATTACTGATAAGACACAAACAAGCACACGGGCTTCCTTCAGACCATCTGCTGGGATTTTCTGTGCTCTCAGTGTTGGGTTTTTTCTCTCCCTCCTCTCTCTCTCTCTATCTGTGATGTAGCGCGGTGGTAATATGATGCGGAAGTTAAGTGCGTAGGCTTCCTCTCCTGCCCACAGCCACTGTTGCACACTATTTACATCCACCAACACTGCCGGGCTTGTGTAACTAGGAAAACCAGAGGAACAGACCAGCAATTACACAACGCAACTACTGATAGAGCTAAAAATACTAAAACCAGTGGGAAATACAGTATATTAGATAAGATCAGATAAACGTTAGTGTCTGTCAGCCTGTGAATGTTCTCATGTGTCCAGGTCGTCGTTCTCCTCAAAGCAATTTCAGTCAAAAGCAACTGGACTTGGTTATTTGTCCAGAAAGACGTTTCACCTCTCATCCAAGAGGCTTCATCAGTTCATGTACACATCTGACCAGGCTGGGACTGGACCAGGACCAGGACCAGGCTGGGACTGGACCAAGACCAGGACCAGGACTTGTCCAACTAACTGGTGTGAGATCCAGGTATTTAACCTCTCACAAGGCCGATGATGTCACTGGGACCCTTTGTGCTCCAAGTGACAACGACAGTCGTTAGAGTGGCAGTCGTTGTGAGAGGTTAAATACCAGGATCTCCACACCAGTTAGTTGGACCAGTCCCAGCCTGGTCCTGGTCCTGGTCCTGGTCCAGCCTGGTCCTGGCCCTGGTCCTGGTCCAGTCCCAGCCTGGTCCTGGTCCTGGTCCAGTCCCAGCCTGGTCCAGTCCCAGCCTGGTCCTGGTCCTGGTCCTGGTCCAGTCCCAGCCTGGTCCTGGTCCTGGTCCTGGTCCAGTCCCAGCCTGGTCAGATGTGTACATGAACTGATGAAGCCTCTTGGATGAGAGGTGAAACATCTTCCTAGACAAATAACCAAGTCCAGTTGCTTTTGACTGAAATGAATGAATCTGTCTTTGACAGGGCAGGTTCAATTTACACAAAATAGATAAATACGTACAAAACAGACAGTCCAAAACAATGACAATACATTAAAGCCAAAAGATGCGAGCAGTGCAAAGGGGTGACTGAGTGGAGTGAGATGTGAGATGCAGAGTGAGGTCAATTAGTCCTGATTTTTGTTTCTTTTAGAATATCTGTTTGACCTTTGCTGTTTTTTCTTTTGTTTGATCTTTTGTTTTGTCCTAATTTGGCTGAGCCGTAACAAGGTGACACATTAATATTAATGATCCCAACAAGAGGGACAAAGTGCGGTATCTGTCGGGACACGTGTCACTTTCAGCAGGAACTAGACGCTCGCTAATGAAGACGCTCATTTCGGTTCGCAGAACAAAGGCACACAAACATGCATGCGCACACACACACACACACACACACACACACACACACACATTAACACATGCCAGTCAACAGCTCCCGCTAAAACACCATGCAGATAGCGATGATTGGGAGCGAGTGTTAATGAGAGACTAATGACTGTCATTAAACAAACATGGGAGCCGGGCTTCATTTGGGTCCGTCTCCATTTTTTTATTCCTCGTCTGTCTGGAAGTTTATTTTTCATTACGTCCTATGTTAAAAGATATTTCTTTATGAAATGAACGTGTCTTAATAATAAAAGTATATCTGTAGTTAATGTAATTCATCAGCCACAGGTGCGGTCTAAAAACACACTCGTCCTCATCACCATTTGTGCTGCAGTGTGTCTTTAAAATGACCCTCCACTGTGTTAAAAACCACAAAAAAATCCCCTAAACGATATTTTTTTAGCTTGAAATTATGACTTTTCCTCGATCAGCACCCACAGTAGAAAAAGTGAAATGTTGCTTTCATTCACATTTCCATGTGAGCTACAAAAAAAGGTCCAAAGGTCGTCCTGGGGTCAAAAAGAGTTGAAATCAAGGTCACAGAGTTATTTACAAACCACTGAATGTTACAATGTTTGAGTTGTTTTAATCAGAAGCAGACGTAAACAAGACAGATCATGGGGTCTTCTCGCGGACGGCTGTGCCTTTGATCAGTCTCAGATCAATGAGTAGCAGACGTGAACGAGACAGTAGCAGACGTAAACAACACACAGGTGTTATCGCAGACTGCAGAGATTATAAAGGTGCTGCAGACGACAGGGCCCCGAACTCTGTCTGTGCTGGAGCCGTGAGTGTGCGTAAGTGGAGGATGTATCAGAAGAAGAAGATGGTGAGGAATACAACCCAGAGCATGAGGAATCATCTTCAGAAGAAGAAGAAAACCCTGAAGCTGGAAGAGAGACTTGGCAGGATGACATGGTCCTCAGCAGCATGTGACCAACCCGGCAGGCATGCAGAACAAAACGCCATACGGACGCCCCCCAGGACCCACAAGGTATGCCGTTTCTCATGCCCATCATTTCCATAGTTTGGCCGGGGGTGCGACTTATACTCTGGAGCGACTGTGAAATTATTAACACATTACCGTAAAATATCAAATAATAGCCCGGGCTGTTATTTATGTCAGTCACGTAAGAGACTCGGCGTATATCAGCAATCGTCACACACACACGTCAACCATATATGTTTTTCCTTCTTTATTTTGCATTTTCGGCCGGTGAGACTTTTACTCTGGAGCGACTTTTAATCCGAAAAATACGGTAGTCTACTTAAAAATTCCTCCTACTGAACAACATTAGTAGTGTTCATAGCATCTGACCGCTGGCCTCCTTTTGTTAGCAGCAGCACGAGTGTGTCCTGGTCCACTCTGAAGGACGGCCCCCTGTCCACAGTGTCTGAGCTACAGGTAGCTGTGTGTATTATGGCCGTTTATTTATTTCTATACACTAATATCCTGAAAGTACTTCTCACGTCACAGAAACCACGGAGAGGGAATCTTGAGTTTTGGATGGTACTGTCGCAGATGTGCTGGTTTGTTCCGGCGCTCTGCACAGATCTGACACCCACCTGCCCTGCTCTTATCCGGGCCTCTCTGGAGGTCTGTTTACCGCGCTCGCCTGGTAATGGTGGCGGTATCAGCGGCACTGAGGTCCCCGGGAACCACCGGTAGAAAATAACCTTATACCTGAAAATCTCAACACATCACGCAGAATACAATACTGCCTTCAGGCGGAGAAAAGTACACACACACACACACTCACACACACACACTCACACACTCACACTCACACTCACACACACACACACACACATCCCCGACCAAGACTGTAGGCAGCGCTGTGATAAGGTATGATGTATGTGATAGTAATAACTACACTTTACTACTTAAATATATATGCAAAATTATAGGCTGTGTGTGTGTGTGTGTGTGTGTGTGTGTGTGTGTAGACACATTCTAATGCCACAGTCTCAGTGAGGGGTTGTCTATTATATAGGGAATAATGACCAGGGAGTTATTTCAGACAGAACACACAGAAACACACACACAGACACACACACACACACACACACACACACACACACACACACACACACACACACACACACACACTCACACACTCACACACTCACACACTCACACACTCACACTCACACACACACACATCTAAGGGAACTCAACCAGCACAGGGTCAGATCACCTGACTTCTATACATCACCATGGTGACAGATGGCTGTGAGGTGCGCAAAAGCCAAAGCGAGGGATGAAAGGCAGGAGAAAGGAAACACAGAACAACAACAGAGATGATGCTAGTGATGCTGATACACACAGACACACACACACACACACACACACACACACATCAAACCCCACGCACAGGACTCTGCTGTGCTAATTACTGGGTCTGCGGTTCAGTGAAGGGTACGGCTCACCTTGGATGACCCCCTATCCACACACACAGGCACACACACGCACACGCACACGCACACACACACCCTTTAACCATCGCTCTACAGGAGCCAGTGTGTTATTTCAGCACCTGCAGGCCCAGTGGGCAACGCCAACTTGACAATAACATGTATTGGCAGCAACCAGCATGAAGGCAGAGCAGCAGTACATGACATCACCAGCACAGGCCAAACCACACACACACTCACCATCTCATTTGCAAACTTTTAGGAACTATACTTCACCCCGCGGTCTTAAAGTAAAGTACTTAAAGTAAGTACAGTCTGTCAGTTCAAATTAGGGCTTTGGCTCTTAGTCGCCAAATCGATGAAGTCAACCGTTAAAATTCGCCGACAACAAGAAGAAGAAGAAGAATTCATTTATTTGTCCCGCAATGGGGAAATTCAATTTTCACTCTATTATTACTTTTTCATGTTACACACACACACAGGCTCGAAATACACACACATGCACAGACAGGACCTATATACATGCAATTATGGAGAGACAGGAGAGTCGCTGGTTCGAGTCCCTGGACTGGAGGCTGGAGAGGTGCCAGTTAATCTCCTGGGAACTGCCAGTGACCGGCGCCCCGAGCAGTCTCTATGTGTCCTGTGATAGACTGGCGTCCTGTCCAGGGTGGACCCCGCCTCACGCCCGATGTCAGCTGGGATCGGCTCCAGCCCCCCGCAACCCCGACAGGGACAAGAGGTTGAAGATGAATGAATGAAGGAACTAGACAAAGCTCAATGATCTACAGACAAAATCCCAAGGGAACTCGCCCCAAAAAACCCAAACTAAACCACATCTGTCAAGCTTTACATCTCGAATCAATACCATCGACCTGGTGATCCAGAAGAATTGAGGCCACTGTCAATTCTTTTGGTTGCATCCTTAAATAAATGGGCGAAATATTACACATGACATTTGGCACAAGAGGGACGAGTTACACCGCAGAGGACTGCAAAGCTGTGAGAGGCCGAGGCAAAAAATAGGATGGAATTGATCCATGAAATTTTGATGAGGTGGGTGAAATGTGAAGCCAAAAAAGGTGCATATGAGGGTAAACAGAGGAGTGTTGTTGCTTAGCTGCAGCCTAATCCATCTGCAGGCACAGAGGGGTGACAGGGGGCATAGAGGGCCATCTATCTGACCTGCAGACGATTTACGGAGATACTTAAACTTCGATTTTTGCCTGTTTTTCTGTTCCAATGTGCTTCTTTCATAAAAGCTTTTCTCTTTCACTTTACCAAAATATACGACCATTTTGGCAGTAATTTGTTTCTAACGCTAGGACTTCTTACACCATCTGCTTTTGCAAGAAACTGAGAGCTTTAGGGCGCACTCACACTGTCCTTCCGCACCGGGCCAAAACTGGTTTTTCGGGTAAAGTCTAGTGCTTTTGAACAGTGTGAGTGCAACCGCTCCGCGCATAACTGCGGCCAGCTGGCCGTCCACGGCCCGTCTGAGAGAGGTGGGCTTTTGTAGAGCGCGTTTGCACATGTACGAGCACGAGCGTGCGCATGTGTACGAGCACGAGGCCTACGGCGGTTCTGAGGTCATTTCCTGTGCGCCTGTTGGGACGTAGAAAAAAGAAGGAGGGACCATGCGCGGACATTTAAAACAATGGCGGTGAAAGGTTCACGTTGGTGTGATGCGGAGGTGGAGTGTTTACTGCAGATTTGGTCGAAGAAAAGATTCAAAAACAGTCGACAAGACGCACAAAAACTCTGAGGTCTACGGAAAGATCTGGAAACAAAGCCACGCATCGCGATGACGTCATCAATGTGTGTGACGTGTTACGGCGTGATGACGTACAGGCAGCAAGAAGCATTCGCCGAGGCCCAGGTAGTGTGAGTACAAACGGGCCTGGAGGGGGGGACAAGTACCCTAAAACCCTAAAGGTCAGTGCGGAAGGACAGTGTGAGTGCGCCCTTGTGTCATTAGTGTCACTAATGTCTCGTGGCACAGAAGAGAGAGGCTAAAAGTTGCATCATTACTGTTAAATAAGCCTTACAGAGAGAATAAGACTCTACTCTGGGTTACCCTCCACTTACACCAATGAGAGTCAGCAAATTAAACTAAAAAGTGCATGTGCTCGATTTCACGGCCTTCTGAAATTTTATTACCCTTGCTCATTTGTCGGTGTCGTAGCCGACGCCGGCTCTTAACTGCTGTGAGAAGTGAGACTTGTAGATGTAACGCGTAACTGGGGAAAGGTTGACCATTAAAATCAATTGCAGCTTCTGCCAAGGAACAAATTGTCTATCCAGTGAAATGGGATCTGCCAAAGCTGTGATAAAAGATGGTGTAGGGCCTGCAGAATATATGGTATGAAGGAAGGTGTTCATATCCCAGTAACTCATCTCCATTTTGGAAAAGAAAGTTAAAGTTAAACATCATGTACTGAAGGTTATAGTTTCACATATTAAGGTTAACATAATAGTCAAAGGCTCTCTCACTGCATGGATGAATGGATTATTATACATCAGTGTGCTTCAGTCTCTTGCAAAGAATGAGCTTTAACCTTCCGTTGGTTATGTTCAATAAGTGGTTATCGTAAGTGTTGTTTGATGACTCTAATGCCTCATAACAGGCGTTTATCGTAAAATGCAAACGATGGCTACTGACACTCGTCGTCACAAACAAAACACCAATGGCAGAGGCACAGACAGATGAACTGCAGAAGGTGTCCTTCGCGGATGAGGATGAGGATGGATAAACCAACATACAGCTAATATTCTAGACCTTTTTTTGGCAGTTGAGGGTCGGCAGTAGCTCAGTCCATAGGTGACTCGGCTGGGAATCGGAGGGTCGCCGGTAAGGGTCCCTGTGTGGACCATGAATGGAGCGTGGACTGGTGGCTGGAGAGGTGCCAGTCCATCTCCTGGGCACTGCTGAGGGCACTGAACCCCCAATTGCTCTGGGTGCCGGTCCACTGGCAGCCCCCTCGCTCTAACATCTCTCCATTAATTGCATGTATGGAGGTGAACTAAAATTCTAGACATTTTGAGCAAAACACCCGCAGGCTCGTATGATATCTCACAAAAGGTGACGTTCCTTATAACACAGTGAAATGGTGACCAAAGCTAAATTTGGCAAACAGAAGGTGATGTTGGTGTTCAGGCACCAAATTAACATTAACAGTCAGGTTTTGGCAACAGACTAACCTAACCGTCGTCTTGATGGTTAGGGTTAGAAATCACAGTGACACGGTTTGGATTGGAGAAAAGGTCGTACATTTGCTCAGTACTTAGTAATTTAAGAAGCACCAGGACAAGAACTCCGAACCACGGGTGACAGTCCTGTGTTTTGGGACGGATCCAAACCACCCAATGTAGTTGAGTTTAACACTTTTATACTACGTCACCTGATTTCCTGCTTTGGAAGTGCTCTAGACGGGATTTCTACAGTAAAAAAACGTGGAATACGCAGGAAGTGCAGCACATTTTTCTTTTGGTAGTTATACGTACGAACAGTCCACGATGACAGCTTGAATCAGCAGATGATGACTTGTCATATCATCACTGAGAAATGCATGTGCGTTAACTTTATTTACCTAGCTGGGATCGGCTCCAGCCCCCCCGCGACCCCGACATTGCCAAGCGGTTGAAGATGAATGAATGAAATAAATGACTAATCCACATCAAATAAAATAAATAAGTAAAATTGTAACGTGCCAGTGTTATTATTTATGAATTTGCTTAAGTTACTACTCAAGTAGTTTTTTACTCTAACTCCACTTTTACTTGAATACTTGTATTTGCAAAGTAACAGTTTGTTAACTTGAGTACAGTTGTTGGCTACCTCTGGTTGTTATAATGAATCAATTGCGTGGACAAAAAATGCATATAGCGCACAACAATCACCTATAACACAGATTAACACAAACACACTCACATAGACACACACATAAATAGGCATGAATGCATAAACTGCCAAGCACGGATGCTCTCATTCTCTCCGTCCCTCACACGTAAGTGAATGTAAAAAATAAATCTTTTTCACACCTATTCTTTCACACACACACACACACACCATCTGTGGGATTTCCCCGTAGATGTCTATTCCCCGTCTGCAACAGCTCTGTCAACATGTGGCAGCGAGCGTTTCAAAGGAGAGGAGAGGGTGAGCGGGAGGAGTGGGGGTAGGAGAACAATAGAGGATAAAAGAGAAACAGGAGTGTGATACATAGATGAGTGAACCAGCTCATCGGAGTAGAACTGTCTGAGGAGGAGGTTCAGATGTGTTTGGCTTGATTGAGGCAACGACAGTTTTGAATGAAGCAGAAGAGAAGGAGGGGGAGGTTGGAAATAAAGTGTCCGGTTCGAAAGGATGAACGGAGACGAAGCAGTTAAGGAGGTACGGGAAGGGGGTCGAACAAATATAGAATATGGAAAATTGAATACTGGATTTAAATTTCACATATAATCTGAAATATGGAATATATGAATGGATAGAGGGCGGAAAAAAGGAAGGATAAAGGACAGGTCCTCGTATTCAGCCTTCTCAAAGGTCTGATATGTACGGGGACATTAGCATAGCGATTAACGGTCACATTAGCATAATGATTAATACCAACATTAGCATAAGCGCGGCTGCTGGGAGAGCATGGGAGAGAAAGGTAAGTATGGAAAATAACGAGAAGAAGAAACTGCAGGATAGGAAACGAACGAAGACAGAAGATGTCCACCCCCCCACCCCATCACAGCTGTTGACAGCTCAACCGTCTATTCCAACATGTCTTCATAAATAAGTTTACCCTTCATCCGTTATACATGTCCAGTTTTGAGGAAGGAGTGTCCCAAAGAGGGAGACAAGCTGTCAGTTCGATTCCCTCCGGCACCACAGCCACAACCCGTGTCCATCACTATAGGTGGAAACAACCACTGCATACATATATGGAAAATGTACAGCCAAACAACCGAGACAGTTGTTCTAGACCTGCAGATTAAAGCGGTGCAGTACAATATTAATGAAAGAAAGAACATTCAGTGGCAAGAGCTCAGCTAGAAATAGACTGTGCACCATTCAGGCTCCATTTAAAATGAAGACACCAGTAAACATGTCTTCCCTTCTGAGTGATACACAGATCAGCTGAGTCAACTGGTAAAAAATACTCTATATAGTGGAGGGCCTGAATCTGGATTTGACTTTGGGGAATACAAAAACACATATGAAGAGAAAAGGATGAAGTATGTTGGTTCACATGTAAATGGATGGGTTACTGAATGGGTTTACCACACACAGGCCCAGGGACTATAAGGTCAGGGGCCCTGACTCATAAAATGTTGCTGAAAAAAAACACAAAATGATCACAAAAAGATGCAAAATTATCACAAAGAGATGGAAAATTATCACAAAAAGATGCAAAATGATCACAAAGAGATGCAAAATGATCAAAAAGAGACGCGAAATGACCACAAAGAGACGCAAAATGATCAAAAAGAGACGCGAAATGACCACGAAGAGATGCTAAATGACCACAAGTATCCACAAAACGACCAAAAGTGAGCACAAAGAGATAAACAATGAATAAGCACGCAAAATGATCACAAAGAGATGCAAAATGATCACAAAGAGATGCTAAATGACCGACAATAGACACAAAACAACCACATAAAGACGAAAAATGACGACAGACACGCAAGGACATAACATAAAATATCAAAAAAAAGATGCAAAACCACGACAAAAGGTGCAAAATGGCAAAAAGAGATGCAAAACAATCACAAAGACATACAAAACAACCAAAAATGGACTTAGAATGACCACCGAGAAAAACAAAATGACCACAGAGAAAACCGTCTAAAAATGAGTGCACAATGACCACAGAGAGACCCAAAATGACCACAGAGAGACCCAAAATGACCACAGAGAGACCCAAAATGGCTACAGAGAGACTCAAAATGACCACAGAGAGACCCAAAATGACCACAGAGAGACACAAAATGACCACAGAGAGACCCAAAATGACCACAGAGAGACCCAAAATGGCTACAGAGAGACTCAAAATGACCACAGAGAGACCCAAAATGACCACAGATAGACCCAAAATGACTACAGAGAGACCCAAAATGACCACAGAGAGACCCAAAATGACCACAGAGAGACACAAAATGACCACAGAGAGACCCAAATGACCACAGAGAGACACAAAATGACCACAGAGAGATACAAAATGACCACAGAGAGACCCAAAAATGACCACAGAGAGACCCAAAATGACCACAGAGAGACTCAAAATGGCTACAGAGACTCAAAATGACCACAGAGAGACCCAAAATGACCACAGAGAGACCCAAGATGACCACAGAGACCCAAAATGACCACAGAGAGACCCAAAATGGCTACAGAGAGACTCAAAATGACCACAGAGAGACCCAAGATGACCACAGAGACCCAAAATGACCACAGAGAGACCCAAAATGACCACAGAGAGACCCAAGATGACCACAGAGACCCAAAATGACCACAGAGAGACCCAAAATGACCACAGAGAGACCCAGAGAGACACAAAATGACCACAGAGACACAAAATGACCACAGAGAGACCCAAAATGGCTACAAAATGACTAAAAGTAAACTCTTTTTTTGTTGAGACCGCCATAACAGTCTCAAAGGTCCGCAAAGACCACATTATCAACTCTTCAAAAAACAAAATGGAAGACACCATCCATTCGTACCTGACACGAGAAGAAAGAAGGGGGCAGTTTACTAAAACCCCAGTGTGGCCAATCACGCTGCTGCTCTGTCAGATTATGTTCAAATGCAACTCAACAGGACTCTTTGACTGCCAAGCACCGTTCAGCAAACTGATTTTGTTGAACAGACATCTGGTATGAAACTGCCTGGTTTAGCTGCATTAACCCAATCATCATCCAATTACATGAACTAAAAAGGCATTTCACATCCATCCTCTTGTCTCTGATGATTATTCCAAAACTGTCAAATTACACTGAACGTAGCTGAGTCTCAGTCTCTTGAAGCAAAGCACTAGAAAAGCCGACATGATAGAACATCGAGTACACAGCCTGATCTATGACCACCCCACCACACGGACACATGTAGTTAGTTTGATGCAATGCATACATCCTATACTTGAAGCTCATATAGTCTAAGGGCACACTCACACTGTCCTTCCGCACCGCGACCCGGACTTTAGGGTCCTTGTCCCCCCCTCCAGGCCCGTTTGTACTCACACTACCTGGGCCTCGGCGAATGCTTCTTGCTGTCCATACGCCATCACGCCGTAACACGCCACACGCATTGATCGCGTGTGTGGCTTTGTTTACAAATCTTTCCATAGACCTCGGAGTTTTTGTGCGTCTTGTCGACTGTTTTTGAATCTTTTCATCGACCAAATCTGCAGTAAACACTCCACCTCCGCATCACACCAACGTGAACCTTTCACCGCCATTTTTGTTGTTGTTGTTGTCGATACTGCCGTAGGGCTCGTGCTCGTGCTCGTACACGTGCGCACGCTCGCCGCAGTTATGCGCAGAACGGGTGCACTCACACTGCTTAAAGGTACTAGGCTTTAGCTGAAAAAACGGTTTTGGCCCCGGCCAGAAGGACCGTGTGAGCACGCCCTAAAGCTCATATAGTCTTAGAGGCAGGACCTTGACCAAATGCTCCATTACACATACTGGATGTTGTTGATGTCAAACCAATCAGCAGCCAGACCTGGTGTCACATGACCACTGGGCTAATTAGAGGAATCACACTAGGACAGGCCTATTGAATAATGAACAAACGTTCAAACAGGTGTCTCAGGGCCTGTCCACACGAAGACGCGTTTTCCTGTAACCACACAACTATAGTGTGGTTTTGGCCGCCCATCCGCAGCCGGCGTTATCGGAGCTTTTGAAACCGGGTCCCAGAGTGGGAAGGTTTGGAAACGCACCCTGTGGCGTTGTCGTCTGGACGGCAAAATCGCATACTTTGCTCAAGGATGCCGTCATTGCCCCACCTCCGACCTCTACCTCCTGTGGTGTCACATAACAACAGCAGCACTGCTGTGTGGTAAAATGTTCAATGGACTTATAAAGCGCCTTTCTAGTCTTCTGACTACTCAGGGCGCTTTCACACTACTTGTCACATTCAAACAGGCATTCACACTGACATTCACACTGATGGCAGTGGACATCTACAGACCATCTGATCTAGATCGAACCATTCACACGACTTTCACACACCCATGGGCGTGCTGGAGCAATTCAGGGTTCAGTGTCTTGCCCAGGGACACGTAAGAGAAAGACGGACCCATAGACTGTACACTAAACTGGACTCTGAATGACGCTCTGAATAAGGAGCTAGTCTCTTTTTCTAAATCCAGTTCTAAGAAGGTGTGAAAAGTCTCTAAATGTAGTGAGAAAGTGGCGCCTGGGAGTGCTTTGGGACGGGGAAGGGGCTCCCAGCAGCCCCCTCTGCTCAGTGAGGACACTAACTGCAGAGTGAAGGGGCTCCCAGCAGCACCCTCTGCTCAGTGAGGACACTAACTGCAGAGTGATGGGTGCATCAGAGTCCAGAACAGCACCAAAGTCTCCACTAACCCCAGAAACAGGGACACATTTGTCTCTAGGATGGAGGAGGATTCGGGAAGTCTCTAGATTTGGCGAGAAACTCGTCGCTGGTGTTTGTATCATATCGTCTACATATCGTCTCTCTTCTTCTCCATTGTTGGTGTATTTCTGCGGCAGTCACAGCGCCACATTCAGGCCTGGCATGTGTACTACAGCGTTTGAGTCGGTTTCACTGGTTTCCTGTGGACGCAGAGATTTCTTGAGCCGAGGTCGTGTGGACGTTAAACTTTTTAAGAACAACGGAGGAAAAAAAGTTATTTCCCATCGTGTGGACGTTCCCTTAGGCTATTTCTCTATTCACACATGAGGCCCAGACTGCGAGAGGCTCTTTGTATACACTGCATGTGGCTTAATGTGTATGTCTCCGTATACGTGTGAAAGGTGAGAGTCTGTGTAAAAGAGTGTGTCTTTGCACAGTGATGTCAGTGGCACCGAGAGCCACATGTGTTGGTCGAGAGGAGATTGAAAGCGTACTGGAAGCTATTAATCTGACCTTCAGCGGCCATCATATTTGGTTTGGGGCAGAATATATATTCACTCCACACGCTCTGTTTTTCTTTGCACAGCCTGCGTCTCATCTCTCTCAGTCACTTCACTCCCTGTATCGCCCTCTTGCCTTTCCTTCTTTCCAATCCACAGGTACAGGTTGAGATGTGAAGAGCAGTTTTTTACACCTCAGCCTTTCAAACGATCTCTTTTTACTTTGTCACCCGTGCTCTCACCATGTCTGTGTGAATGGACTCGGCTGAGTTTCTGCCTGAGAGCTGGTTAACGGGATATTTGCAGCCCTGCACTCTGCTCTTCTATCTCCACTCTCAGTCCGGCGTCCGGGCAATCACACAGATGCGGAGACGATGACAGTACTCCCGGTCGGAAACGGGCTTGTTCGACAAAGCGGGGAAGAGAAACCGCAGGCCGTGACAAGTTCGCCTTGACGTTTCATTTCTTAACTTCGCAGCCGATTCAGCCGGAGGAAATGTGCAATTTAGCAAACACAAACGGAAATTACACAAGGATGATGACACTGCTGCCAGCACCCCGGTTTGAATATGTTATACTGTGCAGAAAACATAGAAAACTCAATTCCATCTGATGTATTTCTCTGGCCCACTTGTGTCCTGGTTCTTTGAGTTGATTGTTTACAAGTGTTCTCAAACCACCGTTTTCAACATAATACAACATGTAAGTTTTTTATGCAGTGTATTTCATGTCTAATTCTGTATCATTCATTCATTCATCTTAAACCTCTTGTCCCTGTCGGGGTCACGGGGGGCTGGAGCCGATCCCAGCTGACATCGGGCGAGAGGCGGGGTCCACCCTGGACAGGACGCCAGTCTATCACAGGACACATAGAGACGAACAGAGACAGACAACCATTCACACCTACGGGTGATTTAGAGTCATCAATGAACCGAACACCTGCACGTCTTTGGACTGTGGGAGGAAACCGGAGAACCCGGAGAAAACCCACGCAGACACGCGGAGAACATGCAAACTCCACACAGAAGGGTAACAGTAAACCAAAAATCATATCAATGTGATACAAATAAATAATTAAATAATTTCCCTTGTAGTTTCCATGTCATCCTTCTAAATGTTCATGAAGTTTGACAAACCATTGTTATTTTGCTTACGGGCGGCAGTAGCTCAGTCCATAGGTGACTTGGCTGGACACCGTAGGGTTGCTGGTTCAAGTCCCTGTGTGGACCATGTATGGAGCATGGACTGGTGGCTGGAGAGGTGCCAGTTCATCTCTGGGGTACTGGCGAGTTGCTGTTGAGCAGGTTAATTGCATGTATATAGGTCCTGTCTGTGCATGCGTGTGTGTTTCGGGCCTGTGTGTGTGTAACATGATTAATAGTAAGAGTGAAAAAATTCAATTTTCCCGTTGCGGGTAAATAAAGTAATTCTTCTTCTTCTTTAAACTGTTAATATCTAAAACAAAACCACATGCTGAAAGCTGCAGAGTTGCTTCTCAGTGGGATCAGTAGAACCAGCCGCATTTTTATATTAAAAAAAATAATTTGATTAAAAATAACCAAAATATTGTTTGGTTGTGCGTCCGACAACAGTGTTTTTCTAGGGCGCTGAATAACATTACTTTAACATTACACAGGGATGTTATCATTATTGATGTTCACCAGCCCAGACATGTTCCCGGGTCAAGCTATTCATAGTTTCATAGTTTGTGGATAATGATGTCCCCAGACAGTACGTGAGTTCTCATGATCAATACAAATGAAAGCTAAAACTATGAAAACTTCGCCCAGGCTTGTAAAATATCTGACACTCATTTGAGGAAGTTTGCTTTCTCAGAAACATTCCCATCCAATTTGAAAATGTGTTGGTATCATTAAAGACAGTGGCATCTATCTAACGTTCGTTATCCTTATTATTTGCATAGTAACAAGGTACATTTAGAGCGCACTCACACTGTCCTTCCGCACCGGGCCAAAAGAGGTTTTATGGGTAAAGCCTAGTGCGTTTGACGGGTGTGAGTGCAACCGCTCCGCGCATAACTGCGGCCAGCTGGCCGTCCACGGCCCGTCTGAGAGAGGTGGGCTTTTGTAGAGTGCGTTTGGACATGTACGAGCACGAGCATGAGCGTGCGCACGTGTACGAGCACGAGCATGATGCCTACGGCGGCTCTGACGTCATTTATGTGCGCCTGTTGGGACATAGAAAATAGAAGGAGGGACCATGCGCGGACATTTAACAACAACAACAATGGCGGCGAAAGGTTCACGTTGGTGTGATGCGGAGGTGGAGTGTTTACTGCAGATTTGGTTGATGAAAAGATTCAAAAACAGTCGACAAGACGCACAAAAACTTCGAGGTCTATGGAAAGATTTGGAAACAAAGCCACGCATCGCCATGACGTCATCAATGCGTGTGACGTGTTACGGCGTGATGATGTATGGACAGCGAGAAGCATTCGCAGAGGCCCAGGTAGTGTGAGTACAAACGGACCTGGGCCTCGTGGGGAGAGGGAGGGGGGGACAAGTACCCTAAAGCCGGGGGCGCGGGACGGAGTCACAGTGGGAGTGCGCCCTTAAGGATATCATATATTTTTTTCCAAACCAGTTTCACAGTTGTGCTCTGGCGTCACCCAAATTCTGCTCATATCCAAATAAAGCACATCCACTCCAACATGCAGACCAGTTCTGGCAGCGGACAGAATGTATTTATACACACAAAGAGAATTTCATTTGTGGATCAATCCACAGCACCACTCAAACTGAACTCAAAGAAAGTGAGAAAGTGGAGCTGGTCAATACAAGCCCTTTCATAGGGAAGTAGCAAGGACACACACACACACACACACATACGTGAACACAAGTACACTTGCACACACCCCTACACTCACTTATATTTCCTCTCATTCCGCTCCAGTGCTTCGATTGAATGCTGAGCGCCGGTGAAGTGTAACACAACAGCTGCTTCGAAGACAGACTCGAGATTAAACCTTTGGAAATCTCCAAAAACAAAACGAACCAGACTAATCCAGTAGTCTAGTACTAGTGTCTACTAGTCTGTAGCCAAACACCACTAACAGCACAGCAAGGCTATAACAGGTGCCATCATATAGTTGGACAACTGAAAAACTGAAGGTATTCTCAAATCCTAACCAGTAGTTGGGGCTGAAACACGAAGCAACCTCCGGAGTAGGGATGAAACAATTTCGCGAGTATCTCAAGTTACTCGATTACAAAAAGTCCTCGAGGTAAAATCTCTGCCTCGAGGATTCGTTTATATCCTATGTCCTGTGTTATGCGGCATGCTCAGCGGCATGCTCAGCGCAGGGATCATTGTGCCGTTTTTGCAGATGCGCACCATTAAATACGGATTTCAGTTGGCGTGATGGTGGAGGATGAAGAAACAGCCCGGACTAAAAGGCAGACAATGTCCAAAGTTTGGGATTTTTTCACACTTAAAACAGAAGCCAACAAGGTCCAACTGTAAATCAGAACTGTCATATCACAACAGCACGGCATCGATGATTCAGCGTATGAGCCGACAGCGTCCCGTTCTTAGCGCCACGTCACCGAGCGCTGCTGTTATTTACCGGCCCCTTGAATAGAAGCCTATGTGAGAAAGTAATTCATGGCCGTAGTGGCCGATGTTGACCGCTGTCCTCTCTCGCATCTCAGTGCAACTGTCTCAGTGCGTCAAACACCGGCAAATACACAACGCTGGCAACAGCTCGCCAAGCTCCGCTCTGTCGTTGTTCTTGCGATCGTGTCAATCGGGTTAAATCACCACCGGTGATCTCTCTCTACTGTGAACAAGAGAAAGGTTGACTTGACACATAAACTGTCAGTTCAACAGTGAATGGACAGAGACGTTTTTGTCTAGAACTGTCACTGTGAAGCCTGTGTTTACTCTGCAACCAGTGTGTATCGGTGACGCCAACGTAAACTGTATTCCCTTGAATGGTCACTTGAGGCTGGCTCCAAAAGTAAATCGATCCCAATAGACACCCATGTTGAAATGCTTCAACTCTGCCCATTTTTCTGGATTAGCCAGGAACAGGTTGTGTCAGGCACTACCAGGAGGGCACGACGGAGTCCCCCACATTAAGCTTTGCGATGACTCGTCAGAGAGCTATGGGTGACATTGCAGCGACTACGTCCATATGTTATACAGTCTACGGGCTTAAACAATGCCAGCGTGATGACGTATGGACAGCAAGCCGCATTCGCCGAGGCCCAGGTAGTGTGAGTACAAACGGGCCTGGGGCGCAGGGGGAGAGGGAGGGGGGACAAGTACCCTAAAGCCCGGGGCGCGGTGCGGAAGGACAGTGTGAGTGCGCCCTTAAAGCTGTATACTTTGTAAAACGTTTGCAGGCTACACATCACCCGTAAATCAATTATCATTTTTCTTTGTGAACTTTCTGTACAAGTAGAGCAAAAAGTCAGACAGGACAACTTGTTGACATCAGTTCAAATCGAACTCCAACTCTGTGGAGCGAGGGATTCTCTGGTTTAGACGGAGAAGAGCAAAAAGGTCTGTTAACTCCAAAGTCACGTTTGGTCGCACGATATTTACGGTTTTGAGAGTTTGGACCCATTCAAACTCTGGTTGCTCATGAATTAATCTGGTAGTGTGTAGTGTGCTGTTTTGGCCAAAACTATAGGAACACAACAGTCAAATGTACAGTCATCATCCCGTCATCACAACGCCGTAGCTCAGCAGCTAACCAACTGGCGTCACCATTCCTAGCCCCAGGCCATTGGCTTAGCTTGCTGGCCGCCATGACAGTGGTAAGGAACTCTACAATCATCAATATTCTGATTACATTCCCTTGATCGACGTCCCGCAGCTATTGAAACAGTAGTAGAAGAGCCAAAGTGGCAGTGAATTCATCAAACATGGTACCACTAAGTAGCACTTGTGCTTCAGAGATTTGACGAGAGAATACAGGGCTTTAAAGCTCGCCAGGCTTTATATTAGATTCTAGATGTTGCCTTTAATTTCTTCTTTTTGTTAACGAGAAGAGCCCAGATTAACAACTGCTGAGATACTTTCCTTCACTCTCCGACATAAATCATGTGTCATCACCACAATTGCACCGCAGGACGGCAACAGAACCCTTTTGTTCCTGGCAGCGCGTCTACGCACGATACACAAGCTTAATCTAGTGGAGAAAACAATGAAAATGATGTAATTCACTTGTGAGCTCGTGACAGAGACAGAGAAAGAGACAGCAGGAGAGAGAGAGGAAGGCGAAAGAGCCCAACTTAAAGACAGAGGCTCGAATATCAGACAAAGCCAAGTGTTTTGTATTGTTTTTCATGAGGAGGACGTTTCACCTAGACCTGGATGGATGGCTTTCCTATTAAGCAACTCCTCATGACTTCTTTCCTCTCTCTCTCTCATATCCGCTGCTGCTTATTCGGTTATAAATTCACGTTGCTGATGCAGATGCTGATGTGTTGTCTGCTTAATGGAAAAGTAAGAAGTGCCGACTTTCTACTGATATAACATCTCTCCCGGTCACAGGAAGCACTTGTGTCAGATGTCGTCCCTGAGGAGACAATGATGTGCCTGACGTATGGGACATAAACACAAATAATGGCTCAAATGCTCACATGCATGCAAGCCAACACAAATCCAGTCAGTACTGAATTAACTATATTCCTTCTCCCGTCTTTATGCCTCTCTTCAACACTATCTATTAGCATGCTTACTTGTTCTTTCCCTGTTTCTTCTACTCACCTTTATGTCTTTTAACCAGTCATCCTGTCTTCCTCTGTCTCCATCCTTCTCACTGCCTCTCACTTTACCTTTGTCAGGGCGCACTCACACTGTCCTTCCGCACCGCGCCCCGGGCTTTAGGGTACTTGTCCCCCCCTCCCTCTCCCCCCGCTTGCCAGCCCGTTTGTACTCACACTACCTGGGCCTCGGAGAATGCTTCTTGCTGCCTATACGTCATCACGCCGTAACACATCACACGCATTGATGACGTCATGGCGATGCGTGGCTTCGTTTACAAATCTTTCCATAGACCTCGGAGTTTTTGTGCGTCTTGTCGACTGTTTTTGAATCTTTTCATCGACCAAATCTGCAGTAAACACTCCACCTCCGCATCACACCAATGTGAACCTTTCACCGCCATTGTTTTAAATGTCCGCGCATGGTCCCTTCTTCTATTTTCTACGTCCCAACAGGCGCACATAAAATGACGTCAGAACAATCGTAGGCCTCGTGCTCGTACACGTGCTCGTACATGTGCAGACGCGCTCTACAAAAGCCCATCTCTCTCAGACGGGCTGTGGACGGCAAGCGTGCCGCAGTTATGCGCGGAGCGGTTGCACTCACACTGGTCAAACGCACTAGGCTTGACCCGTAAAACCTGGTTTTGGCTCGGTGCGGAAGGACAGTATTCGAACGTATTCTTCTGTTTCAATAAATCGCAACCAGTCACTCATATCTGTGCTAAGACGACAGCTAAATAAAGCACAAAGAAAACAAGTTTATGTCATCTATACTTGCAGCTCTCTGGACTCTGGATCAAGCCCGCCATGCGCCAAAGTGAACCGTCTAAAAAGCCAGTGTTTGTGCCAACAGCTGAATCACCTACTCATGGAAAATGAAACGTTTGACAGACGTTATAAAGCTTCCTCGATTGTTTCTTTATAGCCCATGAATGGGAGAATACCGAATGATGAAATGATGATGGATTAAGATATTAAAAAGCACTTCTGGAGATAATCCGCAAACTCAAACTACCATCATCCACAGTATCAAAAGGATATGGGCTGGAGACCATGCGGATGCACCAGCTACGCGGAAAGGTTGTCTGCTTGAGGCAGAAGAAGACCACAGGCGCCAGCTCAGGGTAGGGCACAACTAACACACTGGTATCACTGCTGTCGTCGTCATCATCGTCGTCTTCTTCATCATCCCCCTCACACTCCACCACCTCCTTGTCAATCTCCTCTTCCTGAATAATCCCTTCCTCCTCTATTTCCTCCTCCTTTTTCTTGGGACATGGGAGTTGGTACGGGGAGGGTCTGCGAGGGGAGGAGGAAGTGACGACATCGCCGCTATCGCCCCCGGCTATGGCTGTTGTTACCCTGGAGATTGTTGCAGCTGACGGTGTTGTTGCCGTTGATGTTGCAACGCTGGGGCCTTCCTCCTCCTCGCTCGTCATGGCAACGCAACGGTCTGGGATGAGAAAAACAGAGAACACACACACAGAGAAAATTTTAATTTGTCTACCTCCGGTTACAAATCAATTCACAAAGCAGCAGTTCATAAATCAGGATGAACACTGAGATTACATTTACCATCACTGCGGAGAGAAAACACCAAGCCAGGTCGGCCAAGAGGCATGGTTAAAGTTATGGAAGGAGAGATCCCAGGGGTCAAATACCACCATTACATCACGGCCCTCGGCATTTACCAATTGTAAACCCATCCGTGGTGATGTAAGACGCCAAGTGATGCCGAAGGGTCCTGACAAAATAGCAGTACGTGATGAGATGTGATGGGAAAAGGTTGGGAGAAATCACCGTCATGGGGCGGTTTACTGTTTTAATACATGGGTCAGTCTGTCATACACTTCTAGACCCTTCCCCTAAGACCACATCGACACTAGCGACAGCCAGTGCGGCTAATGAAATCATTATTTTACGGTTCAGCATCCTGACAAAATCAACATAAAGACAGGTTAATGACAAGACCCCAGTCTTTGGCTACACTGACATTTAAATGAGTGATCCCAGAGGACCAAGAGGCAACAGGAAGTTGTCTTTTCTGCCGCACAGGCGACTGTGACTGGAAAGCTACAGACACAGCTGGTTACTCTGCTGTGTGACAGCCCATCGCACCTTCACTCTGTCCCCTCTGGCTCTCTGTAAATCACCTACGTTATACTGTGTTGTATGGCCGTCAAATTCACAATGTAGTTGTTTTCATTCAGGTGTGTTTCAGTTGCTGTTGTCAGACAATAGCACCAGTGTGAAATGGTTTAATTGTTTGACAAATACTACCTGTTAACCAGCAGTCGTTCCCAAGATACTGCGATGTCTTGATGAATTAATTATCTAAAAAATAAATCGCTTTAACAGGCGTCGTTGACATTTTGAATGTGTGATCAAAGAGAAGGACTGAGGCGACGGAGAGTCATTCTTAACCCTCCTGTTCTCCTAAGGGTCAATTTGACCCCATTTAATGTTAAATAATGTCATTTTTTTTGTTTTTTTGCTTTATATTTATGACTTTTCCTCATTTTATGGGGACAACTCATAAAAAACCTAAAATTGTCATGATTATATATATTTTTTATTGTTCTTATCGTACATGTACTTGTGGCATCGGTGTTCCTTTGGGTCAGTTTGATCATCTGGATGATTTAATCATTATTATTATCGTTTATTTTACAATTCAAATATAATATGAGGTCAAATTCATGCTGCTGTCCTTGATAACGGACGTTACTTTCATTCCAGATGTTACAAATAACACAAAATAGCACTTAAAATAACAGACTTACTTTAAAACACACACACAGAAATCCCTCCATGCAGTTTAACATCAGTGATATTTTTCATTTTGTTAAATAAAAACATAAAGTACCCGACTTCACTTGAGTCACACATTGATTAGGATCATTTTCCAGATGTTTAAACTGCTACGGTCAAATTGACCCCAAGAATAAATGGTGTTAGTCAAATTTGAGGGCAACAGGAGGGTTAAATGTGTAGGAAAAGATGTGTTTAGAGATGTAATGAACTTAGTGAACCTTTAGATATTTATGACTCAATCAAATGAAGATCTCCCATCACACAAATCAATGCATCAAAGATAACAACAGACTGCTTTGATGAATTAAATCCTCAGGCTCCTGTCATAATCAAGCCTTACACCTGAGTCATCGCAACACACAGAGATGACATTTATCATTTCTCCAATATCTGATTTAAAGTCTCATCCCTGGAAGAAGTAAAAGACAGAGGTAGAGATGAGACAGAGGTAGAGATGAAGCACAACGAGAGGTTGTAAAACAGAGAAGGCGGCAAAACTGCTGAAAGGTTGGAGAGAGAAGTGAAGGAGTAAGGAAAGAGAGGGTTTGGGAGGAGAGTTCAGTGGTTTAGTGAGAGGCTTAGTGTTTAGAGGAATCAATACTGTGTGGCTGGAGAGAGAAGAGAAGGAGCAGGAGTCCTGACTGAGTGGCATCCACCCATGGATTTCCAGTGAGAGAGCCGAGCGCGCGATTCTCAATAAAAGCTACTGGAAGCTCAAGTCCACTTCAGTCCTAGACGAGAGCGTCCAGTGGTCCTTAAAGAAGGCCGTGACCACTCAAGTTACAGGGTAGTTTCCTGGCTATTTTATCACTATAGAATAAAGGAAGGTGAAAAAATATTGTTAGGGCGCACTCACACTGTCCTTCTGCACCGGGCCAAAACAGGTTTTTCGGGTAAAGCCTAGTGCGTTTGACCAGTGTGAGTGCACCCGCTCCGCCCATAACTGCGGACAGCTGGCCGTCCACGGCCCGTCTGAGAGAGGTGGGCTTTTGTAGAGCGCGTTTGCACATGTATGAGCACGAGCACGGGGCCTACGGCGGTTCTGAGGTCATTTCCTGTGCGCCTGTTGGGACATAGAAAATAGAAGGAGGGACCATGCGCGGACATTTAAAACAATGGCGGTGAAAGGTTCGCGTTGGTGTGATGCGGAGGTGGAGAGTTTACTGCAGATTTGGTCGATGAAAAGATTCAAAAACAGTCGACAAGACGTACAAAAACTCCGAGGTCTATGGAAAGATCTGGAAACAAAGCCACGCATCGCCATGACGTCATCAATGCGTGTGACGTGTTACGGCGTTATGACGTATAGGCAGCAAGAAGCATTCTCCGAGGCCCAGGTAGTGTGAGTACAAACGGGCCTGGAGGGGGGGACAAGTACCCTAAAGCACGGGGCACGGGACGGAAGGACAGTGTGAGTGCGCCCTAAATTGGTCTTTATTGCACAGGCAATGTGTCAGTCAGTGACCAAGGAAGCGAAAGCGTCAACTCTGGTAAAACTTACATTAACTTACATTTTCGCAACAGAGAGAAATAAAGCAGCTGATTAGAGCAAAGACACAAGGTCAACTTGTCCACAGGAATACTGTATTTGAATATGAAAAGATAAAATAGAACTTAATTTAATTCTTTACAAGGAAAGTTTAGATATCCAAAAGCCACTATACACAAAGGATGATAAATGGTCCAATCAAGTGGCTTCTTGGTAAGGTCCATGTAGATGTAAGATATCCAATCTCAAGTAGAGTTAAGTGTTTGTGTTAGATTCAAAATGGTCAGTGATGTTGTCCATGACATTGCACGCAATGTTCCGTAATCTCCAATACGTCAGAAAGCTGTAATCACTGTGATGCAGGACAGAGCTGCAGTGGAGGCTGGAGCCACCTCAGCGCTCCGTTCCTCTGCTGCCCAGAGGCTCATGAGCAAGTTTCTGTTGCTAAATCAGCGCAGGGACTGAAAAAGAAAGGAGTTCTTAATGTAAGAGCGCTCAGCATCTGACAGAGTAATCATTGGGTCATTGGTGAGAAAACGTAAAAACTTCATCGAACCCTGCGGGGAGATTAGGCTGTCGCGGCAGCAGAGTGATGGGATCCCTGCAAGAGAAGGGAAATATAAACCGAACTAGGTCGTGAAAATAAGCAAAGTGTGAAGTGGAAATTAAAACAGATAAATCCTTACACAAACATAATGTTAAGCGCTCATCGTGACTCTGCAGAACGGGGCTGACGGGTAAAATAAATGCTGATCTGGTCAAAACAACCTGCTGCAAATCATGGTCCTGTTATGGATGTTGTATTGCTGTCAATCACTTTTATTAAAGGAATAGTGTGACATATTGGGGACATATTGGTGAAGAATTAATAATCATGTGTTAGCGTGTGTGTTAGTAATGACTAATGAGAGTGTGATAAAAAGACGCAATAAGTATAATCATTTAAGAATGTGATAGTATGTTACTCTGCTATTATTTGACCAGGCTCAAGCTTTTCTGCTTTCTCCAAAAGCACAGAAACTTTTGGCAGTCAGTCAAGGTCACAAAGACAATGAAATAGCCAGCTTGCACAAGCACACCTGGCAACTAGTTGAGATTAGACGAGGGAGGATGAGTGATGTGCTTCTTTCGCAGATAAAGAAGAAGACTCCTGCTATACAGAGGATACCCGAGGAGCAGGGAGGAAGATGGAGGCTGGAGCAGCGGCTGCTTCTAAAATAAACATATATGCACGCACAAGCGGACACATAACCACACCTTTGTAACAAGTTTATATGCTGGAGCAGATAGAATAGAGATCAGGAACTTCTTGCCTCTGATCACGGGTACGGTGTGCTCACAGTTACTCTAGATAGAGAATAGAAGATTTCTCCAGACGTCTGTATCATCCGATGTCCTCCTGCTAATAAATGCCTGCTGGTGCACTAAACTACCAACGACTCTGCTGACTCCAGAAAGCCTCCTGTAGACTTTGAATTATGCAATATATACTCTGTGAGGTCCTTCTGATTTGACTAAAGTATTGTGTGTAAAATTCCTACATTGGAAAATGCGTTTATTTTCTCTCTTGCCAAGAGTTAGATGAGAAGATTGATACCATAATCTCTCTCGTGTCTATACTGTACATATGAAGCAGGAGTGGACATGGTGTCAGTCTTCTCGTCTGACTCATCTGTCTTCAGGAAAGGGGGTGTTCACTTAAATAATGGGTGTCAGAGTCAAGGCCCGCGGGCCGAATCTGGCCCCCGGATTGATATTTCATTAGTATTAGAACCGGCCCACACGCTGCAGCCGCCAGCTGGTGTTTTTCACGCACCAAAACTACATTACCCACAGTGCAACGGTAGCCCGCAAACTCACTGCAGCGCCGCAAGTGGGCCGCCTCGGCTTCATTATTCATCAGCATTCAGGGCAGATGTCAACTTTCAGTTCGTTTGACCAGTGTGAGTACACCTGTACCGCGCGCAAGCACGGCACGCTTGCCTGTTAGTAAAGCACGGATGCACATGTACGGGCACGAGCGTGCGCACGTGTACGGGCGCGAGCATTGACGGCGGTCTTGATGCCTGTTTATATGCGTCTGTTCCTCGTGGCAGACATTTAAAGAGATGCCGCCGAACCGTTCACGCAGGTTTGATGCGGATGAGGAGTGTTTACTGCAGAGTTGGTCAGATGAAATGCTCAAAAACAGTCGGACAAAACTAAATCTCCAAAGGGGTGATGACGTATAAGCAAGACACATTCGTGCCCCGGATCAATTCAAGTTGGGCCACGGGGGAAGAGGGAGGGGGTACAATTACTCTAAAGCACGGGGCACAGTACGAATGGACAGTGTGAGTGCGCCCTTAGTGTCACGGCCCTGCTTCAGGACTAAGCAGGTATGTGAGTATGTGCTAATGCGAGGTTGTGGAGAAGATGGTGTGGTATTCATGCTTTGTATTGTTTGTCTTCAATGCCCTGGGCGTAATGTCCTGCAACCTTTCCAAACAATCCATACGGTGTAATTTGTAGCCAAACAGAAGTTGACAGACTGTGAGGATTCAAAGGCTTTATGTCCGGAGGCTGCAAATCCAGGGGCTGCAAATCCAGGGGCTTTAGAGGATTCTAGAAGATGTCAGTGAGAGTGGCATAAAACCACTACAAAGAAAGCACCTGGGCAGCCTTTTCCAATTAAAAAAGTCCTTGTCCCATTAAAAATGCAAAGTACAGGAGTCAGTGACACATCCCTGCTCATTAGGGCCAGCGGGACAGGCTAACTGCTGTTTACTGTCTGCAGCAACACGTTGCTTTGGCTTCACTGCTGTGTTTGCCAATTGTGTGGTTGTCAATTGTCCTTTACAACAAGAGCAAGAAAGGTACTTTGTACGGTGAATGTGTCCAGAAGTTTCCAACCTGTGCCTTCGTTGGCGAGTCAATATTTGATACTTTTTAGGCCCAGACAGACTTTAACAAGCACACTTTCTCTGCAACCCTAGCCTTTGCACTGTTGATAAACTGCATACTATAGCTATTAGCTGCTGCTTCAAGCTATTGCTAAGCTAATGTTGCTGCTTGCTACCGCTGGTAAGCTACGCTGTGCCGTCCGTGTTTTTTTTTTTTATAGCTTCTGTACTTTGGATACTATTGGACGCACACTTAACAGAGATTGTATTGTTTTAAAGGATGTGGTATTAAAAAAGTATCAAAGCACTGCTACATTTGAACTGGCTTACACAATAAAAGCTCTAGACTGCTTAACTGTTCATAAGCATTCCTCATTTTCATGTCGGTTATTTGTCAGGCCGCTGAAGTGTAAAGGCCCTAAAGCAGGAAGAAGAGACAAAATTTCATCCAATATTGTCAGACATGTCTGTGCTGTAGCCTTAGATGTGTTTAGAATAATTAAATTGCTATCTCTGGAAACAAAGAGGAATACTTTTGATCAGCGTATGAACCCCTAGTACAAGAAACTTAATGGTCACTTAAACGTTAATGATCATCTTCCCCAATCATTAACCCTGAGGTGAGGTTCACTTTTGATAAACTGCATACTTTAGCCATTTGCCGCAGCTTCAAGCTACTGGTAAGCTAATGTTAGCTGCTTGCTACCGCTGGTAAGCTACGCTGTGCCGTCCGTGTTTTTCTTTTTAATAACAAGAAACGTAATGGTCACTCAAACGTTAATGATCATCTTCCCCAATCATTAACCCTGAGGTGAGGTTCACTACAGACGTGATGTATGAAGGGCCACGGCTCCCATTAATCTGTCAGAGATGAAATAAGAAAACAGGCTCTAATGCAGGGGTGTCAAACTCAGGCCCGTGGGCCAAATCTGGCCCGCAGTGTAATTATATTTGGCCCCCAAGTTCATATCCAGGTTCTCTGAGAGCTAAAGCACATCCACGTCTACTTTTCTGTTCACATACATGAGCATCCATGCTACCAGTCTCTGCAGACACACTTAATCCACCCCTCCCCAAAAACGACCCAAAGAAAGATGGAGGACAGGAGCTTTCAGCAGATGATCTGTGTGTGAAGGTAAAGAGCTGTTTGTCACCGTGGCTGTAACCAAAGAATCAAACAGAAGAAACACCACGACAAGAACAAGGACCTGCACTGGAAAGGTTCAACGTAACACATCTGGAGAGAAGGGAACACATGCACATTTGCACTCTCTTTTGTTTTTTTTAGTAAAGAAAGATAAAAACACCACAAAAAAGTGATGAAACAACTAAAAACAGATAAAAACACCACAAAAAGTGACAAAATTACTAGAAACAGACGTAAAACACCAGAAAAACGACCAAAATCAGATGAAAAACAACACAAAAGATGACAAAACGATTAAAAACAGATGAAAACACCACAAAAACGACCCAAAGAAAGATGGAGGACAGGAGCTTTCAGCAGATGATCTGTGTGTGAAGGTAAAGAGCTGTTTGTCACCGTGGCTGTAACCAAAGAATCAAACAGAAGAAACACCACGACAAGAACAAGGAGCTGCACTGGGAAGGTTCAACGTTACACATCTGGAGAGAAGGAGCACATGCACGTTTGCAGTCTTTTTTCTTTAGTAGATATTGAGTTGGGCCCGAAACTTTGTCCCAGTTTTTAAATTTGGCCCACTGTGAATTTGAGTTTGACACCGCTGCTCTAATGTGATGATAATGATTTCAGACTCAGAGACAAACAAAAACAAAGTCTAACTAAAATTCTACTGTGGTGGAAGAGGATTTTGCGTGGTAACGCGGAGGAATAATGTCCCTCTTACATGTCCTTGGTGTGATACCGCTTTATTCAAAACAAATGTCGACATATTCCCAAAAGTCAGAGGTTATGCTAAAAAATATGACTGAATTATACAGAGAACACAAACGTTAGTGCAGCTGCCAGTGACTTAAAAAACAAAACATTAATTAAGGAGAACACCGCGGCCTACGGGAACGTCTGCCACCTTGTTAAATCTGAACTAATGGCCCATGTTACTGAATCACACTGGTGAATAACAGCCAGGATTTCACAGGGGCAACAGTAAGTGGTTGTTAAATTATGTATTATTTGACCCCCTTTTTCCCTCAACAGTGTAAAGTAAATTACACTGTATCGCAAAGGTGAGACACAATAATTGTTTTTCCACATCACGAGTGACTAAATTGGAAGTTTTGAGGTATAAACAAGTCACTGTTCAGCAACTGTAAAGACATTTAAACACTGTAATAACTGAGCTTGTCCCAGTCGGGGTCGTGGGGGGCTGGAGCCGATCCCAGCTGACATCCGGCGTGAGGTGGGGTCCACCCTGGACAGGACGCCAGTCTATCACAGGGCACATAGAGACGAACAGAGACAGACAACCATTCACACCTACGGGTGATTTAGAGTCATCAATGAACCGAACACCTGCACGTCTTTGGACTGTGGGAGGAAACCGGAGAACCCGGAGAAAACCCATGCAGACACGGGGAGGACATCGAACCAGGAGCCTTCTCGCTGTGAGGCGACAGTGCTAACCACTACATCACCATTGTAGCCCCTTCTTTATTTACTGTGATGCTTATGTATGACTATTTGTGTTGTTTTTTTTGCAACTGTTAATTTACCACGGCCCTTTGGGGCGGCAGTAGTTCAGTCCGTAGGTGACTTAGCTGGGAACCGGAGGGTCGCTAGTTCGAGTACCTGTGTGGACCATGAATGGAGCGTGGACTGGTGGCTGGAGAGGGGCCAGTTCCTCTCCTGGGCACTGCCGAGGTGCTGTTGAGCAAGGCACTGAACCCCCAACTGCTCGGGACGCCGGCCACTGGCAGCCCCCTCGCTCTAACATCTCTCCATTAATTGCATGTATATAGGTCCTGTGTGTGCATGTGTGTGTATTTCGGGCCTGTGTGTGTGTGTGTGTAACATGAATCATAATAGAGTGAAAATCGAATTTCCCCATTGCGGGACAAATAAAGGACTTCTTCTTCTTCTCTGCGGACAACACAGCAAAGTTTCTGCCTTGAATGCGTTCGGTTGGTACTCAGCTAAAAGGCAATAAAACATCCCAGCTCTATCCCAGATGGAGTTCTGAGCGGCATATGTGTGTGATTAACGGCATGTGTCAAGCATGTATTGACCTTTACTGATCCCATATCAGCGGCTGGTTCATATATCACACACACACACACACACACACACACACACACACACACACACACACGCACGCACGCACGCACGCACGCACGCACGCACGCACGCACGCACGCACGCACGCGCGCGCGCGCACGCACGCACGCACGCACGCACACACACAGAGAAGTCTGAGCGGTGAGTTATTTCTTTCAACGATCAAAAGAGAGATTGAGTTTTTCTCCGCAAAGTTTGGATTTATTGTTTTTTGAGCAGCAATCAGGCTAATGCATAAGAGTCACACACTCACACACACACACACACGCGCGCGCACACACACACACACGCACACACACATCTTACTGCCAATGCTGAGAAGGATTTGGTTAATTTACTCAGCGTGTTTATATACCATAAACATATCCAATCATAATAGTAAATATACATGAAGAAAGGCTGGTGTGTGTGTGTGTGTGTGTGTGTGTGTGTGTGTGTGTTCTGGCTTGGGGGGGAGCATGTCTGTGTTAGTGATTATTTAGCTTCCTTATGCACAAGCATTGATGTATTTCTTGGCCGGTGGAACAATCAATACATCAAGTTGGACACTCCTGAAAGTCCTGCAGAGTGTGTGGTTCCTTTGAGCTCACACTGAAATAAATCCCAATACAAATCCACTAGACTCACATCAACAACAAGTGCTTTCACCACTCTGAATATATGGAGCAGTAAGATTTAAATGATGACAACTGGATAAGCCTCGAAGATCAGTGGTTAAAAGAAAAGCTTTAAAGCAGCAAGACGTAAATAGAAGCATGTTCAAACTACAGAATGGATGCATTTGTAAAGATGCTGTGGTGAACTCTGACTGTACTGAGAGCATAAACCTGATCTGAACATTGTTCCCCAACCACAGCATTTCCACATCCATTCATTCATTCATCTTCAACCTCTTGTCCCTGTCGTGGTCGCGGGGGGGCTGGAGCCGATCCCAGCTGACATCGGGCGTAAGGCGGGGTACACCCTGGACAGGACGCCAGTCTATCACAGGACACATAGAGACAAACAGAGACAGACAACCATTCACAGGTACGGGTGATTTAGAGTCATCAATGAACCGAACACCTGCACGTCTTTGGACTGTGGGAGGAAACCGGAGAACCCGGAGAAAACCCACGCAGACACGGGGACAACATTCAAACTCCACACAGAAGGGCCCCAGCCGGGATTCGAGACCAGGAACTTTCTTGCTGTGAGGCGACAGTGCTAACCACCACACCATCATGCAGCCCATTTCCACCTCGAATTACAATAAATAACTGATTTGAGCTACACGGTGATGTAGTGGTTAGCACCTTACAGCGAGAAGGTTCCAGGTTCGCATCCCGGCTGGGGCCTTTCTGTGTGGAGTTTGCATGTTCTCCCCGTGTTTGCGTGGTTGTCTGTCTCTGTTCGTCTCTATGTGTCCTGTGATAGACTGGCGTCCTGTCCAGGGTGGACAACCCCTCACGCCTGATGTCAGCTGGGATCGGCTCCAGCCCCCCGCTACCCCAACGGGGACAAGCGGTTGAAGATGAGTGAATCTATTTGAGCTTTGAAAGGAGTCATCGGGCACGGCCAGCTGAAGCCTCGGACGTGCATTCTCTCCACCAGCTCGGCTGGAGAAGGACTTTGCAGGTTGCAAAAACCCAAGCATATGGCACGGCCATTTTTGTTGACAGAGCGTTGTCTATCCTCGCTAGGCAACCACCAAATTACCCGTCCTCAGCTGCTGTTACTTTCCTGTGAAGTTTAACAATGTTGGGAGCTTTTTCGCTCCGTGTTTAAGTGTTTTGCACTTTGAGGCGTTAAGAAAAATGTGAGGCAAAAGAAAAAGCAGCAAACAAACCACGTCACTCTTACTGAAAACCTAACATAAAGTTGTCCCCGTCTGCTAAAACACACACACAACAGGGCCTGTGGAGGCTTTTACCGCCCAAGCACCAAGCGAGCAACTTTCAGAAAAATATAAATGTGGCCCCATCTTCGAACACAGTATCCAGTTCTTCTTAAAACACCCATGAGTCTAACCACCAAACTCATCTTTTCATTCAACACAAACTGCTGCAATCGGTGCCATTTTCTCCTTAGGAAGAGCTTTTACTACAAATTGTTTTGAACGGAAAAACACTCACTATGAAATGGACGGGTGAAAGCTGAATGGCCCAAAGTATTCTGAGGTGCCATGGGTTATTACCTTCAACTTATTTCTTTGCCCCATTTCTGTGCATTTGCAAGTCGAAAGACAATCATTTGCTACTGAAATTTGGTCTGTTGCAACCTCAATTAGCCCAGCAGGAAGTCTCGCATTCACCTGACACTATGGCGTCTCAGTTTGGCCCTAAAAGCTGATGTGCACAGCTGAACACATTACCGCAGTGACTCGACGGGCCTGAAGAGGTGAGGCGTATACAAAGGGAAAAAAGCTGATGGAAAAAACAGACTGAACACAAAAGGGAGGATTGGGAACACACACACACACGCAGTCTGCGTTAGTTACTAGCATCTAAAGCTAACACCAGGCTAACTAGGCCTGGTGAGGATGCATTATAAGGGCGCACTCACACTGTCCTTCCGCACCGGGCCAAAACAGGTTTTGCGGGTAAAGCCTAGTGCGTTTGACCAGTGTGAGTGCAACCGCTCCGCACATAACTGCGGCCAGCTGGCCGTCCATGGCACGTCTGAGAGAGGTGGGCTTTTGTAGAGCGCATTTGCACGTGTACGAGCACGAGCGTGTTCACGTGTACGAGCACGAGGCCTATGGCGGTTCTGAGGTCATTTCCTGTGCGCCTGTTGGGACATAGAAAAAAGAAGGAGGGACCATGCGCGGACATTTAACAACAACAACAATGGCGGCGAAAGGTTGACGTTGGTGTGATGCGGAGGTGGAGTGTTTACTGCAGATTTGGTCGATGAAAAGATTCAAAAACAGTCGACAAGACGCACAAAAACTCCGAGGTCTACGGAAAGATCTGGAAACAAAGCAACGCATCGCGATGACGTCATCAATGCGTGTGACGTGTTACGGCATGATGACGGATGGGCAGCCGGAAGCATTCGCCGAGGCCCAGGTAGTGTGAGTACAAACGGGCCTGGAGGGAGGGACAAGGACCCTAAAGCCCGGGGCGCGGGACGGAAGGAAAGTGTGAGTGCACACTAAGAGACAATGCAAAGAAACGTCCGGCGATAACCCGCATTACCACACACAAAGACATCTGAGCTAACCACTGACTAACTTTGTTGGGTGTCGTGATGTGGCACGGATCCTCATTAGAGAGCTCCAGACCGTGCTGGAGGCTTAATGGCCCGTGGCTCACTTAGACCCATCCTCACACACACACACACACACGGATAAATACTGTATTAATATACACAGTCTCATCCAGAGCCAACTCAGGGAACTGAAACACATTAAGACTGTACGTCATACCGTCAGAGCCTCAGAGACAAACACAGATCCAACTGCAGGTACCAAAAAGCAAACATGGCAGGCTCATAATGATGTTAGCTAATGAACCTGTGAAGGTTCTCATTTGTCCAGGTCATCGTTATCCTCAAAGCAGTCCCAGCCTGGTCCTGGTCCTGGTCCTGGTCCAGTCCCAGCCTGGTCCTGGTCCTGGTCCAGTCCCAGCCTGGTCAGATGTGCACATGAACTGATGAAGCCTCTTGGATGAGAGGTGAAATGTCTTCCTAGACAAAGAACCAAGTCCAGTTGCTTTGGACTGAAATTGCTTTGAGGATGTTGGCTAACGCAGATGGAAAGATTTAGCAGGCCCAGTGCTGCTCCTACTAACCCCCATTGACAATCCCTTCACCCCGTTTGCTCATCGACTTTCCCACAGAGAAACAAACAGTGACAAACGACAGCTTATCCCCCGTTCAGACCACACATGCACACTTGCTTGGTTCAGAAATGGATTTTTAAGCCACCGAGGAAGGAGCAGAGCACTGACAGTTAGGAGTTGAATTTCCTTGTGATGCAAGGCACTACCATACCCACAAGTATCAATAAATAAATATGCATTACCTGGCTTGCAGCATTCCCATCCCCTCTGTATTCAGGAGTAATCAGAAGCTGGCGAACAGCATTTAAAAAAGCCACATGAGATCATTTGAACTCAATTTGTTGTTCGTGTAACTTGATTAGCTCGCCCAGCTGTGTGAATATGGAGCGATTCCTTTTGTTGCTGACACCCGATCCATCATTCTCCTTCAAACTTTATGTGAAACCATTAATTATCCAAGCCGCATGAAGGTTGCAGCGCTATACAAACAGTGTTGCTGGCGTCGTCGAGCCCAAATAAATCATTAGTTGTTTACAAAAGGCGCACTCGTGTCCCATTTGAAATCTAAAAAGCCAGATGCCGGTGTGCATAAATACTCATTTTTCCAGGGAATGTGTCTAATTAGAGTTTAATTTCACTAACAAATAAGCGTCAACGTGAGTGGCTGGAAATTGCTTGTTAATGCATTGTTGGCAGAGAGTAGGGAGCCACGTGTAAACTTGGCTCATATATTTGAAATATTGAACAATAATAATATTTAATTAACTTAATAAGAAAACACAAGCATCTCTTGTATCATTAGGAATCAGTCTTTCCATTGATCCATCCATGCCACTGTCCCGGAGACCCAACTTTGCTGTGAGTGAAATCTTCTACCATGTGCTCCACCTGAGGTCATGAGTCTGTGAAACCCAACAAAACGTTAACACAAGAGTAGCCTGTGTAGCTGTTTACCCTGCTTAGAATCAGGTGTGTTAGAGTAGGGAGCAACCAGAAACATGAAGGCCACTAGCTCTCCAGGAGCAGGACTGGACACCCCTGTGGGACACTTAGGGCGCACTCACACTATCCATCCGTACCGTGCCCAAGATCGTTTCACAGCTAAAGTGTAGTTCGTTTGACCAGTGTGAGTGCACAGCACGCTTGCCGACCACGGCCCCTTTGGGAGAGGTGGGCTTTCGTAAAGCACGTGTATGAGCACGAGCACGAGGCCTACGGCGGTTCTGAGGTCATTTCCTGTGCGCCTGTTGGGACATAGAAAAAAGAAGGAGGGACCATGCGCGGACATTTAAAACAATGGCGGTGAAAGGTTCACGTTGGTGTGATGCGGAGGTGGAGTGTTTACTGCAGATTTGGTCAGAAAAAACACAAAGCCAAAAACGTTACCATGGTTTCTGCACTGCTTTCCATTATGTGGCCTGAAGACCGCAGGAGGCTCTGAAAGGACAGGCCTGCCTGCAGTGACTGCCAAAGAGGCTGCTGGAAGCAACACAACGTACAGTACAACTTTAAAAACGTAACTTGTCATATTGTGGGCCATTAGATGAACGTTTACAGAAAAACTACTGTATTACTCTGAAAGACGGGTGGAAATGACCCTGCTTTGTGGCAACAGAGATCTAGGGGTGACTGTGGTTCAGTGGCAGAGTGGGTCGTCCTCCATTCGAGAGATTGGTAGTTCGATCCCCGCCTCCCCCGGTCCACATGTTGAAGTGTCCTTGGGCAAGACACTGAACCCTGAATTGCCCCCTGTGCTGCGCATGGGTGTGTAAATGTGGTGTGAATGGTTACATTAGATGGTCTGTAGATGTCCACTGCCATCAGTGTGAATGGGTGACTGTGACAAACACTGTGAAAGTGGCTTGAGTAGTCAGAAGACTAGAAAGGAGCTATAGAAGTACAAGTCCAACTATTTTATGCAATAACAAACACAACCTTACCCCAGAGGAAAGACAAAGGCTACCAGAGAAGTGTAATTTGGATTCTGGGGGTTGTAAAATGTTAGAAACAGTACGCTCAACAGTACGAGCAAGTCCTCTGTGGATTTACCACTGAGGAATTCAACAGCTCCTCAAAGCCTTTCATTACAGCTGATGACAAAAGGGATTTTGAACGCTTTGTCTACACCAAGGAACGTATATTCACTTTGCATACATTTGGAGAGCAATCGAATTTACAATCCAAAAACCTAATGTACTCCTTTCATCCACAGATGCTGATCCCACTCGCACCCTTTGTGACTGAATTAGTGGATCTATCTGTCGCGGGGTCATATCTCTTGTCAGCTAAGTACAGTGCGTCTTTATCTTGGGTTCGACGCGAGCCAGCTGGCTTCCATCCATAAACTGCAATCAGCTCATCCTTCTATCTTTCCCGCTGATTCGAACAGAAGAGACACACTGCTGAGGACTAAGTAGTTGTTTGGCTACGGTGGCGGCGCTGGGAACAAATCACCGCTACGTAAACACTTCTGTGCCGTCTCTGCCTCAGCATCATTTCTGATTCAGATTACAAGCGTGCGTGATGGCCTCTGGGCTTCTGCTTTTCAGAGAGAAACGACAACCATTTAGGGCTTCAGTGATTCGCTCTGAGCGCGTCTGACTGTATTGCTGAGAGCGGGGATGCTCGTGCTGCTGTGTGCCAGCATGTGTGCAGGTATGCCAACTGTTAGTGTTGATGAGTCGGCACTTGGCAGGATTTTTATGAAGCTACATGTGGTTTAAGTGTGTGGTCACATTTCTGGACATCAACAACTGACTGTGTGTCCGTCTAAGTGCAGTGCACCCAGCTAGCTACAAATGACATTGGCATTTAACACTGCTTGAAGTCCAGAGACCCAGAAACCAGCTACTTTTCTACTGGAAGAACAGATACTGGCCCACAGTCTTCTGTGTATAAGGGGTCTATGGTCCATTTTTTAAACATACCGTATTTTCCGCACTATAAAGCGCACCTTCAATGAATGTCTTATTTTGAAACTCTGTTCATATATGAGGCGCACCACATTATAAGGAGCATAAAACAGACGCTACAGTCGAGGCTGGGGTTACGTTCTGCATCCATTAGATGGAGCTGCGCTAAAGGGAACGTCAACAAAACAGTCAGGGGAGGTCGTCTAGTTGCTTCCTCTACTTCCGCACCATTGATTGGTTCATGTTAAACTCTCTGGCTGCTGCTCTGTTCCCGTGTTCTACTGCGTGACTAATGGCCTTGAGTTGAAACTCTGCGTCGTAGGCGTGTCTCTTAATAGGAGGCATTTTGGGCTCTCGGGGAAGACCCAGGACCAGGTGGAGAGATTAGAACTCCACACTGGCCTGGGAACGCCTCAGGATCCCCCAGTTAGAGCTGGTTAATGTGGCCCGGGAAAGGGAAGTTTGGGGTCCTCTGCTAAAGCTGCTTTCCCCAAGGACCCGACCCCGGATAAGCGGTTAAAGATGAGATCAGATGAGATGAGACTAATCCTGTAAAACATCCGCATAAACTATTCATTTTAAATATTGAGTGGCAAATGTATTATGACTGGAAAACCCTCCCAATGAATTACTTGCCATGTTACTCACAAACAGTTAAACAGGCATCGTTTTACAGCAGCATGTTAGCACTGACATGGAACAAAGGTTCACTGGTTACTTTTATTAAGCTTTTATATTTGCACCGGCTTCTATTTCTTTAATATTTGCAATTTCTCACATGCTGTCGTCTCCTTCAACGTGCCACAATGATCAGCATTAGAGATGACACCTGGCGTTTTCATAAGCTGAGGAAAATCTCCTGGTGCTTCATACATGACAGCTAAAAGCATTAGCCTTTAATTGATAAGAGGGTTATCCCGTACAACTGGGGACAAATCAGGACAATTAAGCAGGCCAACGAGGGCTGACGGGGAATTCATTTATGGGGCTGATGTTATTCACTTTGAAGAGGAGGATGAGCAGAGGGAGGGAGAGATAGAAAGAGAGAGAGAAAGAAAGATAAAGCGATTAAACAGGTTTCAGATATTATGAAATATCTCAATGCAATTATATTTAAAAACCAAGTGATTCACATTTCACATTTGTTAAAACAAATATCAGAAAAGTTAAATATAAGAATATAAGAAAACATATTTGACCTTAAGCAAGGCTGCTAAAACATTTAATTTGCCGAAAGTTAATTCAGAGCATTACTGCGAATAATCTGCAGAAGAAGTGTAATGATACACACACCTTCTCATTCAATGAGTTTACTTTCTTTCGTGACGTTGTAGATTCACACTGAAGGCATCAAAACTATGAATGAACACATGTGAACTACATATGAACTTAACAAAAAAAGTGTAAAACACCTGAAAATACGCCTTAAATTCTAGTTTCTTCACAGTAGCTTTGCACACACTCTGGGTTCTCTCGATGAGCTTCAGGAGGTCGTCACCTGAAATGGTTTTGTGCCCTGTCACGTTCAATAAGGGGGGTTTCCTGCCTTATAAATGGGGTTGGGACCATTAGAAGTCAGGTGGACACACAGCTGATGGTCCCACTGAACAGTTAGAATTTGGATTATGGCAGAAAAAAGCAGCTAAGTACAGAAAAACGAGCGGCCATCTTTAGTTCAGTCAGTCTGAAAGATTGGGAAAACTTTGAAAGTGTCCCCGAGTGCATCTACAATTTTTATAGTCATTAAAATGAAGAAAACTCTTTGAATGAGAAGCTGTGTCCAAACTCTTGCTTTGTACAGTAGGTGCAGGTTAAGGCAAACACACCACAGATCCTTGGAGTGCAAGCGTCTTTGCACATTGATTCTGTACTTTACATGCACGTTTTTTGAATCCGTCACACGAGAAACAATTGTTGCCCACAGAAACCTTGACTCTGATGAATGTGATGATCTTATTTGACATAGGAGACACAATGCTGTTGCTTGGACTCTCTTGTTTCCTCTCTCCACTGGACGGACGCAGCCCAGTAACGTGTATTAGGGGTCTATGGTCCTTTTTTTTAAACACAATTTGATTTCAGAATTTGCATCATGTGAATATAATAATGGTTTTGCAACTACCTTTTGAAAGGCCACACACGTATGCATGTTCTGCCATAATAGATATTGTTCTGACAGATATTGGTGTATATTGTTACTAACCAGCATTAATATGCAGTGAACCTGAGACTTTTGGGCACCTTGAAAGTCTGGAGCAGTCGCCCACAGTAAACATGGAACTTTTGGGACCACCGGGGGTCTGGGGCAGAACTGTAGGTGCAAGTTAAGGCAAACGGACCACAGATTGTTGGAGTGCAAGCGTCTTCGCACATTGATTCTGTATTTTACATCCAGGTATTTTAAATCCGTCACACGAGAAACAAATGCTGCCCACAGAAACCTTGACTCTGATGAATGTGATGATCTTATTTGCCATAGGAGACACAATGCTGTTGCTTAGACTCTCTCGATTCCTCTCTCCACTGGAGGGACGCAGCCCAGTATGTGATTGGGCAGACCCATTTGGACCTACGGAGCTGTCTGCCCCCAGTAGATGGATATCTACGACTTCAATTTGCAGAAATGTAAGCACAAGAAATGCTTTCTGCCTCTCTCCACATTCTTGTTCTTTCATTTCTCAGTTTCTATCCCATGCACATGCACACACCTATATATTATTACACACATACAGGTGTAGACACTTTACCTACAGAATTATTCAGTATGTGTGTGCTTAGATGACAATTGTCAGTCCATTACTGCTCATAAATCTGTTTCTTTGATTGTTGAATTCCTGCTTTTCTTTTTCACATTCAACCTTTCTCTTTCATAAACTTCCTTTCTCTGTCACACACACGTAGGCTGCTCTGTTCAGAGGGCTTGACAGTAGGCACGTGGACAACACACACAAACACACACACACACACGTAACCAGGAATCCAATTTGCCACGACACACAAAACACGTGCCCCTCCCCGCAACTCCCTTTATTGCCCTTCACCCCGGTGTCATATACACAGTTACCCTAAAGTCCTTAACTATAGGTCAGAATACACACACAAACAACATCATCATAACCTGGTTAGGATGACTTATACACAAACATGCACACATTAACGCTAGCATGATTTGGAAAGGTGCCAGTGCCACGCCAGAGCGCCGTTGCATTACGCACGTTCACTGTGTTAACCTTCATTAAACCATACAGACCTCTACACACACCAGACTGCTGGGATGTAACTCCGTACAGCCAGATAGGTGGACGGCATAGCGCTGCATTGTGTCAGAGTTTACGCCGCATAAATTAGCCGAGTGGCTAGCGGAGATTTCATCACACTACATACAGAACACTGCTGTGGATTTCAGCATGCGCACATTTTTTCGAAGCCCCCACCACAGCGACTTCTTTGTCGATCCAATAAGGAAGTGCCAAAAACTGCAGTTCTCTGAGTGTCCACTAGGAGCAGTTTGCACAATAGAGCAGTTTCTCATTGACACCCATGTTAAACAGGCCTTTCTAGTCTGTATGCTTAGGTCATATCTCCATGACAACACTGAGGGGGAGGGGCTAGTTTTTATTTTATTGGAGTTTGAAGTTTATGAATAATTAGGGGCGTGGTCTCTTGAGTGACAGCTAGCCTCTGGCCCTCACTTCTCCTCGGAGGTAAACGTCAGCCAGATGGAAGTATGCCCCTCCCCACAACGTCACATACATGCCCTTTTTTGGTCAGAGGAAATGAGGCGGAGTCAAAATCTGAAAAGATGGAGACTCCTGTAGGCGAGGACGATTGGATCAAGTTGAGAGAACGGACATGCTACGGGTACGCCAAGTCCCTTTTTTATACAGTCTATGGTTTTTTCAGCCATGTTTATTCAAACATGGCCACTGTGCCCCTGCTCCAGCCCTAGCATACTGTAGAATTATGTCAAATACATTCAGACAGTAAGAGACGCAGAGAGATATTTCAAAACATATACGGTATAACTTACTTTAATGTACATTGTGTTCTGCAATCTCTTATCCACAAACCAGCCGTCCTTCTCCATCCACTGTCTAACAACTGTCACACTCTCCTCCGCCCACCGGTTCCCTATAATTAACCTCCTCTGCTTCCCATTTATGTCCTAACCTTTACCAGCATAAATCCGACTGAGTTGAGTGAAACTGAGCCTCTAAGAAAACACCTGTCAACACTGGGCTGCATATCATTGTATTGCACACACACACACACAGATTCTCACACATCTATCTTTGTGAGGACACTCATTGACAAAATACATTCCCTAGCCCCTAACCCTAACCATTACAACAAAGGGCGCACTCACACTGTCCATTCGTAACGCTTCACGGTTAAAGTCTAGTTCGTTTGACCAGTGTGAGAACAACTGTACCACACTCAGGCACGGCACGCTTGTTGAGAGAGGGGGGCTTTTGAAAAGCATGGATGCACGTGTACAAGCACGAGCATTGACAGGGATCCTGATGTCTATTTATATACATCTGTTCCTCGTGATGGACATTTAAAAAGATGCCGCCGAAGGGTTCATGAATCTCTGGGGGGTGATGAGGTATAAGCAAGATGCATTGGAGCCGCGGCCCATATCATTAAAAGTAATGCGAGTACAAGCTGGCCTGGGCCGCAGGGGAAGAGGGAGGGGGGGACAATCATCCTAAAGCACGGGGCACGGTACGAATGGACAGTGTGAGTGCGCCCTAAATGCCTTATCCCAACCCGTACCTTAAACTCATTAGGACCTGGACCTTAAAACCAAGTCTTAACCCCAAAACAGGGATTTGAAAAAATGAGGACCAGCAAAAATGTCCTCACTCTGTTGGGAAAATTGTAAGAGTGGTCCTCACAATCACACATCTGTACAGGTACACACACACACACACACACACACACACACACACACACACACACACACACACACTCACACACTCACACACTCACACACTCACAACAATATTCCAATTTAGATCACAAATATATCATTACCCTGCACTGTCAAGCAAAACAATAGCCATAGTGCCCATTATAACAAGTCAGTGTGCTGAACTCTTTCTTCAATTCAATTATATCATTGTTACTTTGCAGACACCTCGGGGCCGTAACACATTAAAGTTTGTAAAAGATAAAACTATTGCAATCATCGTTTCAGGTACAGCTTTGTTGTGTTTATGTAGTTTTACATGCTGTACTTTTGTGTGTGCATATACAAACTTCACGTACATCACTGTTCATAGTGACTACACTGGAGTATCTCTGCGGATGTTTCTGCAGGAAGCATTATACACAGCACTCCCTTTGTCCTACACACAGCATTAAACCGGATGTTTGATCCAGCAAATATGAACGCATGCAGGAATTATTTGTATCATTAAATATCTGACAAAGGGCAGCAAATGGACATTTATGTAATTGATTTAGCACATTATTACCTCAAATTAGTTTGCACAATGGGCTCTCTTGCTCTCTTTATGTCTTCTATAATTAACAGACTTATTCAGCAGGTACCCTCCATTCAGTAAGCCAGGCATTACAGCACAATGGTGAAGTCTGACTGTTCCATAGAGAGAAGAAGAGAAGACTGAGTTGTTTAAAAGCTGGAGTAAGGAAGGGGTAAGGTGTGAGATGAGTGAAGAAAGAGGGTAAGAGAAGTATTGGAAACTGAGGGCGCACTCCCACTGTGCGTCCGTCCCGTGCCCCGTGCTTTAGGGTCCTTGTCCCCCCCTCCAGGCCCGTTTGTACTCACACTACCTGGGCCTCGGCGAATGCTTCTTGCTGCCTATACGTCATCACGCCGTAACACGTCACACGCATTGATGACGTCATGGCGATGCGTGGCTTTGTTTCCAGAATTTTCCGTAGACCTCGGAGTTTTTGTGCGTCTTGTCGACTGTTTTTTAATCTTTTCATCGACCAAATCTGCAGTAAACACTCCACCTCCGCATCACACCAACGTGAACCTTTCACCGCCATTGTTTTAAATGTCCGCGCATGGTCCCTCCTTCTTTTTTCTACGTCCCAACAGGCGCACAGGAAATGACCTCAGAACCGCCGTAGGCCTCGTGCTCCTGCTCGTACACGTGCACACGCTCGTGCTCGTACATGTGCAAACACACTCTACAAAAGCCCACCTCTCCCGAAAGGTCCGTGGCCGGCAAGCTGGCCACAGCTAGGCGCGGTACGGCTGCACTCACACTGGTCAAACGAACTAGGCTCTACCCCTAAAACCTGTTTGGGCACGGTACGGATGGACAGTGTGAGTGCGACCTCGGAGACAGAGGATGAAAAGAGACAAAAAGGGTGTGTGAGGGTGGGGTGGACGACAAGGGGTGGGAAAAGATGTCATGTAAAACCAGGCTGTCGTGAAATGGTAAACGCAACAGGAAGCTGACACTAGAATGAGTCTGCTCAGATTTTAACAAGGGCCAAACAGTGGGACTTCCACAGAAACAAAGAACTTGAGTGAACAGGGTGACTGGTTGAGAGCCCGGGGAATTACTCAGCTCCTCCAACAGCACTGTTTTAGCCCGTCCATGTCATCTTTCGGCTGGGATAGGTACCTGGAGGTGTGTGTCGAGACTTTCTTTCTTTTTTTTCAAATAACCTTGAATAAACAGAAGCAACCTGTGTTTGTGTTTCCTCCAACACCAGTGGCTCCCACAGGCTGTCTCTCAGGGACCTAAGCAGACTGAGTGTGTTCCCTGATTCAGTCACCAGGGTAAAACAAATGGTCATCTTGACTTACTGGGTCCATTAAAGATAATGGGAGTAAGAGAGGGGGAATTAAAGTCTGGGGCTGATCTATCTGGTAGGCTAGACGTGCAGTTATTTCATTGAATAAGTGAAAGACCTACTGGGGACACTAGATGAAAGTCACAGGAATATCACAATCTGTACGCTTCATCCTCTGGGGACAACAAATGACCAAGCAAGCAACCTGAAAACAGGTGTGCGAATTTCACCCTATAAATCCTTACAGCTGCCACACAAGTTATATTTCAACATCTATTATATTTGAGCTATTTGGTCTCAGTTCGTCTCTATGTGTCCTGCGATGAACTGGCGTCATGTTCAGGGTGTACCCCGCCTCACGGCCCATGTCAGCTGGGATCGGCTGAAGCCCCCCCCGCGACCAAGACAGGGACAAGAGGTTGAAGATGAATGAATGAATGATGGTAAACTGATTCTTGTGAGAGAGAGCAGCACTTTCAACAAAGGTCTATTAAGCAGAAGTAGTTCTTGGATGGTTTGGAGTCCAGTGGGCGCATGTGATAGTTAGACATTAATAGGCTTTTGGAAATGTAAGGCACTGGATTCAAACTCTTCATTTACATACAAACAACAAAAGGACATGAATCCTCAAAGCAATTCCAGTCAAAAGCAACTGGACTTGGTTATTTGTCTAGGAAGCAATTCACCTCTCATCCAAGAGGCTTCATCAGTTCATGTACACATCTGACCAGGCTGGGACTGGACCAGGACCAGGACCAGGACCAGGACCAGGCTGGGACTGGTCCAACTAACTGGTGTGGAGATCCAGGTATTTAACCTCTCACAAGGCCGATGATGTCACTGGGACCCTTTGTGCTCCAAGTGGAAAGTTGGTTTCGCCTTTGTTAGTGCTCTATTGAGTCTTAACAACAGTAATCAATAGAGCATTAACGAAGTCGAAACAAACTTCCCACCAACGACTGTCACTCTTACGAGGGCCGTTGGCACTTGGAGCACAAAGGGTTCCAGTGACATCATCGGCCTTGGCTTCATCCTTACCAGATGATCCTGAACCACCTCAACTGGCTCCTTTCAACGCAAAGGAGCAGCGGCTCTACTCCGAGTTCCTCACGGATGCTGAACTTCTCCCCCTCTCTCTAAGGGAGACTCCAGACCCCCTCCTGAGGAAACACATTTCACACGCTTGTACCCGCGACCTCGTTCTTTGGGTCATGACTGCTGTTGACATGTATTATGGGTATTGCTCCATCCATTTTTACCTTAACATTGAACCGTTCTTCAGTATAATATTCACACTGGATTTGTATATTGTTGAAAAAGCTATTTTCGGGATCTACCTTTCTCCATTTGCTGTCATTTATGTTCAGTATAGTCAAATGTGTTTTTTTTGCTCTTAGTGACCATGAAGTCCCCATGACTACTTCTAACCTTTCACAGATTTTTGGAAGATTTAGATGTTGAATTTGTTCAGACATGACCTTTTTATTTTAAGAGTTACTCCTAAATCTGCGAGGTAAGAGCTAATTTTAGCCTTAAGATGTTTTTCCGGCCCCATGTGTATTTGTGTTTATCTATGCTAGCATGATTGCATTAGATGTGTGGTTGGTGCTTCTAGAGAGTGTGTGTGTGTGTGTGTGTGTGTGTGTAGTATCATCAGCAGGGTTCTCAGTATCCCCTCCATTAGTCTAGATGAGGCTGTGACAGTACCAGACCGCTAGGATCTATGGCTGTTAAAAATAAACTGTGAAGCAGCTGTAGCGCTCTGTCGGCTGGCACTAACACAATCTGTCTGTAGTCACACTATCGGTCTGCACTGCTGGGGCGCACAGGAAGCCGCCTCCATAAATCAACCTTTTACTTCCTGGGTTAAAGGATCCACGTATACAAGAGAGCGGGTAGATGGAGTGTAAATATACACAACCTAGTTAGTATGAGCGATATGTCACTGCCAGTGACTGGGAGAACTGGGAGGTGAGAAGTAGGTAATGGCGCCAATTTGTAGAGTTTGTTTTATGCTGAGCCACTATCCCTGTTTTCTGAGAATCTCGTGTATCACCGCTGCAACTAACGACTATTTTGATCGTCAATATCTTTATCTTCTTTATTTCATTCATTCATTCATTCATCTTCAGCTGCTTGTCCCTGTCGTGGTCGTGGGGGGCTGGAGCCGATCCCAGCTGACATCAGGACGCCAGTCTATCACAGGGCACATAGAGACGAACAGAGGCGGACAACCATTCATACCTACTACCTAACATGCGCACGTCTTTGGACTGTGGGAGGAAACCGGAGAACCCGGAGAAAACCCACGCAGACACGGGGAGAACATGCAAACTCCACACAGAAGGACCCCAGCCGGGATTCTAACCAGGAACTTTCTCGCTGTAAGGGCGACAGTGCTAACCACTACATGACCATTGTAGCCCCTTCTTTATTTACTGCAATGGTGCATTAAAAATTAGTATCACATGGAAAATAACACAGGTTGGACAGGCGCAAATATTATTTCCAACATTAAATAAAAAAAAAAACTAAAATGATTCCTTGTCTTCTTGTTCAATGCTGCAGTTACATGTGACACTATATATACAATGTTGTTTTAGTTCATAACTGCTGATGTAAAAGCCAAGTGCAGACAATGCTGCTACAATTAAAAAAGCTAGCTAGCAGACTCCTCAAAGCAATTTCAGTCAAAAGCAACTGGACTTGGTTATTTTTCTAGGAAGACGTTTCACCTCTCACCCAAGAGGCTTCATCAGTTCATGTACGCATCTGACCAGGCTGGGACTGGACCAGGACCAGGACCAGGCTGCAACTGGACCAGGACCAGGACCAGGACTAGGCTGGCACTGGAAGAAACGTCTTCCTAGACAAATAACCAAGTCCAGTTGCTTTTGACTGAAATTGCTTTGAGGATAACGATGACCTGGACACATGACAACATTCACAGGCCCTAGCTAGCAGACTGTGAAAAATGTTTAATTCAACCACTAAATGTTTCAGCCCCTCACTTGTCACAGCACAGAAAAGCATATTGCTATGGCAAGATGAGTGACAACTTTGTTTGGCTCAAGTTATATAAAGTTGTGGATTGAAAGCATGGTGGAATTAGCAAGGTATGTAGCTAACCGCTAGCCGACTGCTAGTTAGCAGCCAGAAAATGAGCAGGACGGCAGGGAAGAGGACAGCAAGTTAGAGACCAGTAGGTCAGAGGACAGCAGGTTAGAGGACAGCAGGTTAGAGACCAGCAGGTTAGAAACCACCAGGTCAGAGACCAGCAGGTTAGAGACCAGCAGGTTAGAGACTAGCAGGTTAGAGACCAGCAGGTTAGAGGACGGCAGGTCAGAGGACGGCAGGTCAGAGGACAGCAGGTCAGAGGACAGCAGGTTAGAGGGCAGCAGGTCAGAGGACAGCAGGTCAGAGACCAGCAGGTTAGAGGACAGCAGGTTAGAGACCAGCAGGTTAGAGGACAGCAGGTTAGAGACTAGCAGGTCAGAGGACAGCAGGTTAGAGGACAGCAGGTTAGAGACCAGCAGGTTAGAGACCAGCAGGTTAGAGACCAGCAGGTCAGAGGACAGCAGGTTGAGACCAGCAGGTTAGAGACCAGCAGGTTAGAGACCAGCAGGTCAGAGGACAGCAGGTAAGAGACCAGCAGGTTAGAGACCAGCAGGTCAGAGGACAGCAGGTAAGAGACCAGCAGGTCAGAGGACAGCAGGTTAGAGGACAGCAGGTTAGAGACCAGCAGGATCAGAGGACAGCAGGTCAGAGGACAGCAGGTTAGAGGACAGCAGGTCAGAGGACAGCAGGTTAGAGGACAGCAGGTTAGAGACCAGCAGGTTAGAGACCAGCAGGTCAGAGGACAGCAGGTCAGAGACCAGCAGGTCAGAGGACAGCAGGTTAGAGACCAGCAGGATCAGAGGACAGCAGGTCAGAGGACAGCAGGTTAGAGGACAGCAGGATCAGAGGACAGCAGGTCAGAGGACAGCAGGTTAGAGGACAGCAGGTCAGAGGACAGCAGGTCAGAGGACAGCAGGTCAGAGACTAGCAGGTTAGAGGACAGCAGGTCAGAGGACAGCAGGTTAGAGACCAGCAGGTTAGAGGACAGCAGGTCGGAGGACAGCAGGTTAGAGACCAGCAGGTCAGAGACCAGCAGGTCAGAGGACAGCAGGTCAGAGGACAGCAGGTCAGAGGACAGCAGGTTAGAGACCAGCAGGTCAGAGGACAGCAGGTTAGAGACCAGCAGGTTAGTGACCAGCAGGTTAGAGACCAGCAGGAACGTTAGGTCTACAGACCCTCACCCTCACTCCTCGCTGCTAAGAAACATCTTATCCGCGGCTGCAGTCCGCAATCAATCTTCCCAGTAACATAACGTACCTGCAGCTGTGGGGATTGAGCGTCCTCCATCCGTTTAGTGATGCATGATGGTAACTGAGCGATGCTTTATCAGGCGTCAGCTTTAAAATAGTTTTACATGTGAGTGTCAACATCGATCCATCACACGATCTGAAACGCTTGATTTTAAACGAACCTGCGATTGTGCGTTTGTCCGTGAGGTCAGAGGAGAGACAAAGCCCCTAATATCTATAAAAACACACACTCAGAAATGAGATATAACTTATTTATTTTAAGTGCAAACTAATTTGTGCTAATGAACACATCAAAAATAACCTCTGATCTTGATTCGGGAGAGGACAAACAAGATGGTCGAAGTAATATCACATTTTAACAGCGTTTTGGAACGGCGCCTGGATTAGTCCCAGGGCAGGAAAGTAAAACAACTTCAAATGAATAATTTATACCCTCAAATTCTCTAATGTCCTCCCCTGATGCTGATGTAATAATCGTTCCCTCTTATTGCCCGATCTGTTGATTAATATCAATAAGTTTGTGTAGAGGTTGGAACTGAATTTGAAGGTTGTACGCTAGAGCGGCCTGTTCTCACACATTTGTTTTTATCTCATCTCATCTTCAGCCTCTTATCCGGGGTCGGGTCTCAGGGGCAGCAGCTTTAGCAGGGGACCCCAAACTTGCCTTTCCCGGGCCACATTAACCAGCTCTAACTGGGGGATCCTGAGGCGTTCCCAGGCCAGTGTGGAGATCTAATCTCTCCACCTGGTCCTGGGTCTTCCCCGAGGCCTCCTCCCAGCTGGATGTGCCTGGAACACCTCCCTAGGGAGGCGCCCAGGGTTCATCCTTACTAAATGCCTGAACCACCTCATTTGTCTTTATATAAATCTTTATTTGCACATAACGGACTTTTTCTATCGTAAATTCACTCATAAGGACTCATTCCCTCTCAGCCAGTCACTGTGGGCATAGAAGGGATAAACATGATGTCATCCATAGCAACAAGAACCACCCCGCCCTCTAGTCTTATCTAAGGGCACACTCACACTGTGCGTCCGTCCCGTGCCCCGTGCTTTAGGGTCCTTGTCCCCCCCTCCAGGCCCGTTTGTACTCACACTACCTGGGCCTCGGAGAATGCTTCTTGCTGCCTATACGTCATCACGCCGTAACACTCTCTTTCTCCGCCATTGTTTTAAATGTCCGCGCATGGTCCCTCCTTCTTTTTTCTATGTCCCAAAAGTCGCACAGAAAATGACCCCAGAACCGCTGTAGGCCTCGTGCTTGTACACGTGCGCACGCTTGTGCACGTGTACGCTTGTGCTCTACAAAAGCCCTCCAGTCCAAAAGGGTCCGTGGCCAGCAAGCGGGCCGCAGCTAGGCGCGGTACGGTTGCACTGACACTGGTCAAACAACATAGACTTTAGCTGTGAAACCTGTTTTGGCACGGTACGGATGGACAGTGTGAGTGCGCCCTTAGGTGTCCCTCCCGCTCCTTTGTAAAACTCAGAAGCTTTGGGAATAAGTTCAAAGAAATTACTCTTAACTCAGAACTTTAGGTGCTCCTTTGAAGTACTCTTCACGCCAAGACAAGATGTTTAGTGACCCTGATTTCTAATATCACCGCAGATGAGTTTACATTTCCGGGCCCAGGACAGTGAGCACTTGCCGTTAGGGAGGAACAGCATTAGAAGTGTGTTTCAAGTGTGTTCTCAGTAAGCGAGCAGCTGCGTTTTAGCCTTCAAGTGCACAGATTGTTGATTTCAGATGTTTCAGGTCTCGTTTAAAATGTGTTTGTACATAAAGAAAAGCCACTACTGCTATTAAATTTGCTGTGCATTCATTTTTACCAACATTTTGACAGTTACTGCAGCAATACAATGTCACGCTGATGCAACATTTGCTGTGCATGTTTACAGTATGCCTTCAACTGAGACACAGTTTCCTCCTTTTGCCAGCGCCAGGAACAAAAACACCCGTTACAGAGGGGACTACCGGCTATCTTATACGACATCTGCAGTGTAATGTAGCAAAAATGCCAAAGCAGGGAAACACGACAACAGTCTTATTTTTACAGACTCTAAAAAGGTGCTTTGTCTTGAGCTTCATCCTTTAATATGCATGCACTGAATCGGAGAATTGCCCGTAGGTGTGAATGGTTGTCTGTCTCTGTTCGTCTCTATGTGTCCTGTGATAAACTGGCGTCCTGTCCAGGGTGGACCCCGCCTCACGCCCGATGTCAGCTGGGATCGGCTCCAGCCCCCCACGACCCTGATCCCGGGATAAGCGGTTGAAGATGAATGAATGAATGAACCGGAGTGAATTGCTGCTGATAATAAGCTATAGTTTCATGTGACAGTGAATGTGACATGATAAATGAATGAAACAGAACATGATTTATCTATTTTTCTATTCATCTGCAAGCATCTATAAGTGAAATTAGTGAAATATTAATTGTTTAGCGTTTTAATGCCATGCAAACGTAGCCTGCTTTCAGATAAATTAGTATTCAATTTTATAATTTAACTTGCTTTTCACATTTAAACACATGCCATACAATTAAATGTGTTAAATGCAAAAGTGAACAACCTTAATTAGGGGACACGAGGCTCGATAATGACATGACAATCTTTATTTTCATCAAGCCCAGATAAAGACAAGCTACAGAAAGCTGCTATTCACTTGCTTTTTCAAAATTGTACACTATAGTTGTACACTAAATGTTGTAGCTGCATTTTAATTCATTATTAATATTTTGGTAGCTGCTGTAATTGGAGGTATTACTCAAAAGAGACGGTTGGAGCGTGCAAATAAAGCCTCTGCAGATTATGGTAATTTCCATTTGGCGAAATGGGTCCAAATGAAAGTAAATGACTACTTTGGCATTTTAAATTGATTATGAAAATGCATTTTGGTCTGAGATGATAATTTGAGCTGAATCGTGCCAGTGAAAAGCAGAATTCATAATGGCCGTAATTGTTTGGTTTCTCAGCTGTGATGTAAAAAAGGAAACTTTTGGGATATTTATCCTAATATGTCACAGATTAAGACTTTGTGTCTGAAGAATCCATAGTTACCCAAAATGAACACATACACACACACGCTCTGATGCTGATTACAGCACAATAACATATGTACCAAGACTGAACCAAGTGATAGACTGACCCACTGAAAACATCTTACTGATCTATACTATGGTAATACACCTATGACATAAACAGTATGATACAAAAGTAGTTATTTGTTTCTCCCTGCATTTTAAATTACCGTATTTTCCGCACTATAAGTTGCACCTAAAAATAGGGATGCTCGATATTGGCTTTTCTGCCGATATCCGATATTCCGATATTGTCCAACCCTTAATTACCGATACCGATATCACCCGATATCGATATATGCAGCCTTTTTACACCAAAATTCATCACATATCACCTATTATGGAATTAACACATTATGCCTAATTTTATTGTGATGCCCCACTGGATGCATACATAAATGCAACATGGCTTTTCAATTGTAAACACAGTCTGTACAAAATAAGTTATTGAAAAAAGTGCCATTCATTTATTTGTTTGTGTTTTTAGAGAGAATATTTTGCCTCAAACAACACTACAGACAACATCACAACAAGGAAGATGCATAGCTTCAGTCCAGAGTAGTAAACAAACATAGTCCTCTTTTTCCAGACTGAGTAACCGGCCGTAACTTGGCAAATAATACAATCAATAAATTAGCAGTCAAGCTCAACATGCTAACCTGTATTGGATCTAATGGATACAGCACCAGAAATTAGCTTCTCGACGTGACTGTAAACAATGCTGTGCAATTCGGGTAAGCACTGGTCTGAGATATACTTGCGCCTGGGCATGGCATAACGGGGCTCGAGGAACTCCACACGTTTGATGAATCCGGCATCTTGAACGATAGAAAACGTTTGTTTCTCGCTGTCGGCTGTTGCTTCTTTTCATCACTTTGCTGCACAAATGTAGCGTATAACTCTGCATGATTCTTCTTGAGGTGGGTGATCAAATGTGATGTATTAAAGGAAGACGCCTTGCAGTCATTGCAAAGCGCACATATACTGTTAGTAGGTGACACTTTGAAATACTTCCAAACCTCGGACATCTCATGCACCGGGAGAGCTGAAGCTTGTTAGCCACGGTTAGCATCCTACGAGTGAAGCGTGTTGTTGTTGTTATACGTCATCAAGCACGCGCCTGTAAACGGCCCGTGTTGCATTCAGGTACACTCAGAAATGCTGAAGCCTACAGAACTAACATCGGTTGTAAAAACCCGATACCGATAATTCCCGATATTACATTTTTAACTCAATATCGGCCGATATTATCGGACATCCCTACCTAAAAACCTTCACATGTCTCAAAAGCCGACAGTGCTCCTTATAATCCGGTGCTCCTTATATATGGACCAATATTGAGCCACAACAGGTCTCCAACTACGGTGAGCAGCCGGCGACTCTATTTTCCCCCGTAGAAGAAGTAACGCGCGGTGCATGTTGAGATATACGACTGCGTGAAGCATGCCGTTTCATTTCCATGTGTGTGTTTGTGTAAAGAGCCCAACATGGCTCCTGTTAAGAGACACGCTTACGACGCAGAGTTTACACTCAAGGCCATTAGTCACGCAGTAGAACACGGGAATAGAGCAGCAGCCAGAGAGTTGAACATGAACCAATCAATGGTGCGGAAGTGGAGAAAGCAAAAAGACGACCTCCCCTGACTGTTGTGGTGACGTTCCCTTTAGCGCAGCTCCATCTAATGGATGCAGAACGTAACCCCAGCCTCCACTGTAGCGTCTGTTCTATGCGCCTTATAATGTGGTGACCTTATATATGAAAAAAGTTTCAAAATAAGACATTCATTGAAGGTGCGCCTCATAATGTGGTGCGCCTTATAATGCGGAAAATACGGTACCCACAATTCAGAGTGTGAACGCACCAAGAAGCACAGCGTTCTCTGCTAAAGCAACTGACAGCTCGTCACAATAGTGAGTCATCATCGGCATCAAGGGCTCCTAATGATTCTGATTAGGTCCCTAACGCATGTGCACACACACACACACACACACGCACACGAGCACACACCCCAGTGATATCAACAGCTTTCGATATGAACACAAAAAGGGGACACTGCTCACACCTGACAGGTTTCTGTTGATTCATTGAGACTAATGAACATTAGCAGTTTCTGAACCTTGAATCCTGACGTACAAACACATACGGCGAAGGTCGGACGGAAAAGCGGGATCCCAAGAGGTGACGAGACCGAGAGCAGGAGAAGCTTTTAAAGCAAGGGAAATGAAAAGAACGATGCTGGTGCGACGGATTTGTGTGCGTATCAGAACGAACGAGAAAGAGTGAGAGATAGAAAAGAGAGAGAAGGAGAGAGACAGAGAGAAGCAGGGGTGGGAGATGATGGATGGGAGGAGAGGAGAGGGTGCGTGGGGGTGATATGACAGATACTTGGTGAGTAACGGCGGGCCTGGGGCGAAGTAACTCATCGCTAGAATTACACGGGAGGGTCCTGGCTGTGTGTGCGCGGGTACAGTATGAATTACAGAGGCAGGAGAACACACTGTATGTGCATGTGTCAGTGCAAGGAACCAGGCGGAGAGGAGCAGCACCAGGGAGAAGTGGGAAAAGAAAGGATGACAACGCCAGAGAGAGAGAGAGAGAGAGAGAGAGAGAGAGAGAGAGAGAGAGAGAGAGAGAGAGAGAGAGAGAGAGAGAGAGAGAGAGAGAGAGAGAGAGAGAGAGAGATGGAGAAGATATGTGGGCTGGTGAGGAAGAAGAAGACGAAGAGGACAAGTGGGAGGCTAAAAAAACTCAAAGAGATAAAGAGGTGTCCCAAGGTCAATCGTAAAAAAGGGGAACCAAGAGAACAGAGAGGCACACACACACACACACACACACACACACACACACACACACACACACACACACACACACACACACACACACACACACACACACACACACACACACACACACACACACACACACACACACACACACACACACACACACACACACACACACACACACACACACACACACACACACACACACACACGCACATACGCACACACGCACACACACAGACAAAGATGCATTGGCACAACTGGCCTGTAGGTGAGACTCTCTGCACCTTTGCTTTAGCTGCTAATCCTTAAACATACTCGGACACACAGGGTCATCAAACTACATCACTGCACAAAAGAGAGAGAGAGAAGAGAGGGAGGGAATCAGATCAGTGAACACACAGTAAGTAGGATATACTGACAATAATAGTAATCCGTCTATGGCGCTGGCATCGGGCGTGAGGCGGGGGGACGCCGGTCTGTCACAGGACACATAGAGACGAACAGAGACAGACAACCATTCACACCTACGGGCGATTTAGAGTCATCAATGAACCGAACACCTGCACGTCTTTGGACTGTGGGAGGAAACCGGAGAACCCGGAGAAAACCCACGCAGACACGGGGAGAACATGCAAACTCCACACAGAAGGGCCCCAGACGGGATGTGAACCTGGAACCCTCTCGCTGTGAGGCGACAGTGCTAACCACTACATTGTTTATCTTTTTGTTAAATTACAAACTACCGCACAGCTGATACAGAAAACAGGCAAAGATGTCAATATGCCACAGGATCCCAGTACTACAACACTTAACACCGGCAAAAAAACAAATGGTAAATGGACCTGTATAGCACCTGTCTAGTCTTTCACAGTGTTTGTCACATTCACCCATTCACACAAACATTCACACTGATGGCGGTGGACATCTACAGACCATCTAATCTAACCATTCACACCACATTTACACACCCATGCGCAGCACAGGGAGCAATTCAGGGTTCAGTGTCTTGCTCAAGGACACTTCGACATGTGGACCGGGGAAGGTGGGGATCGAACCGCCAATCTCTCGAATGGAGGAAGACCCACTCTTACACTGATCCTCAGTAGCCCTGCACAAGAACCTCTACGGGCATCAAAGAATCCAGCAAACATGAAGACGCCAGCAACAAATTGGTAAAGACACGAAGTGCAAGAATAAGAAAGTTGTGCTTGTCTACAAAGAAATAAAGAAAGTGTTGATGGACACCCGGGCGCCAGGGAACAGAAGTCAGAATGTGGGTGAATACACACGAAAAGAAAACAGGAAATGAAGGAAGCAAAGAAGGCAAGACCGACAGACGAAGGGAGACTGGGAGGACAGATGGTGGGAGTTAAAGGAGAGCCAGCCGGGGCAGTTAGAGCTTTGTTAGGAAGCAAGAAAACTCGGAGGGAGGAAGTAGGAGGCGAAGAAGTCAGGCAGGAGTCAGACAGGTGAGCGAATAGGGAGGGAAGAAAGGGAACGATAAGACGTAAGAAGGAAGCCGGGTGATCGGGAGGTCAGTCAGTAAGGAAGAAGTCAGCCATACAGGAAACTAGAGCATCGTTACAGAAGAGAAGATGGCAGACTGAACCGCCGACGTATTGATCATCAAGATATCTCCCCGTCTCTCCGTCTCTCTCTTGCATCTAAAGGGGCGGGAGGAGTGGCTGTTGTCACTCGCCCGTGCAGTTTAGGGTCCGTGCAGCTCCCCGCTAACAGTGTTTATTTAAAAAAACACCCTGTTTGATATGAGGATTAGGATTCCTACTCTATACACACTTAAATAGGCTACGCGGAGCTTAGACGTAGAGTAAAGAGAGCAGTGTGGATAAACACACACTGAATGGCAGCAGAGGATTTGGGTTTCACAGTCTGGAATACATTGTACAGCACACACACACGCAGGCACGCACACGCACACACACACACACACACACACACAGGCACATGCACACACACGAACACACAGAGCTGCATATTGACTCAAACCCACACACACACTCACATGCAGCACTATAATCGGCTGTATCCCTTTATATTAGGCTCTGTCAAGACTTTTACACCCCCAACCCACATGTAGGCAACATGCAAACACACACACACACACACACAAAGGTACATGAGCACATGTTCAGGTACACAGAGCCTTCAAATTGTGTAACATGCTGGTTTTATATAAGTGTGTCGCACACCCACTCCCTGGGAGTTGACAGTTTACAGAGCACCGAGGTAAAGAGGAGGGAGAGAGAGAGAGGGAGAGAGAGAGAAAGAGGAAGGGAGAGAGAGAGGGAGAGGGAGGGAGAGAGAGAGAAAGAGGAAGGGAGAGAGAGGAGAAAGAGGAAGGGAGAGAGAGGGAGGGAGAGGGAGGGAGAGAGAGAGAAAGAGGAAGGGAGAGAGAGGAGAAAGAGGAAGGGAGAGAGAGGGAGGGAGAGGGAGGGAGAGAGAGAGGGAGGGAGAGAGAGGAAGGTAGAGAGAGGGAGGGAGAGAGAGGGAGAGAGAGGGAGGGAGGGAGAGAGAGAGAAAGAGAAATAGAAGAAAACCTGTGAGAGGGAGGTAGAGAAAAGGGAAAATAGAGAAATGTAGTCCAGTGGATCAGATTGTTGCACGTGTGCTCAACATCACTTACAGTTTGTGTGAGGATGCATGGAAGCATTCTGTGCTCGTCATGGTTTAAAAATGCTAATATCAGCTTCATCTGTTAGTTTCATCATTAATCTATAAGAACCACACCGTCCCACTGGAACGCCGTTAAGAGCAACTTTAGCTTATAGCTCTGCAATAACGTATTTCACTCCTGGACGAGGCAGACTCAGTTTTCTGGTATGTATCCCCACTTGGCATTTAGTTGTTTTCACTACGGCTACGCTTGGGGCCCGCTGCACAATTCTGGGTTCTGATAATAACCATTACATGCAGTCACAGTGCAGGTTGGTCAGCTTTCAGGCTGTGTGCCCTTTTATGCCAAACAAGCACAACATTGCAGTGTGGCATCTCATCTCTGTAATAAACATGACCCAATGTTGTAAAGTTCACTTCCATTTATATGTTTTCTACTTTAACCACTATGAATTTGCCCTAAACCAGGGGTCTGCAACCCGCGGCTCTTGGGCCGCATGCAGCTGTTTAGCTTCTTTTCAGTGGCTCCCTGTAGCTTTGCCAAAAAAATAACATGGAAATAAATAGCATGTTTTTTATTGCACAGTAGACAATCTTGCAAAGGGAACACCTGTAATCCTGGAGTTCAAGGTGAAATGTTAAGTGAAACTAAAATATGCGTCACATCCTTGGTCTATGGCCCAGCGCCTTTCACTGCAGGTGGCTAATCTGGAATTTCAGACACGTGCTGTATGCTAACCCTGGATAAACCCCCCCAAAAAATAGTGTCGTGGACATTAATTGGCTTTCACATGATGATGTCTTACCTGTTTGCTTGATAGGTGGTGAAAAAACAGGTAATAATAGGAATAAAATGTCCACAGTTTTCTTTATTGTCGTTCTATAATTTCATAATAATAATATAACTATATATAAACCTTTATAGGCTGTGACATCAAATATGTTTTGCGGCTCCAGATGAATTTTAATCAGTGCAAGAGGGGGAAAAAATGTCTCTTCTGACAGGAAAGGTCGCAGACCCCTGCCCTAAACAAAAAAGTACAGAAGCAGCAAAAGAAACAAACAAGTATCGTTGTATCTGACTTCACTCCTGCAGCCATATCTTTTCTTTCAATGACTGTGAGGATCATTTAACCCTTTGACTGAGTTGATGTCGCTGATGAGGCGTCAGCGGCGAGTCCCTGCACTGGATCATGCTGGATCATTGCTGACATTCAAACGCCTCCGCTAGAGCTCGATGCAACAGTGTGTGTGGGAGTGGAACTACGCAGGAGCGATTGATTACCCTGTGGGTGTGCTAACAACTGTATTTCACTTTCACACACAGAAAAACATAATAAGTCTTCACTGCTACACTGATGCTTATGAACAGTTTATCATTGAAAACCTTGAGACCCCAAAAAAATTAATAAAAAGAGCAGAATAAAAGTTTGATAAGTTGAAAAACATGCTGCGGAAATCTGGTTGTTTTATGGCATTTGCCGTGCTATGGCTAATACACCTGGGGTCCGTTTCACAAAGCAGGTTCAACAAACTCTGACTTTAACCCTGAACTCTGAGTTGATCTACTCTGAGATAGGAAACTCTGAGTCTAACCCTGAACTCTGACTTGATCTACTCTGAGATAGGAAACTCTGAGTCTAACCCTGAACTCTGAGTCGATCTACTCTGAGATAGGAAACTCTGAGTCTAACCCTGAACTCTGACTTGATCTACTCTGAGATAGGAAACTCTGAGTCTAACCCTGAACTCTGACTTGATCTACTCTGAGATAGGAAACTCTGAGTCTAACCCTGAACTCTGACTTGATCTACTCTGAGATAGGAAACTCTGAGTCTAACCCTGAACTCTGACTTGATCTACTCTGAGATAGGAAACTCTGAGTCTAACCCTGAACTCTGACTTGATCTACTCTGAGATAGGAAACTCTGAGTTTCCGGTTCCAGAACAGCAGATTTGCGGTAGCTTGATCAACTCGGAGTAGTTTGACCTGGAGTTAAGCGCGTGCACCACGAGTATAAAAAGACAGCATCAATGGAGCCCCGATTCGACGAGTCACCATGGCAACGGGGAAGAGGAGGGCTACGCTACAACTGGAATTGGAAATATTAAAAGATAATTGTCTGGAATTGCAAGAACGTCTATGCGCTGTCTTAAGAATTAAAGGTTGAATACATACAAACTTTATTAAAATGTTTTGAGGGGTCCAAAATTAAAGTATTGCTTTTCTGTAAGAAATATATTTAGTATGAATTAATATTTAAAACATTTTTTGCCTGTTTTGACAATAATAATAATAATAATACATTTAATTTGAGGGCGCCTCTCTGGGCACTTGAGGACACCGTACAATTGCAAAATAGATAAAAATAAATAAAATAGATAAAAACACTAAGAAGGAAATACAAAACAGATAAGAAAAGACAATATGGATGGTTAAGTGGGGTAGGCAGTCCGGGATAGGTGAGTTTTTAGTTTTGATTTGAAGTGTGTGAAAGAGTCCAAGTTCCTGAGATCCGGTGGAAGTGCGTTCCAGAGTCGGGGGGCAGAACGGCTGAAAGCCCTGCTCCCCATGGTGACAAGGCGGGCGGGGGGGACAGAGAGGTGGACAGAGGAGGCAGATCTGAGGGAACGGGAAGGGGTGGCGATGTTGAGGAGTTCAGACAGATAAGGAAGGGAGAGGTTGTGGATGGCCTTGAAGGTAAACAGGAGTATTTTGAATTCGATGCGGAGTTTGACCGGGAGCCAGTGGAGTTGCTGCAGAACAGGGGTGATGTGGTGGATGGAGGGGGTTCTGGTGATGATCCGAGCTGCAGAGTTCTGAACCAGTTGGAGTTTATGGAGGTGTTTGTAAGGTAGACCGAAGAATGACTTACTGTCACGTTCTGTTTACGTTGTACCAGCCAATAGGGTTGAGCGTTGCGGGTTGCCTGTTGTTACGCTACAGAAACAAGGAATCATTTTGAGTTGAGAGCTAATCGATCACACAGCACTCAAAGAAAGACTTCCAGCTGAAGACTGGTTAACGTTAAATACTGTTGTAAAATTAATCGATTAGTTGAAATGAGTCGTTACTCTGAATGATTCATCACTGACATGGAGCGGGCTGATCACTGACACACTCGGCAACGAACCTGGCAACCCGACTGCTTTTAATATTATTTTTTTTGCTGCGACTTCGATCTTGAGACACAAGATGGCGTTCTGCTCATTCTCCGTATTCGACCTCTAACCAGTGACGGACAGCCGAGCCTCCCTCCAGATTGCGCAATCACTCACAAACTGGATTGAGCGCGTGCAAACGGCGCGTGCTTGTTCCCATGTCTGTGTGTGTTTCCAATATGATGGTTGAGACACTTTTATGTAATAAAAGCAAACATCTTCTTTTCCATGGTGTTCAGTATCATGTGTGTAATATTTACATCTTATTGTTATGACATAAATCCACAGGGAGAATGCTGCCTTGAGGCGGGCACTACCTCTGCCTCAAGGAAGGTGGCGATAGCGAGCAGCCTGATAGCAGCCACCAGCCAGGTCACGGTGAACTCTGACCCTTGTGCAAAAAGTAAACCCAAGAAGTGTGCTGTGCGACGCTGTAGAGCTTAGAGACAAGTTGTCATTACTCGCCCTGAAAATGGAGGATTTGATTTCTAAACTAAGACATTTTTCCAAGCTGGACTTTCAGTCAGTAAAGGTGAGATATACTGTAATATACAGTCATTTACAGTAAAGGTGAGATATACTGTAATATACAGTCATTTACAGTAAAGGTGAGATATGCTGCAATATACAGTCATTTACAGTAAAGGTAATATATACTGCAATATACAGTCATTTACAGTAAAGGTAAGATATACTGCAATATACAGTCATTTACAGTAAAGGTAAGATATACTGCAATATACAGTCATTTACAGTAAAGGTGAGATATACTGCAATATACAGTCATTTACAGTAAAGGTGAGATATACTGCAATATACAGTCATTTAATGTAAAGGTAAGATATACTGCAATATACAGTCATTTACAGTAAAGGTAAGATATACTGCAATATACAGTCATTTACAGTAAAGGTAAGATATACTGCAATATACAGTCATTTACAGTAAAGGTGAGATATACTGCAATATACAGTCATTTACAGTAAAGGTAAGATATACAGGCACTGGTGTTTAAAATGGTTTTCAGCATCCTGTTCGCTCCTGTTTCTCTCATCCTATCCAGTTGGCATCCAACTGTATGTTTGTAAATCTGACTTGTGAGTCAGTGCCTCCCCAGGCCCTCACCCTCACTGCACGTCACTGCCTCTAACAGTGTTTAACAGAGAACTGCTGTTTTAGTGTTTTTCTTGTTCTTGTTATTTCCATTCTTTAAAAGTATGTAGGACATTAAGTTTTACTAAACTCGTGCACCGGCCATAGCACAGAGAAGTACACAAGATGACTGTCTGATGGAAATTTCCCAGAAGAAGCTTTGAGTTGGAGAACAGAGGCATGACGCCAACGGTGGAATTCAAACCTGCCCTAGCTCAAACATGTGTGTGTGTGTGTGTGTGTGTGTGTGTGTTTTAACTGACGTGTATACGATATACAGGAGGTCATGCAAGTGTGCACGTCGTGAATCAACCAGTTGAGTCGGCCCTAACTGTTCAGTGTGTGTGCTCATTGCCGACCCCCTCTTCATTCACCGTTCATCCCAATCACAGTCTTTCAACACTGAGCCGATGCTCTCTTACGTCTTTGCTCTCCAACTGACTCGCAGCCAACGCAACTTGGGGCCACAGTGACCGTTGGCAGTTTCTGAGCGACTCTTCTCTCGAAGCTTGTCATTTATAAACTATAACCCTGAGCTGCCATTATACCCCGAATTTGGCTGATTTGCAGCTCAAGTAGGACCAATTAAACAACTGACGTCTTCACAGCTTTCTATTCTGCTTCTGTCGTAGCGTTCTTCAAGTCTAAATGTCTTCTTAGGGTCAACAGGTTGAATTCTCACCTTCCAAATTCTGTCTTCTTCAAGGCTTCAAATCCCTTCAATGCAAACATTTTAACCATTTGTTAAAAACTGCAGCAAAAGATTCAACAAATTCCCCCAAGTGCACTTAATTACTCTATCCCTGAACAACCACGGGTCTAACTGAGCATGTGCTCTGTCAACAAGTGCGTCGGCCAAGAGACGTCGGCAACAGCTAAATGTTTAGTGGTGACCAGCCACCTACAGCCAGTCCAATGTCTGTCCTTCCTCTTCTGATGTGCTTTTATACTGTGAATGACAGCTCCTCCTTGCTGCCGCCTCTCTAATCTTCTTTTCTGCCGCCACGTTGTTGTTGTTAAATATCCGCGCATGGTCCCTCCTTCTATTTACTATGTCCGAACAGGCGCACATAAATTACGTCAGAACCACCGTAGGCCTCGTGCTCGTACATGTGCAAACGCGCTCTACAAAAGCCCACCTCTCTCAGACGGGCCGTGGAACGGCCAGCTAGGCGTGGAGCGGTTGCACTCACACTGGTCAAACGCACTAGGCTTGACCCGAATAACCTGTTTTGGCCCGGTGCGGAAGGACAGTGTGAGTGCGCCCTAAGGTAACTGCAGATTCAGGGGGTTTTAACATCCTTGGTGCAAAGTGATAATGATGAATCTAACAAAACATTTAGTTTCTTAGACGACAAAAGACACTTGAG
>NC_139827.1:2737324-2754850 GCF_963691815.1 Echiichthys vipera | reverse complement strand
AACAAATGAGCGACAAGACTATCAGACAGGGTGTAATCAAGCTACCGGCTCTGCGTCTTCTCTTCTAAATTGGCTGCCATGGAGGTTTTTCTTTAAAATGTGCGTGCATCTGTCCGCTCGTGTTACTCGATCAGTGTCACCACCATCCCAGATGTAGCCATGGATGCAGTAAGAGGAATTGTGCTTTAATTGAAAGGGACGATGGCCATAACTAGCGATGTTCCTCTAATAAATGAAATCATCCTGTAACTTGAATCAGAGATGGAGAGGTTGTCGACGATGTTGTGCAGGTGAAGTGATGCAACAGCTTTACAGATGGTTCCCGAAGCAGAAGCAAAAATAACAGGATGCATTGTGCCAGAGAGGTGGGCGGATTCGGTTTGGTTGCAAAGGCAGAGAGAGCGGCTCGGAGAGAGAGAGAGAGAGAGAGAGAGAGAGAGAAGAGAGAGAGAGAGAGACAGAGAGAGAAGATGAAGGATTCGAAGGACACAAATAACTTGGTTCCATTAAAAAAAACAACACTAAATCAAATTAAAACCAGGGGCATTTACACTCAAACACGCTCACACACTCAGTGTTTCTCCCCGTCTCAGAGGGCCGTGTGTCTCTTCATGTGTGTCCCTCGTCTTTACTCGTTCTCATCCCTCTCTTCTGTCCGTCTGTCTGTCTGTCTGTGCGCGGCTTTGCTTTAATTAGCAGCCGGCTGCCACGGACACGGAGTAACCGCTCCTGACAACCAGGTGTGGAATGACCGGGATCCACACATTCTTGCAATCCAGACACACACATGCACACACACACACACACACACACACAGAGACTCACACACACACACACACACACACTCATACTTTAACAGCCTGCATGCAATCGTGTGCTTGTATAAACATAAACAATGGGGAGACACCCGGCAGATATGAACAATCAGGCTCTCGCTGTCTAACCGTGGTCTCTGGAACAAAAAAGTGTGGGAGCGGCAAACAAAGATGGCGATATTGCAGGGCTGGCTGGAAATGAGAGCGGGGGCGAGGGAGGATTAATTACAGATATGGAGGAAATAAAGAGAAAAGGAGAAAGGAGAGGACAGGGAGAGACTATGAGGACAAGAGGAGGCACAGTGGAGCGGAGGGGAAGAGAAGGGTATGGGAAAATGAGAGATGTGTAAAAGACAGCAGGGAGACAGTGGGGTGAAGACTGAGGAGGAAGAGATAGAGGGTTTGGGAAGAAGTGGTTCTTTGTGGCTCAACAGGTAGCATTAGCATTTCTAGGGCTACACAGCGAGAAGGTTCCAGGTCCGCATCCCTGCTGGGGCCCTTCTGTGTGGAGTTTGCATGCTGTCCCCGTGTCTGCGTGGGTTTTCTCCGGGTTCTCCGGTTTCCTCCCACAGTCCAAAGACGTGCAGGTGTTCGGTTTATTGATGACTCTTAGGGCGCACTCACACTGTCCTTCCGCACCGGGCCAAAACCGTTTTTTCAGCTAAAGCCTAGTGTGTTTGACCAGTGTGAGTGCAACCGCTCCGAAAGAGGTGGGTTTTTGTAGAGCCGTTTGCACGTGTATGAGCACGAGCACGAGCCCTACGGTGGTAGCAGTATGTGCGCCTGTTCGGACATAGAAAATAGAACGACGGACCATGTGCGGACATTTAACAACAACAACAATGGCGGTGAAAGGTTCACGTTGGTGTGATGCGGAGGTGGAGTGTTTACTGCAGATTTGGTCGATGAAAAGATTCAAAAACAGTCGACAAGACGCACAAAAACTCTGAGGTCTACGGAAAGATTTGTAAACAAAGCCACGCATCGCCATGACGTCATCAATGCGTGTGACGTGTTACGGCGTGATGTCGTATGGACAGCAAGAAGCATTGGCCGAGGCCCAGGTAGTGTGAGTACAAACGGGGCTGGGGCGCGGGGGGACAAGGGCCCTAAAGCCCGGGGCGTGGTGCGGAAGGACAGTGTGAGTGCGCCCGTAGGTGTGAATGGTTGTCTGTCTCTGTTCGTCTCTATGTGTCCTGTGACAGAAACTAATTTAGTCAACCCAAGCTCAAAGACGCCTCACCAAAAATGCTCTTGTTTGTACCGTTAAAATCAGAAAATCAGAATCACCTTTCATGTCCCGCAGACGGGGACCTTCTTTTGTCACAGCAGCGACAGAATATGACAAAATAAGATCAAAAATAGCAAAAATAAGCAATAAAGTTAAATTTAAAAAGGGAGGAAATAGAAATAGACATATGTACATATTCGTATGATATAGTGCAGTTGTTCTTGTTGTGTTTGTTTTGTAATAATATTATATGGAATAAATAAATATGATTAAATATGTCCAAATAGTGCAGAAACAGAAGTGACCTTGGCACAGGCATGTTAAGACCCACAGTGGCAAAGTTAGAGAAGAAACAATGTGATCAATTTAATTTAAAAGGCAATTAATTTATATTCAAAATGACACTTTTTGAGCAGTGTTATGACGTAAATGTAACATATGAATAAAAAAATGCACTGCGTCTGAAAACATTAAATTCTGACCTCAGAATTGAATTGAATTTGAGACGATTATATTATTCTTGTCTGTTATTGATACACAAACGTTCCTGTAGTGAGTTGCACTGAGACCTGTGCTGCCTGCTGTCTGTGCTTCACGCGGTTGCATTGTGTTCTCGCTGTGTTGCGTCAGACTTCAAAGATAATCCGCGGCAACTTCTTCACAAGCACTGAAGTAATGAGCGCTAAAGATCGCGTTGGTTGTTCTCTGAAGGAACGACGTGCACGGAAATTATTAAATAATCCACAAATAAATACATTCATTCATTCATTCATTCATTCATCTTCAACCGCTTGTCCCTGTCGGGGTCGCTTATACTAACACACACGCACGCAGACATACACTCACACACGCACGTAGACACGCTCACACACACACACACACGCACGTACGTACACTCACACGCATGCACACACGTACACACACGTACACACTCACGTACGCACACACATGTACGCACACACACACACACACGTACACACACACGTACGCAAGCACGTACACACACACACACACACGTACACACACACGTACGCACGCACGTACACACACACACGCGCACACACGTACACTCACACACACACGTACGCACGCACACGCACACGTACGCACGCACACACACACACACACGCACAGGCACACACACACACGCGCACACACGTACACTCACACATGTACGCACGCACGCACACGCACACACACACAGACACACACACGCACGCACGCACGCACACACACACACACACACACACACACACACGCAGGCACGTACACACACACGCACACCTGCACACACTCACAGGGGGGGGAGGGGGGGGTTTGGAGCCGATCCCAGCTGACTTCGGGCGTGAGGCGGGGTCCACCCTGGTCAGGACGCCAGTCTATCACAGGACACATAGAGACGCACAGAGACAGACAACCATTCACACCTACGGGTGATTTAGAGTCATCAATGAACCGAACACCTGCACGTCTTTGGACTGTGGGAGGAAACCGGAGAACCCGGAGAAAACCCACGCAGACACGGGGACAACATGCACACTCCACACAGAAGGGCCCCAGCAGGGATCCGAACCAAGAACCCTCTCGCTGTGAGGCGACAGTGCTAACCACCACTCCACCGTGCCGCCTTAAAAAAAACTTAAATACATACAATGATGTTCCAACCTCCGTGCTTGTATGTGGCTTCTACGCGTGGGTGTGCTGTAGGTTGTGTTTTGTTTACACTTTGGCACAAACACCTCGGCTTTATGCACGCGGATGAGCAGATGCTATTCCCCGCTGCCGTGCTTTAGAGAGCACTCTGTCGAGAGGACAAACAAACCCAGCGGAGCAACAATGTGCTCCGCGGAACTTTTTTACCAAACTTTCAAAACCACAGTTGGTAAAATGTATAAAGACGGAGAGAAAGAGAGAAAGAGAAGCTGTAGGAGGGATGTAGGAAGTGTGGATGGGAGAAAAGGAGACGTTATTAAGAACTGATAACTCTGTGTTCTGTACTCAACGGTCTCCTGTGTCATTGTTCCTCGCCACTCTGGGGTTCTCTACCAATTAGCCCACACACACACACACACACACACACACACACACACACGGAGACGCACACATGCATGCAAGTACACGCACGATTACGCACGTACAATCACACACGCGCACACACACACGCACATGGGTACACACACGGGCACTCACACACACGCACACACACGGGCACACACTCACGCTTAGTACACACACACTCGCACGCACATACACTCACGCACGTACACACACGCACAGTCACACGCACAGTCACACGCAAGTACACACACACACACACACACACACACACACACACACACACACACACACACACACACACACACACACACACACACACACACACACACACATACACACATACACACATACACACACACACACACACACACACAGCCTTAATCAATCCAGTTGATTAAGGTGCTGCTCAGAGACAACTAGTCAATTACTAGCGTGTAAATCTGTGTGTGTGTGTGTGTGTGTGTGTGTGTGTGTGTGTGTGTGTGTGTGTGTGTGTGTGTGTGTGTGTGTGTGTGTGATTACCGCTGCGTTCTAGGACTGTAAATGTCAGACTTTCTCGTATTTGGATCACTCCTGCGTACTCTGTTCATCTCATCACGCGCACAAAATATAATATTCACCTTCACACAGACGCAGAGCGGCATAAATCAGTGTGTCAGTTTGTTACCCGCTCCGCAGAGGGACACAGTTCAGACCCTGCTGCTGCATCATTATTCAAATATCTACGCAACCGCCAACCGGCACGGGAATACTGTTCAAAGGGAGAGTTAAGAAAGGACAAATCACCTTCTTCTTCTGAGGTTTGTTAATGACATTAACCAGGAAACAACTGCGTTACACACACACACACACACACACACACACACAAACACACACACACACACACACACACACACACACACACACACACACACACACACACACACACACACACACACACACACACACACACACACACACACACACACACACACACACACACACACACACACACACACACACACACACACACACACACACACACACACACACACACACACACACACACACACACACACACACACACACACACACACACACACACACACACACACACACCTCATGTTACAGTGGGGCAGAGTGGGATTCTGATTTTCTGGCAGCACTTCAAAGATTAATGTTTCATTTCATCACACTTACTTACTCGTACTATCCATTTAATTTCATTTAATACAGACTCATACATGCAGAGACATGTTTGATAAACAACTTATTTGATCACTCGTTCTTTCTTACAACACCTTAGTACGCCTTCGTGCAGCACCCAGGCTATTTTGAATGAGCTTCTTTCACACATCCTGCCTTTAGACGTAAACCACACCTTCATACAGATGTCTGATTTAAGAGTAAACTCTCACATCCCAGTCCCAAACCTAACTACACATACCTTCTTTACACTCTTAACCCAAAAAAGTGGATTCAAGAGGAACAAATGATTCAAATGATACCTTAGGTACGTTAGTCCTCCCTTGAATATGTCCCAACAACAAGCAACAAGACACTGTATGCTACAGTTGGGCACTGCCGAGGTGCTGTTGGGCAAGGTACCGAGTTCAGTACCTCGGCATCATGTTCACGAGTGAGGGGACGATGGAGCGTGAGTTTGGCCGGAGAATCGGAGCAGCGGGGGCGGTGCTGCAGTCGCTCTACCGCAAAAAAGAGAGCTGAGGAAGACAAAGCTCTGGATCTACCACTCAGTCTTCGTTCCTACCCTCACCTGTGGTCATGAAAGCTGGGTCAGGACCCAAAGAACCAGGTCGCGGGTACAAGCGGCTGAAATGTGTTTCCTCAGGAGGGGGGCTGGAGTCTCCCTTAGAGAGAGGGGGAGAAGTTCAGTATCCGTGAGGAACTCGGAGTAGAGCCGCTGCTCCTTTGCGTTGAAAGAAGCCAGTTGAGGTGGTTCAGGATCATCTGGTAAGGATGAACCCTGGGCGCCTCCCTAGGGAGGTGTTCCAGGCACGTCCAGCTGGGAGGAGGCCTCGGGGAAGACCCAGGACCAGGTGGAGAGATTAGATCTCCACACTGGCCTGGGAACGCCTCAGGATCCCCCAGTTAGAGCTGGTTAATGTGGCCCGGGAAAGGGAAGTTTGGGGTCCCCTGCTAAAGCTGCTGCCCCTGAGACCCGACCCCGGATAAGAGGCTGAAGATGAGATATGTGTTTTATTGTATTTTCTGTGCCTCTGTGAAAAAGGTTAGGGACGTCTGCCATTGGTAAAGGAGTTGCATCACATTTAGTCTCAATGCCGCTCCTATGCGCGCACACTTTGAGCCAATTAATGTACGATTGAAAATGTTCTAACGTATGTTCAGATTCATCATCCATGGAAAAGGCCAGGGTTAGTCCCTACTGGGTCATTTCAGTGATGGAGAAAGTGCTGACTCAGCTGTTGACTGAAAGGGAAAGGGGGCTGTTAAACTCACATTTAAAAGGCCAGAGTGGGAAACTTACACCAAAGGCCAGAGGATAATTAATATTAATAATAATTTTTTTTTTTTTAATTTAAATTAGGACTTTGATTGGATTAATCACCCAGTATAAAACCATATTTTAAACACGTACTTCTACAACACTTATAAAACTAAAAAATGACTGTTCATATGAAACCAGTGGAGAAAAGAACGACTTCATTCATTAAAAACATGCTCTGTTTGCTCTGTTTGCTCTGCATTTGACTCCAAATGACCGACCGCTTCTGTGCAGTTCAGGAGTGGAGGAAGTGAAGTGCTCTGCTGGTGTCGAACCGTCACAGCGATGTGTGCGTCCGTGGAGAGCACAGCCTCGGTAAATGAGGGAGACAGAAGTCTAAATATAGATATAATGGAGGGAGAAGCACAAACACTCCACGACAAACACTATTAAAGCTGGGTCAGAGACAGGACAGCAGGACGGGCAGGCAGGCAGGCAGGCAGGCAGGCAGGCAGGCAGGCAGGCAGGCAGGCAGGCAGACAGACAGACAGACAGACAGACAGACAGACAGACAGACAGACAGACAGACAGACAGACAGACAGACAGACAGACAGACAGACAGACAGACAGACAGACAGACAGACAGACAGACAGACAGACAGACAGACAGACAGACAGACAGACAGACAGACAGACAGACAGACAGACAGTATGAATGACCAACCAAAGCTTCGATCTGTAGAGTTGTGCAGCTAGGGTGGTTGGGTCAGAGACAGGACAGGGAGAGCAGGACGGACAGACAGGCAGAGAGACAGACAGACAGACAGACAGACCCACAGACAGACAGTATGAATGACCAACCAAACTTCCATCCGTAGAGTTGTGCAGCTAGTGTGGCTAACAGTATACAGTATAAAGTAACTGTTACGTGAAGCCACTTGATGCCAAATTTAACCGACGTTTGGCTGCAGAAGTGTAGACTTGAAAGCTTTGTGTACAAAGATAGTTTATACAGATAGGCGACTGCTCAGTGTAAGAGTGGGTCGTCCTCCATTCGAAAGATTGGGGGTTCGATCCCCACCTCCCCCGGTCCACATGTCGAAGTGTCCTTGGGAAAGACACTGAACCCTGAATCGCTCCTCGTGCTGCACATTGGTGTGTTACTGTGGTGTGAATGGTCAGATTAGATGGTCTGTAGATGTCCACTGCCATCAGTGTGAATGTCTGTGAAAGTGTCTTGAGTAGTCAGAAGACTAGAAAGGCGCTATATAAGTACAAGTCCATCATTAGCCTATTTGTATGTGTGGGGTATTTCTTTGATCATCACACGTGTTAAACAGTTTGCACAATAGGTTGAATTAAAGTTAAATAAGCAACGTGTGTTATTCCCGTTGATTGTGTCGTAATGTCGTCGACCTGATTGTTCTTGACGTGTTGATTTATCCGTCAAATGGATTTCAAGACCCTGGACGTTTTCTACGATCTCGTAAAACGACTCGTAGTGATGGCGATGAAAACAATTTAAAAAACACACACGCACAGATAAATCATTTTCACAGTGAGAGAGTCCTTTGTCATTTACCTGTCTACCTCTCGGCCCCCCCCAGGCTCTCAATTCTCTTTGCACCACTGGGCTGCGCTTAGTGTGTGTGTGTGTGTGTGTGTGTGTGTGTGTGTGTGTGTGTGTGTGTGTGTGTGTGTGTGTGTGTGTGTGTGTGTGTGTGTGTGTGTGTGTGTGTGTGTGCAGGTGGCCTCAATCTTCCCCATGAGGACATTCAAAGCCTTTTGGAATGGTTGGCGAGATAGCGCGGAGACAACACCTATGTGTGTGTGTGTGTGTGTGTGTGTGTGTGTGTGTGTGTGTGTGTGTGTGTGTGTGTGTGTGTGTGTGTGTGTGTGTGTGTGTGTGTGTGTGTGTGTGTGTGTGTGTGTGTGTGTGTGTGTGTGTCGGCCCCGTCTCCTGAGGACAATAATGATCTGTGGTCAGGGTCGGGGGCCCTGAGTTATGAGGACGCATCGATCCCAGCGACGCTCGCAGTGATTGAGGGTTGTTTGTGTGGACGGCTGGGCACGGCGCGGTGGACAAGAGGAGAAAATCCTCACAATCCCTCTTCCATAGGTGATGTGAAACCCACTATCATCCCTGAGTGCGTGGAAGTGCATCCACCGCGGTAGCAGCGCATGGTCGCGGTGAAGAAGCTGGATTACCCGCAACGACAGCACAATACTTCACTTCTTAAAGTATGCTGTTTCATCAAGGTCCCCCCCCCGGACGTCAGCGAGCAGAGGTGGGAAGTGATACACTTCTCTAAAGAATAACTGCAAAACAGACAGCGGGATCGATCCGTCAATCACCCGCCGAGCTGATTCAGACACATCTCATCTTGTTATCAATGTAGATACTTGATGTAGGGACGCACCGGTCCGATACTGAGATCGGGTATCAGGCTGCTACTGACTCGGATGGCAGGATGGAGTGTCACGGTGATCCATTCAATTCAATTATATGTTTATCTGCTTCATACAGGTTACTGTACATGGGAATTTGAGATATGAATTCAATTTTGTTGTTGCATTCACTCATTTTAATTCATTTTGATGAGTTTTAACCAAGTTGCTCTTGCACCATATGAAAGAACTATAATAAATAACAATTCTGTAAGGGCGCACTCACACTGTCCATCCGTACCGTGCCCAACGGCTAAAGTCTAGTTTGTTTGACCAGTGTGAGTGCAATCGTATCACGCCTAGCTGCCGCCAGCTTGCCGGTCACGGCCCTTTTGGGAGAGGTGGGCTTTTGTAAAGCACGTTTGCACATGTACGAGCACGAGCGAACATTTTATGTGCGCCTGTTGGGACGTAGAAAAAAGAAGGAGGGACCATGCACGGACATTTAAAACAATGGCGGTGAAAGGTTCACGTTGGTGTGATGCGGAGGTGGAGTGTTTACTGCAGATTTGGTCGATGAAAAGATTCAAAAACAGTCGACAAGACGCACAAAAACTCTGAGGTCTACGGAAAGATCTGGAAACAAAGCCACGCATCGCCATGACGTCATCAATGCGTGTGACGTGTTACGGCGTGATGACGTATAGGCAGCAAGAAGCATTCTCCGAGGCCCAGGTAGTGTGAGTACAAACGGGCCTGGAGGGGGGGACAAGTACCCTCGAGCACGGGGCACGGGACGGACGGACAGTGGGAGTGCGCCCTCGTAGTCCTGAAAATATGGTAATGTAGCACCAGCTCATTTTCCCTGAAGCTCAATAAGTTTGATATGTCTTTTCGAAAACGACGTTAGCAAAGGAGCTTTTAATTTCCTGAGGTGGGGCTGTATAAAAGTGTAGGAAGTCCTGTGTCTGATGTGTAGTCCTGCAACTAATGATTATTTTCATTATCAATTAATTTTTAGATTAATTGATTCCGTAGGTGTGAATGGTTGTCTGTCTCTGTTCGTCTCTATGTGTCCTGTGATAGACTGGCGTCCTGTCCAGGGTGGACCCCGCCTCACGCCCGATGTCAGCTGGGATCGGCTCCAGCCCCCCGCGACCCCAACAAGAGGTGGAAGATGAATGAATGATTCTTTGTTTAGACTATCAAATGTCACAATTCCCTAGAAATCAAGGTGATGTATCCAAGTTGCTGTCTTGTCCAAGCAAAAGTGCAAAATACCAAAGGCACTGAATAGACACACAACATAAACTGGCTCCTCTGCGAGACTGTGTGACCCTTTACTGTTACCAAGAACTCCCTTCCCTGTACAGGCCTGCAGAGGTTTTTTAAATGTATTTTCTCATGAGCACAATTTCAGCTTAAGCTGGTAAGTTATCAAAACATGAGGCGTGCTACACTGGCAAGCTGTTAAATGAAATACCAACGACAGGTAGCATGCGTCAGCCTTTGATAAAGTCTGACAATCACCACCTTTCTGCCGGTGAATTTGCTGAAACACCAAGTGAGGCGCAAAAACAGTGAAACAGTTGGTACAAAAACTGAAGGTGCAGCTGTCACAAAATCTGTTCAATCTTTTAACGAGGCAAAGGCGAGTCTACGGTCTTTGGTAGAGAGGGAAAGGGAGTCGCAAGACAAAGCTCGCTGACAGGGGGGGGGTGTAGATTCAATTTCTGTTCAATTTGATTTATAGTGCCGAGATATTTGATTTGATTTTAAAGATAAGGGCGCACTCACACTGTCCTTACGCACCGCGCCAAAACCGTCCACGGCCCGCCTGAGAGAGGTGGGCTTTTGTAGAGCACGTTTGCACATGTACGAGCACGAGGCCTACGGCGGTTCTGAGGTAATTTCCTGTGCGCCTGTTCGGACATAGATATTAGAAGGAGGGACCATGCGCGGACATTTAACAACAACAACAATGGCGGCGAAAGGTTCACGTTGGTGTGATGCGGAGGTGGAGTGTTTACTGCAGATTTGGTCGATGAAAAGATTAAAAAACAGTCGACGAGACGCACAAAAACTCTGAGGTCTACGGAAAGATTTGTAAACAAAGCCACGCATCGCGATGACATCAATCAATGCGTGTGACGTGTTACGGCGTGATGACATATGGACAGGCAAGAAGCATTTGTGTGAGGCCCAGGTAGTGTGAGTACAAACGGGCCTGGGGCCTGGGGTGAGAGGGAGGGGGGACAAGTACCCTAAAGCCCGGGGCGCGGTGCGGAAGGACAGTGTGAGTGCGCCCTAAGACAATCTGGACTATGTTAGGGCGGGATTATCCTGACATTGGCCGATGTTCGTATATGAAATCCTCTAAAATCTCTGTATCGATGGATTCCTGTGCTCATAAGGCCAGAACAGAATGACACATAACCTGCAGCCTTCAGCAATCCAAAGTGATATAATCATCTCCCATCCTCTTACCAACATCTGGGCGGGTTTACAATTAGCAAAGTCCAGAAGGTGTCCTCAACCCACAGTGAAGTGTGACTGTACTGTATTTGTGACATCGTGGTTGCTCTGTAACGGTACAACCAGCTATCTCTTGGGAGTCATTTGGTCAAAATGACTCTGCTGTGTCGTATACAGTAAAAGACAAAGGGCCAACGCTGTTCCCTGATGCCACATCCTATTGCTGAACAAATGCAACACTGCTTTCATGACGGGCGACATGGTGGTGTGGTGTGGAACCCCGGCTGGGGCCCTTCTGTGTGGAGTTTGCATGTTGTCCCCGTGTCTGCGTGGGTTTCCTCCGGGTTCTCCGGTTTCCTCCCACAGTCCAAAGACGTGCAGGTGTTCGGTTCATTGATGACTCTAAATCACCCGTAGGTGTGAATGGTTGTCTGTCTCTGTTCGTCTCTATGTGTCCTGTGATAGACTGGCGTCCTGTCCAGGGTGGACCCAGGGGAGGTCGTCTTGTTGCTTCCTCCACTTCGACACCATTGATTGGTTCATGTTCAACTCTCTGACTGCTGCTCATTTCCCGTGTTCTACTGCGTGACTAATGGCCTTGAGTGTAAACTCTGCGTCGTAAGCGTGTCTCTTAACAGGAGCCATTTTGGGCTCTTTACACAAACACACACATGGAAATGAAACGGCACGCTTCACGCAGTCGTATATCTCAACATGCACCGCGCGTTACTTCTTCTACGGGGGAAAATAGAGTCGGCGGCTGCTCACCGTAGTTGGAGACCTGTTGTGGCTCAATATTGGTCCATATATAAGGCGCACCGGATTATAAGGCGCACTGTCGGCTTTTGAGACATTTGAAGCAACTTATAGTGCGAAAAATACGGTATGTTAATTTGTCCTGTCTTTTTTCTGGCTCTTGTTTTATGGTTTGCATGCACTACATGTTTTTTCTTTTTGCGATACCTTCCATGCATAAGTCCATAGCCCAAGACTCAAACAAAATAGGGACCCACTCGTCATTGCACTGCTCTGTCAGCAGTGGTGGAACTATACCACACAAAGATCACTTTACAACGCAAGGACACACACACACACACACACACACACACACACAATCCTAAACCCACGCCGCACACCTGCTCAATAAGCATCCTGTGGCAAAAAAGTGACGAGCACTAGAAAAGAAAAGAATAAAAATACAGAAAGCTTTTAAGACACGCACATGCTCGGTCTCTACCGAGTCCAAGGTGACCCTGTTTATCCTTCCGCCAAACAATATTAAATAAATAGCTCTGCACTGTAGGTCACACGCAATTTCCCAGCCACTAACTGTGATTTGCTCATGGTCATTGGCCTGGGAGCCCCCCAGCCCCTCGACCCCCACCACCTTGGCCAGAGAGATGGTGTCTGACCACGTTGATTCAGTGGAAAAGGGGATTGGATGGTAAAGACGATGGGGGTGGCTGACCTTGAGGGAATGTCGGTGTGTTCTGGTGCTCACTTTCTCCCTCGACTGCCAATCCTGTATCTGCGTGGTGATATTAGACCTCGTCGTCGTCTGTGTATTGTACTGCATTGTTTGGTTTGTACTCTTCCCCTAGCAGCGTACGGGAGGTCCTGCTGATTCTGCTGCGAGCGAGTCACGGTGACAGAATGTAATGTCCTTTCTAGTCTCCACAACAATGCAACCAAGCGTTTCCATCACATTTTGCTCTGCTCCTCCAGAATGATAAATATGTCTCTCACACGCTTAAACATTCTTGTTCAGCGTGGGTCTGTTTAAGACACTGCAGTCAGCAGCAAAGGCCATAATAAACACATGGTTTTATGTGTTTTTGCAAAGTAGCTAGGCGATGTTTCCAGACAAAAAACAAAACAACATCCAGTGGGCCCAGTTGTCTTGGCAACAGCTGATACTATCCTGAAGTAACTCTTTGTATGGCCTCTAAAGGTTGTCCTCAAAAAGCCAACAAACAGCCAAGGTTGTAGTGTGCACCAGAGGCTGAGCAAGCAACGCAACTACTGTGTTATGTGTTCGCTGGCTGTGTGTCTCTCTCTCTCTCTCTCTCTCTCTCTCTCTCACACACAAAACTTTACTTACTCTATCTCTCCCTCGACAGCCATGTCATCCAGTCATCCAGTTAAAGGGACTACAGCCGGCGTTAAGCCACACTAAAACCACACAAGCCCCATGACACTGGATACAGCTGTAACTGTGTTGGCTGTGTGTTGCTTTGACATCAATGAGCTAAGCCCTTTTGTTTCTCAAAGCCAGAACTAGAGAGTCGTGGTCATTTATTCCTGCTATAACTAAAGGGCTTGTAGTATGAGCACATACTGTAAACAAGAGTCTTATGCATGTAAGATGTCAGGAGTTATAAAAATGGAAAACATTATACATGTTCAGTATTGCCCACGAGCGATTGCTCCAAGACTGCAGGGGAAGTTCAGCTCAAAGCCTAAAATGTAATAATATAATATGTACTGCTGTGTGTACATTTCATCGACTAAATACGAGCTAGAAAGCTTCATCTTTTGTTCAGAATCAGCTCCTTATCACAGGTCACTGGCACAACTTCCTTCTCCTCCATCCCCACAGCGCCCCAGTGCTTTATAGTCGGACGCTCAGCTTCTACTGACTTCAATGGAGAAGCGTAGAGCAGGTTCTGGGGCCCTTCTGTGTGGAGTTTGCATGTTCTCCCCGTGTCTGCGTGGGTTCTGTCCGCGATCGTGGCTTCCTCCCACAGTCCGAAGACATGCACGTGTTGATGACTCTAAATTACCCGTAGGTGTAGATGTGAGTGTGAATGGTTGTCTGTCTCTGTTCGTCTCTATATGTCCTGTGATAGACTGGCGTCCTGTCTAGAGTGGACCTCGCCTCGCGCCCGATGTCAGCTGGGATCGGCTCCAGCCCCCCTCGACCCCGATACGGACAAGAGGTTGGAGATGATGGATGACGAATGGATAAATGCAGTGAAGGATCCAGAATTGCAGCGCATCGCTACTTTTGTTGTTTATTATTACTTTTTTACTTTCAATATTTGATCTAACGTATCCATCACCTACATCACAACTTGTAAATCCCACCCCCACGTGGACGGCCAGGAGTGAGTGTGTTGGCAGGAGCGACTGGAGCTGCGTTCAACATTATAGGAGATTGATCATCAAACTGAGTATACTGTAGCTGTTAACGCATAATTGGGTCACTTTCTTTAAAAACAGAAAGGAAATTGTCACTTTAGTTTGACAGCAAAATGAAAAAGGGAAAGGGTAAAGTATCTCTACCAATCAGAGCAGAGGAGTCTGTGATGCAGCATCAAAGACCGCTTATGAAGTCCCATCAAACTGTGAGAGAAGGCTGCGCTGATATATGAAATATGAACTCTGATTCTGTTCATGGATTGCATATTTCTCCTAAAAAAGAAATTTGCGTGTATGGTAAATTGGCTCGAATTGGTCACAAACTTTCTCATTTTACAGCTGAACGGTAGATTAAGATGTTTCTGAACACACTCTCTGGGAGGAACAGGAGGTACAGTAGCTAATCTTGACTCATGTTTGATCAGCGCTGCATAGTTTCACAGTTTGATGGGACTTTAGAGCGGCCATTGACGCTGCATCAGAGACTCCTCTGCTCTAAGCGTCCTTTTTTCGTTGGGTGCAGTGGAAACTAGCAAATACCATTAGGAGCGCAAAGAGAGGACTCTGGGAGAAGACAGGAACAGATAATGAGGTGGCAATACATACGTTTTTCATAGATAGATGATAGATAGATAGATAGATAGATAGATAGATAGATAGATAGATAGATACATGGATAGACACTCCACCAAAAACACTACTTGGGGATGCAGTGCCTTGCTTGAGGCAACAACAGCCGGTGTGTTTACATGCATCAGTAACCCACAAATGGCCTTACCCCGGTTAAGGGAATATTCAGATCATTGAAGTTCCCCTTGTGTACATGAGCGGGGGTTGAATGGGAAAACTACGGAGCTACTCGACCTCAGGTACAGTGGGTGGCACTCCACCAACATACAGTTGCTCTGAATACGGCTTTTTTTCCGGTTCACCTTTGTCAAAACGACTTTTGGACAGATTTAGGACAGAAGCGGGTCTTCTTGGTAGTGATGCTACTTGCCATGGCGAAGTTCTCCCTCGGTTTAAAGGTAACACTTGTTTTTCACGTTGATTTTGGCGCCGTTGCTTCCTGGTTTATTCTATTTCCGGGTCAAAAGCCACTGCTGTGGAGAGGGGAGGGGGAGTTATAACCCACGGAGCACTCGCAGACGCAAAACCCGGTAATACTCCAGTTCAACTGTTTACATGCATGAATAACCGAAATACTGAGTTACGGAGCTATCCAGGTCCTTTAAAGGATACGAAAACTCTGATTTTACAGAGAGTACAGTGTTTACATGGTGTTTGAGGAACTGGTGTTTTTAAACTGCATGTAAACGCACTGATTGATAAGATGAAAGCCTAAGGGCGCACTCACACTGTGCCTCCGTCCCGTGCCCCGGGCTTTAGGGTCCTTGTCCCCCCCCTCCAGGCCCGTTTGTACTCACACTACCTGGGCCTCGGCGAATGCTTCTTGCTGCCTATACGTCATCACGCCGTAACACGTCACACGCATTGATGACGTCATGGCGATGCGTGGCTTTGTTTCCAGATCTTTCCGTAGACCTCTGAGTTTTTATGCGTTTTGTCGACTGTTTTTGAATCTTTTCATCGACCAAATCTGCAATCACTCCACCTCCGCATCACACCAGCGTGAACCTTTCACCGCCATTGTTTGAAATGTCCGCGCATGGTCCCTCCTTCTTTTTTCTATGTCCCAACAGGCGAACAGGAAATGACCTCAGAACCGCCGTAGGCCTCGTGCTCGTACACGTGCGCACGCTCGTGCTCGTACATGTGCAAACGTGCTTAACAAAAGCCCACCTCTCCCAAACGGGCCGTGGACGGCAAGCGTATCGCACCTATGGTTGCACTCACACTGGTCAAACGAACTAGACTTTACCTGTTAAACGTGCTTAGGCACGGAACGGATGGACAGTGTGAGTCCTTCTCCCACAAGTAACAAACCTCTCTGGGGGTTTGCCTTGTGGTCACACGCTTACTCCTCCAACCTGCAGGCAACAAAACAGCAGAGGTCTCGAGATCCCGAGGTCTCAGCAAAATCCCCAGTTTGGACGATAAATGTGTGTTTTTTTAAAATACAAGTAAATGAAAGGCATCATTTGATATGAAGGTTTTGATGGAGACGTTGCTGTCACAAATCAGGTCCCTCTTTGATAGACCAAGCATGTACAGGCGGAACAAGTAATGAGCCAATTACACCCCTCCTTCTGATTATCCGCGATGATGAGATGAAACGTTGTCCCCTGTGATTTTAATTCCCTCTCTCCTCCTGCATCTTTACTCAATTTTCTCCAGGGGCAGTGGTACACAACAAGGAAGAAAGCTCCAGTCAGTATCTATCTATGCATCCATCAAGCGATCCATATCCCTCCCTCCCTCCCTCCACGATAAGCCACCGCCTGTCATGCACTTCCGTCACTGCATAAAAGACTGCATTAGATCAAGTTCACTTTAATCCATGCAGGAAATTGGATACAAAAAGCAAACAAATAACACAGGACTGCATTTATAAAAAAGGCCTAGTGGAAAGTGATCTCATAATGTAACCTGCAGCAATAAACCTAATGGATCTAGAAAAGGCAGTGGGTTACTCTGAATAAGTTGAAAGAGCGTCCCCTGTCGCCTGTTTGTTCGCTTTACTCCTGGAAATCCGTACGGGCAGGCGTGCTAAGATTTACCTAAACACCCATGGCAGTAATCCAAAGAAATCATATCTTCATATTTCTTTTCTTTAGAGAGGTCCACACATGCAGCAAGGGAAAAGGAGGGGGAGAGAGAGAGAGAGAGAGAGAGAGAGAGACGTGGGAATCAGAATCAATGGTGAGCAATGCGTGCGCGTGTGTGCGTGTGTGAGACAGAGACAGAGACAGAGACAGAGAGAGAGAGAGAGAGAGAGAAAGACAAAAGCCCTGGACGCCATAAGGAGAGAGTCAGTGTTGGAGAGTGCCAGCATTGCACTAATCCAAAG
>NC_139827.1:2722324-2734824 GCF_963691815.1 Echiichthys vipera | reverse complement strand
TGTGCAAGAGAACTTGCCACGAGCGAGAGAAAACATTGCAAAAAGAGTGAACAAATAAAACAATAAAAGAAAAACAGCATGTGTGTAGGAAAGAGGAGAGGGAGAGAAACAGGAAGAGGGAGACTGACGGCAGGAAACAAGCATTCAGCACCACAGACAGCGCCCGGACAGACAGCGCCCGACACTGGATCACTGTTTACTGCTTTTCTCTTTATAAACCTCCAGAATATATACGGGACAGGCAGAGTTCCTCACCAGCAGTGGCGTGCACAGACTTTCTTTGAAGGGTAGGGGCAAGTAAACAAAAAAGGGCACATAAAGCGCGTCCTCGCCACTGAACAGGACACTTAAGCACGTGTTTAGGCTCCTAGAGGGCACTTAAGCATTCGTTTAGGCTCCCAAGAGGCCACCTAAGAACGAGTTTTGGCTCCTAGAGGGCACTTAAGCACGCATTTTGGCTCCCAAGAGGGCACTTTAGCACGCGTTTTGGCTCCCAAGAGGGCACTTTAGCACGCGTTTTGGCTCCTAAGAGGGCACTTTAGCGTGCATTTTGGCTCCCAAGAGGGCACTTTAGCACGCGTTTTGGCTCCTAGAGGGCACTTTAGAACACGTTTTGGCTCCCAAGAGGGCACTTTAGCACGCGTTTTGGCTCCTAGAGGACACTTTAGCACAGGTTTTGCCACCTAGAGGACACTTTAGCACAGGTTTTGGCTCCTAGAGGGCACTTAAGCACACGTTTTGGCTCCTAGAGGGCATTCTAGCACATGTTTTGGCTCCTAGAGGGCACTTTAGCATGAATTTTGGCTCCTAGAGGGCACTTTAGCACACGTTTTGGCTCCTAGAGGGCACTAAAGCACACGTTTTGGCTCCTAGAACGCGTATTTTCAACATTGCCCCACCTGTGCACGCTGTTACCAGTCCAGGATCGGCCCCACGTGAAAAAAAAACTCTTTTCAGCATCAGCTGCTTTGTAATTGCTAATATTGTGATTCACGCCCTACTCCCCAAAGCGCTTCCCTCACTCAGCTCCAGATTACTGCAAAAGGCCGACATTAGTTTGAAACACACAAATAAACAGGGCATCTTTTCAGAAATAAATATAAGTTTAAATCTCACAGACAGGTTGGATTACAAACAAATATGGTTTTATTTGTCCACAGAAATCTACACATCACATATCACTGTAAATACATTTTCAGTACAAATATTGCAAATCCATATGGGTTACAGATCCCGGCATGAACCAGAGGAGAGGTGGAAGCCCGAGAGGGACGGGTCGCTACAGCAGGTGCTGACTGATCCCAGTTCAGCCTCCCAGGAAGCTGCTGTAGATGCTCTTCAGTCATCACCTTCGATCTGAACTTGTCCTCCTTTGGCTCCTCCAGATACAATTAAGCAACACTTTTGTTTATTAGCTGCGTACTTACTGATGCTGCCGTTAAGCATTAGAAGATGTTGGGGACTCTTAGTCTGCATCATGGGAGTGCTTACTGTGCACTTCAGCCACCTGACCCCATAATCCAGTTCAGGTTATGGTGACGAACCTTCACTCCCTCTAACACAAACAGCCAAATCCACTCAAATCACTTCACCTACCAATATCAGATACAATGTTTTAATCTTACAAATATAAATCATCTGTTTCCATCTTTGAAGGTAAAAACTAACCTGTTTGCTTTTGTCAGACCAGCTGTCCAGGCAGGTCACATCACATCATATTAATGTTTGCCTGTGTGCCAAACTGCGCCCGCGGACAAATTCACCAAAATTCAGCACGCCAGTCGCAATTGGAGGCTGCCCGGCTCTTAGAGGGCACTTAAGCACGCGTTTTGGCTACCAAGAGGACACTTTAGCACACGGTTTGGCTCCTCGAGGGCACTTAAGCACGCGTTTTGGCTCCAAGAGGGCACTTTTGCACACGTTTTGGCTCCTAGAGGGCCCTTAAGCACGCCTTTTGGCTACCAAGAGGACAATTTAGCACACGGTTTGGCTCCTAGAGGGCACTTAAGCACACGTTTTGGCTAACAAGAAGGCACTTAAGCACACGTTTTGGCTCCTAGAGGGCACTTTAGCACACGTTTTGGCTCCTAGAGGGCCCTTAAGCATGCCTTTTGGCTCCCAAGAGGGCACTTTAGAATGCGTTTTGGGGTCCTAAGAACGGGTTTTGGCTCTTAGAGGACACTTTAGCAAGCGTTTTGGCTCCTAGAGGGCACTTAAGCACACGTTTTGGCTCCTAGAGGGCACATTAGCAAGTGTTTTGGCTCCTAGAGGACACTTTAGCACACAGTTTGGCTGCTAGAGGGCCCTGAAGCACACGGTTTGGCTCCTAGAGGGCACTTTAGCGCACGTTTTGGCTCCTAGAGGGCACTTTAGCACGGGTTTTGGCTACCAAGAGGGCACTTAAGCACGCGTTTTGGCTACCAAGAGGGCACTTACGCACACGTTTTGGCTCCCAAGAGGGCACTTTAGCACGCACTTTGGCTCCTAGAGGGCCCTTAAGCACGCCTTTTGTCCTGACCGGACAAACAACTCATCCGTTACCTCTCAGAGCCTTGACTATAAATTACGGCCATTCATAGTAAATGATATACAACTTTAAAAAACTGATTTCAGATAAGCCAATGTGAGGAGAGAGTCAATAAGGCAATAAAGCAATAGAGCAAGAATTACGTTTACATATTCTGACGCTACAATGAACTAAAGCAAACTGTTAATTATGAGTAAAGCACCATTTCCTGTAGATTAGTAGACTATTTGATTTCCCGTGTCAGAGGTGAGATCAGAAGAGAGTGAGGAGTGTGTCTGCAATGACTGCAAGCTGACTTCCAATCAATACGTCAACCGCGTGACTGTAAATAAATGTCAGCCACCGCATGTTCAATTCAATTCAGTCAGGCTTATTGATGATATTGATATAGATGCATCGTATATCTTCAACACACGCTGGAGTCTGTAGGGTCTTCAAGTTGGGGTAGTAATATGAAATACTCACATGGAATAAATTCACACGGCCCTTCAGTGCAATTTGTGACCTAAAACAGACTGAGACGCTCCCAAAATAGAGAAATCCATGGTGCAGATTTGTTACAGGAGCCATCATATATCAAATCAAATCAACCTATATTTATTTGGCACTTTTCAAACAGTATCGCAAAGTGCCTTGAAGAGATGTACAGAAAAAGAGAAACATCAAATAAAATCAGGAGAAGAAAGTTAAAAGAACCCTCCCACCCCCACAGTCATGCACGGAGACACACACACATATGTATACGTTCATACACACATTCACACATACACACACACAGCCACGCTGACACACAGACACACACACTCACACACTCACACCTACACAAACACTAGCTGTCACTACAGAGACATGGCCGGGCAGCGAGACCTGAGGTACAGAGGAGTCCAGAGGAAGCTACCTTTGGGGGGCCAACCACACCGGGAGAGACCCCAGTCCAAGGTCACAGGGAGCACCGCCACAGAGACCCCCCCAACCCGGGCAGACAGGAGCCTCCACACCAAAGTGCAGGGCCCTCTAGTCGCCCGGGCCGGAACTGACCACGGGACAGCACCCCCCGCGGCCAAGATCAGAGACAACTCCCAAACTGGCAGCCCCCCTGAGGAAACACTGGAGACTAAAAACTGTTGCCTAAAACAGTTAAGGGTTAAAATATGGAGGCTAAAATCACAAGGGACTAAGACATAAAAATAAATAAAAGCCTGAAGTGTATATATATATATATATATGTATGTATACATCATATACTGTCCTGCGTGTTTACGTTACTAAGGGCTTCAGGACTTTGGAGAATCATTCATATTCCCATCTTAAAGCTGAGCATATAAAGCAGACAATAGGTGACCGAACCACAGCGCTGACCTCTTCTCACCGAACAAGACATTATACTCCTGCAGTGTTTGGACGCAGGGCTCCGCAGACCCATCATCACTGCCTTTGTTACCTACGAAGCCAATGTTTGCTTCCCCGGAGCCTGCTGAGCTTTGAGGCAGAGGGGAAAGTACTCGCAGCAGTTCATTATTTGATGAAAATGTTTATTTAAGACCTCTCAACGATGAGACTTTTCTGCGAGCTGGGCCGGTGTGGTTCATTTATCCCCTTCACTTGCAGCAACGCCTGCCAAAATAGCCTGCAATCAAGCTAATAAGATCAACCTATTTTTATACGACAGCTCTTCTATTACTTACTGCTGGCAGTTATGGACATCTACCTAATGGCAAAACCACCCCTGCGTATGACTGTAGTTCAGCTCTTTTACAGACCCATCATTCACTGTGAGGCTTCACTCTCACTTAAGGTGAAGGTCTGTGTGTTCAACATGTGCCAATGTGACTCTAAGGGCGCACTAACACTGTCCTTCCGCACAGCACCCCAGGCTTTAGGGTCCTTGTCCCCCCCTCCAGGCCCGTTTGTACTAACACTACCTGGGCCTTGCACAAATGCTTCTTGCTGCCTATACGTCATCACGCCGTAACACGTCACACGCATTGATGATGTCATGGCGATGCGTGGCTTTGTTTCCAAATCTTTCCGTAGACCTCAGGGTTTTTGTGCGTCTTGTCGATTGTTTTTGAATCTTTTCATCGACCAAATCTGCAGTAAACACTCCACCTCCGCATCACACCAACGTGAACCTTTCGCCGCCATTGTTGTTGTTGTTAAATGTCTGGGCATGGTCCGTCTTTTTTTTTTCTATGTCCCAACAGGCGCACAGGAAATGACGTGAGAGCCACTGTAGGCGTCGAGCTTGTGGTCCTACACGTGCACACGCTCGTGCTCGTACATGTGCAAACGCGCTTTACAAAAGCCCACCTCTCTCAAGCGGGTGCACTCAAACTGTTCAAACGCACTAGGCTCTACCTGAAAAACCAGTTTTGGCCCGGTGTGGAAGGACAGTGTGAGTGCGCCCTAAAGCTGCTTCAGGTCTTTTTATATGTAGCAATAATACTTAATGCACCGGGTGCTAAGTCTTTTTGTCTTTCAAAACCAATTTTCTCTATTTGGAGACTAAAACGTGTCTCACATTGTGGCATTTCAAAATCCTACATCCTCTCCGTTGCCTTCTTGCGTTTTAAGCTGCTCAACAATGAAGGGCAGTGAGTTACGAGCGAACACAGGCAGTCCAAACACATTATGCTCCGCAGCCAGTAAAGCAAATGGTACATCTGGGGATTGTGCCAGAGATACGGCTGTTGCTGTTCTCTGAATACTGTTCGGCAATAGAGGTTGATGGAGAGGACGTGGACTGCTCAATGCAAATCTATACGGGGATTTAATCAGATTTTCTCAACACAAACGTGAATTCAAACTTTCTCACGACTTATCAGGGGAAGCCCGGCAATTGTGGCCAGTTAAAAAAAAAAAAACACTTCCACAACTATTGTTGTTGAACAATGGAAAAAGGATTAGCAAAATGTGCGTTTAGCAACTCCCCTACATTTCAGACGGCACCACAAACCAGCCCCTAATCAGTCCTGCATACTATACATGTTAAATATGCATGGCTTTATCTGATACGACACAAAAAGTAGCGAACATCCAATATGTATATGATTTTTTTAGGGCCGTGGTGTGGTGGTTAGCACTGTCGCCTCACAGCAAGAGGGTTCCTGGTTCAAATACGGGCTGGGGCCCTTCTGTGTGGAGTTTGCATGTTCTCTGAGTTCTTTGGCTTCCCCCCACAGTCCAAAGACAAGCAGGTTGGTTAAGTGATGACTCTAAATTGCCCGTAGGCAATGTCAATGGTTGTCCGTCTCTGTTTGTCTCTATGTGCCCTGCGATGGACTGGTATCCTGTACCCCTGCCTCACACCCAATGTCAGCTGGGATCGGCTCCAGTCCCGCGACCCCGATAGGGAAAAGCGGTTGAAGAAGGAGGGAGGATTGAACGTTTATTGAACTTTAAAAGGCGTCTCCAGCAACACGGAGCTGCCGGAGCTGCCGGAGCTGCCGGAGCTGCCGGAGCTGCCTGTGGACGCCTGTCTGTAAATAATGGCAGGAAAAAACAATCAGCTTGCATCGCCCGATACTGATACACCTCAAAAAACTAATAAAAAGCATCCGTATCAAATACAGATGTTTGAACTTGGTCAGTTAATGAGTACACAAACACACTGTTGTACAATTCTTCCAGGCTTTGAGTTGTTTTATTTTTCAAAATGATAAATAAAAGCACTACTCTGCCAAAAAGACGTTTCTCACTCTGAGTCTTATACAATTCCCTGTACCTAACACAACTATACCTATGATCTAGCACACTCGGTCACAGTAGTCGCAGTCTCCCTCCCCTTCTGTATCTCACACACGACCGCTGACGAAACCACACAGAAGCACAGCAGAGGTGACAGCGTTGTTTATCAAAGCCTTATTGGATTTCACCTCGTACCCTGCCACTGCAAACAGAACAAGGAAGGTCAAGCAGCCTCCGAGACGCTGGTAAGCAATCCCACCCAGGAGGGAGAGCGGTCGTTGTGCACCACTGTCACGTTCCCGCTGTCCTCTCAATGCCCACTTGTCTCTTTCCACATCAGGTCCTCATACCTCGTACGAGTGATGGGCCGCAGGGAATAGAAGGAGGTAAACCGTTGAAATATAGCGAGCGGCGTGACACGGAACACGCCCTGATTGATTTTTATCCTAAGCATTCTGCACACATGCTTGTCCGGGGCAAGAGCAATAGCAGAAGCAATCGGTGGCAAGGGCTGTGAGTGTCTGAGTTAAAACATGCAGAAAGATATTACAGAACATCTCCATGCCACTAGAATAATGATAAACTGTAGAAGCTCTGCAGGAAAAGATGTACTTTCTAAACACAGGTTTGTAGGGATGAGGTTTCATTTCTCATGTAAGGGCGCACTCACACTGTCCTTCCTCACCGGGCCAAAACAGGTTTTACGGGTAAAGCCTAGCTCGTTTGACCAGTGTGAGTGCAACCGCTCCGCACATAGATGCGGCCAGCTGGCCGTCCACGTCCCGTTTGGGAGAGGTGGGCTTTTGTAGAGCCCGTTTGCACGTGTACGAGCACGAGCGTGTGCACGTGTACAAGCACGAGGCCTACGGTGGTTCTGAGGTCATTTCCTGTGCGCCTGTTGGGACATGGAAAAAAGAAGGAGGGACCATGCGCGGACATTTAAAACAATGGCGGCGAAAGGTTCACGTTGGTGTGATGCGGAGGAGAAGTGTTTACTGCAGATTTGGTCGATGAAAATATTCAAAAACAGTCGACAAGACGCACAAAAAGTCATGTGCAAACGTGCTCTACAAAAGCCCACCTCTCTCTCAGACGGGCCGGCCTGCTGGCCGCAGTTATGCACGGAGCGGTTACACTCACACTGGTCTAACGCACTAGGCTTGACCCTGAAAAAAAAAGAAGAAAAACCTGTTTTGGCCCGGTGCGGAAGGACAGTGTGAGTGCACCCTTACTGGCTCTTGTGGTGCTGCTGGCGGTTGTTACTTCTAACAATGAGGCAAATAAAATAAAAACCATGACATCTGTCAGTGTGTTTGATTCAGGGGAATCATGAGAGCAGAGATTTTGGAGCAAGATATATTCAATGTTAAATGAATAAGCTTTATATTAATCAAGGTATTTAAAAATCAACACAAAGACATTTTGCATAGAACGCAAAGATAGGGAACGTGACATGAAAGCATACATTACTTTAACGACACCGTGATACATTTGTTAATCCAGGATTTTATGGTGATGACCGCATAATCTGAAATAACTGGATATCACTCAACCTGCTCTGCACGCACACGCACAGTATTCCAGTCACGGACGTTCAAATGCTGATCACACATAAAGAAAGGCCCCCTGAGGAGATGTCTTCATCACAGTGAGGACTCTGCAGTTCGTCCTCCACTAGGTCACCCTGTCACAGAGACTATGGGGCTGCTTCACTCTCTGTCAGTCTGAGATCTCGACTACACAAGGCTTTTATCACTGAAGCCACTTTAAAACATCTCCTTGAAGCAACCGGGCATTCGCTGAACGCAAGGTCTTACAAGAGCTGTCTGTTGTTAAGTGACTCTCAGTATGTTGTCTGTGTAGCAGGACTATTAAAAGAAGCAAATAACACCAGCCTGTTAAAGAGAGAGGTTGTTTTTTTACCTCATAATATGCAGAATACAGCACGGTGACAGATGTTGGATGTAGCTAGCCTGATGGGCCATTGAACAGCCACCACAGGGGCGTCTTTGCAGATGAGCCCGTTCCTCCTCCATTTAAACGCACTCGGTGTCTGTGTCACTTGGTACGAACTGGATGTGGAAGTGAAGTTTCCTCGACAAGAAGGTCTATTCCTGTCACAATAGAAGAGAAAGAAACTTGAGCGAGGTCACACAAAGACACGGGTCAATGACTGTGGTTTTATGGCAACTATTCAGGCTCAGGTGCGCTGAAATACTGTATGTAACGTCCCAATACTGTGACCTTTCACCCCAGGGCCTTTCAGCATCAAAAACCACACTAGGGGCTTTTTCATTTGGTGCAGTACAGATAAAATGTTCTTCATATGAAATAATAAAAAAAATCCACTTTTTACTGATGCGGTTTTGACTGAAAATCAAAACACATCTCATCTTCAGCCTCTTATCCGGGGTCGGGTCGTTGGGGCAGCAGCTTTAGCAGGGGACCCCAAACTTCCCTTTCCCGGGCCACTTTAACCAGCTCTAACTGGGGATCCTGAGGCGTTCCCAGGCCAGCGTGGAGATCATATCTCTCAACCTGGTCCTGGGTCTTCCCCCGAGGCGCCCAGGGTTCATCCTTACTAGATGCCCGAACCACCTCAACTGGCTCCTTTCAACGCAAAGGAGCAGCGGCTCTACTCCGAGTTCCTCACTGATGCTGAACTTCTCCCCCTCTCTCTAAGGGAGACTCCAGACCCCCTCCTGAGGAAACACATTTTGGCCGCTTGTACCCACGACCTAGTTCTTTGGGTCCTGACCCAGCTTTCAAGACCACAGGTGAGGGTAGGAACCAGGACTGAGCAGTAGATCCAGAGCTTTGCCTTCCTCAGCTCTCTTTTCATCACAACGGTGCGGTAGAGCGACTGCAGCTCCGCCCCCGCTGCTCCGATTCTCCGGCCAAACTCACGCTCCATCGTCCCCTCACTCGTGAACATGATCCAGAGGAACTTGAACTCCTTCACTTGGGGTAAGGACACCACAAAGACAAATAACCCCTTTAAAAAGGTCAGCTATTCCCCTCAAGAACTGCACACAGCCCACCGTGGAGAGCACCAGCCAGGACTCACAGAGAGAGAGATAACTGAGACAGACAGTGCATGTCTTCCTCCCCAAATAACAGCTTTGAGTTATTTTAAGTTGGTGCAGTACATGTAGAATTTCCTCTGATCTTAAATGTTTTCACATAATTAGAAATGATTCCCAGATTCTTACAAGTGCAGTGTTTAAGTAAGAAATGACCCAAAATGGATCAGGCTGAAATATCCCTTTAGTGTCGCCCATAAGTGTGATTTCACTTAATACGCTTATTAATTATCTAAGACTTTTAAATGCAAGGTCATGCCACCGCTTCATGCCCTTAGATGTATCTTCTTCCTTTCCCATCATCTCAGCTCTAAATCTCTCTAATCTCTAATCCCCTCATCACTATGCAGAGTTAGGAAGAAATTATAGTTTGTTTAAAATTTTTAAAAAAGACACTGAGATAAGCAGATCTACAGAGACGGCAAACAAAGATTTAGGTTCACAGTGACGGCAGATATTACATAAAAGCATGCACGCACACTTTGTTGTGGTCAAAGGATATAATGTGTCATTTTGATGTCAGCAGAAATCTATAAAGCAGACTATGTGTGTGTGTGTGTGTGTGTGTGTGTGTGTGTGTGTGTGTGTGTGTGTGTGTGTGTGTGTGTGTTGAATTGAATTGTCATTGCACCAGTACAACAAAATTTACAGTACAATCCCTTAAAGTGCAGAAAATAATTTAACATTAAAAGCATCAAAAAGAAAAGACTAGACCTTTAAAAGACACATTTAAAACGACAAGCTTACACGCACGCACGCGCACACACACACACACACACACACGCACACACACGCACGCGCACACGCGCACACGCGCACACACACACACACAAGCACACACACATACACTGTGGCAGCTTAAGGAGACAAAACAATAACAGTAGAATGCAGAGACCCTGAGCATCATGTACCATCATGCAAAGTGTTGGGGGCCTGGGTGGGACGAATCCTGTAGAATGTGTGTGTGTGTGTGTGTGTGTGTGTGTGTGTGTGTGTGTGTGTGTGTGTGTGTGTGTGAGATGAATTGTCTTTATTGTCATTGCACCAGTACAACCAACCAGTACAGGACAATCCCCTTTAAGTGCAGAAATAATTTAACATTAGTATATTCTTTTTGATGCTTTTAGACCTTTAACACACACACACACACACACACACACACACACACACACACACACACACACACACACACACACACACACACACACACACACACACACACACACACACACACACACACACACACACACACACACACACACACACACACACACACACACACACACACACACACACACAAGCAGCTTAAGGAGAAAATTAAAAAAAATTAAAAACAGTAGATTGCAGAGACCCTGAGCATCATGTACCATCATCCTGTAGAGTGTGTGTGTGTGTGTGTGTGTGTGTGTGTGTGTGTGTGTAAACTGCTAAAGATCACATTGAGTATTCTCCTATCACTGTATAATTTTACAGTATCTGCAGCACAATGTTCAAATTAATAACAAAATCAAAGATTGGCCTATCAGGACCAATATGACTGCTGCCTCATACATGCATTATTATAATAGCCCTATAGTGTGACACATTAGCTAATGCAAGCTGTTAAACATCATTTTAAATAAATAAATAAAACTAGTAGTAGCATTACCCAAGTTAGCTATGCTACTAGCTTAATACTAAACACAAAGTTGCCCATAGCAACACAGTTAACCCTTTAAAGAAAGTGGATAATTGGTCTTTCACACCAGAAAACACAGCACCAGTAAGTTACATTAAAAACTGTAAAGTTCTGGGTTAACATACTATGCGTTATAAGTTATAAGTTAGTTAATTTCGACGCAAGCTACACATTTAAAGTAAGAGCTAATTTAACGTTAACTAAAAGTGCTACTTGCTAGCTAACCGATAGCTAGCAAGTAGCACTTTCCATTGGCTTTTAAAGCACTTGGCTACCATGGCAACCTTTCCGAGACAATACACATCACATACAACATTATATATATTATTTACTTACCATATTTCCGTCGTTTGCTGTTGAAGGTTGCCAGGCGGATGCAAACACCCAGATGTTCGGACATTAGGACTAAACGCTGTGACCCGGGGGGCTGTAGCTAAACTAACGCTAGCTTCATTTGTGTCAGCAGTTGTGATGAAGGGCGCTCGTTTTTCCATGTTTGAGACACAAACACAAAAATAAAAGATACCAAGATGAGCTCCAGAGGTGGAAACAGCCCTCCAGACTCTAATAAGGTCAGTGCCTCTGCACAGAAAGCCCCAGAAACACCTGGATGACGCTAACGTGAAGGTAAGACAGGTCACTTTGCACCTGCAGGATCCACAGTGCGTCACCTTTGCTCTGAACTGTGACGTGTTCAGCGCCCCTTTCACGGCAGGTGTGCTGTGACGTGTTCAGCGCCCCTTTCACGGCAGGTGTGCTGTGACGTGTTCAGTGCCCCTTTCACTGCAGGTGTGCTGTGACGTGTTCAGCGCCCCTTGCACGGCAGGTGTGCTGTGACGTGTTCAGCGCCCCCGTGGCATTACAGGTGATATTCTGGGTCAGAAGGCTGTTGTTTCCACCTAGGAGTAGTTTATATTTATATTTATATATATATATATACACATACAGGTAACCCAGGAGTAGTTTATATATATACAGGTTCAATTTCTAATTGAATTGAATATATACAGGTATATATATATATACAGTATATATATATATATATATATATATATATATATATACACAGGTAACCCAGGAGTAGTTTATATGTATATATACAGGAGTAGTTTATATATATATACCTGTAATTGTATAAAATGCAGCCCTTAGTTATATAAGTAGGTGTTTAGTATAATGGGCTATACTTAAAGCACCTAGCAGGGTGGCAGTAGCTCAGTCCATAGGTGACTTGGCTGGGAACTGTAGGGTTGCTGGTTCAAGTCCCTGTGTGGACCATGTACAGAGTGTAGACTGGTGGCTGGAGAGGTGCCAGTTCTTCTCCTGGGCACTGCCGAGGTGCTGTTGAGCAAGGCACCGAACGCCCAACTGCTCAGGGCGTTGGTCACTGGCAGCCCCCTCGCTCTAACATCTCTCCTTAATTGCATGTATATAGGTCCTGTTTGTGTGTGTGTGTAACATGATTAATAATAAGAGTGAAAAATTTCAATTTCCCCGTTGCGGGATAAATAAAGTAATTCTTCTA
>NC_139827.1:2647324-2717324 GCF_963691815.1 Echiichthys vipera | reverse complement strand
TGGCCGATGAAGTCCTCAGAATTCAAGCCGTTTCCTCTCATTGCCGTTTGGGACCAACGCCGTGTGGAGACTGTCCATGCAGCTCGCTCATTTTCATACTGAAGAGGCCAGTGCTTCCTTTTGTCTCAGTCAGAGTCTCCAGTTCAAAAGCAAGCTGTCGGCTTTCTCCCGAACCTCTTGTTTTGGTTTCTGTTGTTCCGCTCGGGGAAACCCGTCAGTTTTTGTAATAGATGCACACCTTTCTTCTTTCTCACTTGTGTTTTTCAGAAGTGACTGAAATAAGCTAAACTTTCTCTCCACAGGAACGCTCTCCTCTTATCTACTCTAACCTTTTACTCTCTCTCTACAGCCTCCTCGCCCTCTCGTTCTCTGGCCTCTCAGCGCTGTAAATGAGCTGACAGGGAGCCTGAAGCAAAGGCACTGAGCTCCAAACACCAATCTGTTCCCAGCTCAAATGTCAGCCACTCGAACACACACACACACACACACACACACACACACACAAACGTTCTCCTCTCACCCTCTGTTCTTCTACCTTTCTCTTGTATTCGTCCCTTCCTCTCTCAGCCTTTCTCCGTCTCTCTCTCTCTCTCTCTTGACATTTAACAGACTGCACTCCTCTGCTGTCCTCTGCTCTGTAATTTCTTGTCATCCGCGGCAATCTAGCTATCTAAAGGAGGTTAAGGATGGAAGTTAAAATCGACACAACGGGGTCGGAGACGAGCGACAGCAGTGACGTTTGATGGCGTTTTCACAGCTGCTGCAGTGGTCGTTAACGGAGCCAATCATCATTATGGGACTCAAGACAGCAGTGAGCACATTGTCTCCGTTTGGGATAGTGACAGGTACAAACTATCTCAGTGTACATGTTAATAATATTACTTACTGCTTGCCGTTGAGCTGTAGCTCATTCTTTATGACCAACGCTTTGATTGTTAAAGCTGAAGTCAGTGACGTTCTTTAAAATATATGTTTTATTTTCATATTTGTATAAACTGTCACTATAACCTGAGAGCACAATGAAGAGGCCGTCACATGAGAAGCTTTTTGCGTTGGGAGCAGATACCCAGTAAAGGGCTAAATCAACGTTAGCATTAAAACAACTGTTAGCTCGTAAACTGCCTATTCACAAACCTGGTGTAAGGCTGATAAACCTCCAACATTACGTCCTCCATCTTTCTAACCGGCTTGATGTCGCTCTCTGGTTGCCGTGGAAACGTAAACGTCACACTCAAAGCTTCTATCTCATTGGTTGCACTTGTGAAAGGTCAGCAGCAACTAGGTCAAAGTTCAACTGATTTGAACTTTGAGCGCTAGGGATGGACCGATATGGATTTTTTAGGGCTGATACTGATGCACCTAAAAAACGCAAATATCAGCCGGCCGATGTATTAGTCTATCACTATTGAGCGCAGCGGCAGAGAGGCAAATCTGAGTGGGGCACACTGCTACGTTCGATGCTGCTGCTACGTTGGATGCCACCGCCTCTTTCATAGGAAATTAATGGCACAAAGCGTTTTTACCAAGTATCTTGTGTAGGGGCCTTGAGGCATGTGAAAAATTCATGTAGCTCTGCTTCCACCTGCTGCTCTCTGGGTGCTCCTAATGGCATTTGCAAGACTCCACCACAACCGATCTAATTAAACCACTCATAGCCAAGGAGTCTCTGACCAGTGTAAGGCCCTGTTTACACGACAATACTCGATCACAGGACACATAGAGACGAACAGAGACAGACAACCATTCACACCTACGGGTGATTTAGAGTCATCAATGAACCGAACACCTGGACGTCTTTGGACTGTGGGAGGAAACCGGAGAACTCGGAGAAAACCCACGCAGACACGGGGAGAACATGCAACCTCCACACAGAAGGGCCCCAGCCGGGGATTCGAATCAGGAACCCTCTCGCTGTGAGGCGACAGTGCTGACCACCAGTACCACCTTGAATAAGAAAATGTTTTCCAATACAATAAGAGGTACACAACGTTACAAATCTGACAGGAAATGTGATGCCGGTTTTTGGTAGATTGCATTCTGTGCTGCAGACGTATTTTGTACGTTAACCAAAAAGATTGTTTCAGGTTTGATGCCACCAAGAGTTAATGTAGCTTTGGTACCCTAGCCACTAAAAAACTACATAAAACTCTAACATTAAACGTGACTGAATACCACCAAATATTGAGAAGAGTGTGTGTTATTTTAGCAAACTGACCCTTTAACTTGAAAAAGATCAATATGACCAGATATGGAAAATAGCATTGAACACAATATGATTAAATTAAAAGTTTAAAGTAGTAGTAGAAGTAAATATTTACTTCACCACAGAACATTAGTGTTAATATCTAATTTTGTTTAGAGTAACGTGTCTTAGCAGCAATGTTTTAACTAGATTTGCCCATAAAGAGATATTAAAATGTAATAAAGAGAAGTGCGTTTGTCTTTATCAACATATCTCTTAAGAACACTCAAAAGCGTATTATGTAAAACAATGTGTGTGAAATATCTGGATGACTGAAATACACTGAGAGCTAAGGTCACACATCATTGGCGTAGTCATGGACTAAAATGCTGCACTGTTATTGTAATTTACATATATTTAAATATGAGCAACAGCTTGAATCTACATGCATCGTCAGGACAAGCCCTGCGTAAAGTGCAGTGCAGTGGTGTGGTGGAGCAGGGCGGGTCATGGGGTGGGCATCGGCGCTGTATAATGGGGGGATGGAGGCCCCTCGGGTACGCCAACTCCTGTGGATGTGCCATCTGGCGCCCCTGGCAAACAAGGGCAACGCTATGACCCGGACTGTACAGACCAACATACTAAACATGGCTAGCTGTAGAGAGAGAAGGGTAACGGGTACATGAGCGAGAAGATCTAGTGATGATAGCAGTGACGCTTATACGATCATTAAAATCCCAGTGACGGAAAATAACAAGGAGATGTAGAATAAGAGCATAGAGGAACGTATCCATGGGAGTGAAGGACCATAAGAGAAGAGAGTTTGATGGAGACGGTGATGATTCTGAAGAAGATGAAGCGCTGAGTGTGCTTTTTCTGGCATCATTAAGGAGAAGGAAGGCAATAAAGAGTCAGTTCCATCAAATATTCAGTTATTCTCCATACAGCCCCAGTGTTACGACCCAGTATAGAAGTTGTTAGAGCCATGCTTTACTTTAGGCTTATGTTTGCACTTTGTGCCTAATTAGGAAATAGATATGTTGCGTTAATTTATTGTGGCTAATCACAAGTGATGTTTTTGTTCTATTTTTTATGTACCGTACCGGGGACAACTTTTTGTTATGTTTTCAGTGAGAGTGACGTGGTTTGTTCGCTGCTTTTACGTTGCTGAACCTCTAACATTTTTTTTGAACGCCTCAAAGTGCAAAAAACTTCAACACGGAGCGAAAAAAGCTCCCAACATTGTTAAACTTTGCAGGAAAGTAACAGCGGCTGAGGACGGGTAATTTGGTCGTTGCCTAGCGAGGATAGACACAAAGCTCAACGCTCTGTCAACAAAAATGGCCGTGCCATATGCTTGGGTTTTTTGCAACCTGCAAAGTCCTTCTCCAGCCGAGCTGGTGGAGGGAATGCATGGTCAAGGCTTCAGCTCGCCGTGCCCGATGACTTTCTGTTGGCGCCCCATACACATGAATGGGATTAAATAATTTCCTCATACGGCTCTTCTAGAATTTCTTAAAGTACCGTATTTTCCGCACTATAAGTTGCACCTAAAAACCTTCACATGTCTCAAAAGCCGACAGTGCTCCTTATAATCCGGTGCTCCTTATATATGGACCAATATTGAGCCACAACAGGTCTCCAACTACGGTGAGCAGCCGCCGACTCTATTTTCCCCCGTAGAAGAAGTAACGCGCGGTGCATGTTGAGATATACGACTGCGTGAATTCAATTCAATTCAATTCAATTCAAAAAACTTTATTTGTCCCCGGGGGGCAATTCAAGGCACACAGAGCAGCAAATCACGACAGTGCAATAATACAAAAAACATTTTAACCTAACACAAGAATAAAGTGTAAAAGAAGAGTAAGTGTCAGGATGTTAGTGTGTTAGTACAGGTAGGATAAGTGTCAGGATGTTAGTGTGTTAGTACAGGTTAGATACAGAGAACATCGTCGGCGTGAGATGTAGAAAGACGTGTGTATCAGATGTAAGCAGACATGTGAACAGGTGTATATGATGTAAACAATGTAAACACGCAGTAGACTGTTGAAACAGGTATAAACAGAACTGTAGTGCAGAGAAGATGTACGTGGACAGTGATCAGATCCAGATGAGGTCAGACATGATACATGTGTGTAATGAGCAGACGTAACAGAACTATAGTGCAGTAATAGAGTATAAATATAATATATAACTATAAGCTAAATAATAAAGTGAATAATAAAGTGATGGTGGTGCATGGCAGGAGAACAGCAGTCTAAGTATATGCTAGCTCTGTGTAACAGATGAGTACTGAAAAATAAAGTGACCATAGTGCTGTCATGGATACAATATAAGACCTGATAACACAATAAAGTGGAGCAGTGCATTAATACCATAAATTAACATAACTAACAGAATCAATCAAGTGGACCAGTAAGTAATAACAGAATAAATAAGTGGCGTAGTGCAACAGTCCAGTATCATTATAAACAGAGTGAACAGAATAAGTGGAATTGTGAATCAACCAGTAGTTCACAGCTTTGAGGACAGGAGTGGAGGTAGATAGCCAGTTCACATGTCCGGTGAGTGTCCGGGGGGGGGGGGGGGGGGGGGTGGTGTGTCCAGGGGGTGAAGGTGTCCAGGGAAGGTGTCAGGGGTGGGGAGGGGGGGTGATGGTGATGGTGTCCAGGGAGGATGTCTGGAGAGGGGAGGAGGAGGGGTGAAGGGAGGGGTGTCCGGGGGGGAGAGGGGGGTGCGGTGTCCAGGGAGGGTGTCTGGAGTGGGGGGGGGGGGGGGGGGTGAAGTGTCCAGGGGAGGGTGTCAGGAGTGGGGAGGGGGATGGTCAGAGGGGTCAGGAGTTGAGGAGCTGGACAGCCCTGGGGATGAAGGTTGCTCTTCTCCTCTGTGTCCTGCAGCAGGGACAGCGAAGACGGCGTCCTGAGGGGAGCCACTCAAACGCTGAGAAGAGAGCGTGAGAGGGGTCCTGCATGATCTGACCAGCTAACCTGAGTGTCTGCTGCTCGTGGATGGTCGACAGAGTTCTAACAGGAAGTCCAATGATCTTAGAACAGACAGTGGCGACGCTCTGCAGGCGGTTTCTGTTCTGGAGGCTTGTGGAGTAGAACCAGCATGTGATGGAGAACGTGATGATGCTCTCGATGAAGGAGTAGTAAAAGGTCAGGAGGATGTTTTTGCTGACTCCAAAGGAATTGAGCTTCCTAAGGAGGTATTTCCGCTGCTGACATTTCCTGAGAATCTCCTCTGTGTTGGAGGAGAATTTCAGCAGGCTGTCGAAGATGGTGCCCAGGTACCTGTACTCCTCAACTGCTTCGACGGGCTTCCCGTGGATCACAGTGTTTGCTGATGCAGCCAGTTCCCTCTGCTTGTTGGAGAAGGTCACCACCATGTCTTTGGTTTTGTTGACATTCAGTTCCAGGCAGGAGCTGTCACACCACTCCACAAACTCCTGAAGAGCTGGTCCGTGGTGCAGAGATGGGCCTGACAGCAGAGACAGGAGGACGGTGTCGTCAGCGTACTTCACCAGGTGACAGTTAGGCTGTGTGGTTCTGCAGTCATCGGTGTAGAGGATGAAGAGCAGAGGTGAGAGCACACAGCCCTGAGGGGAGCCGGTTGAGGTGTGTTGGAGGTCGGAGAAGGTGCTGTTGACCAGGACTCTCTGTGAACGGTTGGTCAGGAAGTCCAGTATCCACAGGATTAGCAGTTGGTCCAGGTGAAAGAGGGCTGAGAGTTTGTCAGCCAGGATGTGGGGCTGCATGGTGTTAAATGCAGAGGAGAAGTCTGCAAACAGGAGTCTGGCTGCGGTGTTGGGGCGCTCCAGGTGTTTGTGAACAGTGTCTATAATGAATGTTTTTGCATCATCGACGCCCCTGCCAGCTCGATAGGCGAATTGGAGCGGGTCCATCTGGGAGTGGGTTTCCCTGATGATGCGTTGTTTTATGATCCTCTCCATGGCCTTCATCACAAGAGAGGTGAGGGCCACCGGCCGGAGGTCATTCAGACATTTAACGGCGCTTTTCTTGGGGATGGGGATAACTGTTGAGTGTTTCCATTGCTGGGGGACTATGCTGCTGTCCATGGATCTTTGGAACAGGGTCTGAAACACGCCCCCTAGCTGCTCAGCACAGTGCTTCAGGACGCGGCCGCTGATGTTGTCTGGGCCAGGTGAGCTGTTCTCCCTTGTCTTCCTGAGGGCTTTCACCACGTCCTCTTCACTGAAGGTGAAGGCTGCTGAGTCACTGGGCTTGAGCTTGGACATCACTTCTTCCAGCTGGGTGGTGTTGTCCTGCTCGAACCTTGTGTAGAAAGAGTTAAGGTCATTGGGGAGAGATGAAGAGCTGCTGCCTGAAACCTGGATGGTTTTTGTGTTGCTGGCAGCAGTGTTCACAGCAGCCATGTTCTTAAGTCCCTGCCAGGCTGAGCGGAGGTTACCCTGCGCGAAGCACTCCTCCACTTTGTTCTTGTACTCCAGCTTGGCAGTTTTTATGGCATGCTTGACCTCTCTGTTGACCTCCTTTTTCTCCGTTTCAGAGCCAGTGAAGAAGACCCTTTTCTTCTTGTTGAGGATCTCCTTGAGCTCTTTGGTGATCCAGGGTTTGTTGTTGGGGTAGATAGTGACCGTTTTGGAGGGGATGATGTTGTCCACACAGAAGGAAATGTACGATGACACAGTGTCCACATGTTCATTAATGTCATCAGAGGGGGCCAGGAGGTTGTCCCAGTCAGTGGATTCAAAGCATCCTTGGAGTGTGATGATGCTTTCGTTGGTCCACTGCTTGATGTTCTTGACAACTTTCTTCACCCTTCTCATGACAGAGATGTAAGCCGGAGCAAGCAGGATGGCATGGTGATCAGCAGAGCCCAGAGGGGGGAGGGCGACAGATCTGTATGCGTCGGGTACTGAACCATAGCACTTGTCCAGTGTCTTCTCCTGGCGTGTGTGGCATGTGATATACTGTTGATAACCTTTTAATGATTTGTCCAGGGAGCAGTGGTTGAAATCACCCAAGATGAATTTGGGAGAGTCCGGTGAAATGTGGTCCAGTTTGTTTAAGGAGTCTGTGATGTGTTCAGTGGCTGTGACTGCGTTGGCTCTGGGGTGGATGTAAACCACCCCAGAGCCAACGCAGTCACAGCGTGCCGTTTCATTTCCATGTGTGTGTTTGTGTAAAGAGCCCAAAATGGCTCCTGTTAAGAGACACGCTTACGACGCAGAGTTTCAACTCTGGGGTGGATGTAAACCACCCCAGAGCCAACGCAGTCACAGCGTGCCGTTTCATTTCCATGTGTGTGTTTGTGTAAAGAGCCCAAAATGGCTCCTGTTAAGAGACACGCTTACGACGCAGAGTTTCAACTCAAGGCCATTAGTCACGCAGTAGAACACGGGAATAGAGCAGCAGCCAGAGAGTTTAACATGAACCAATCAATGGTGCCGAAGTGGAGGAAGCAACAAGACGACCTCCCCTGACTGTTTTGTTGACGTTCCCTTTAGCGCAGCTCCATCTGATGGATGCAGAACGTAACCCCAGCCTCCACTGTAGCGTCTCTTCTATGCGCCTTATAGTGCGGAAAATACGGTAATTAATGTCTTTTAGTAGTTATGATTGTATTATGCTCTTATTTTGGCTTGCTATCAAAACTTGATGCAGCCGTAAAGCACCGTGTACAGTAAAGTTAGCCATGTGTGCGCTGGTCGGGGTTGTTATAAAGTGGTAGAGGCGGGACGGGAGCTACACATGTGTGACCGTAGCTAACGTCATTTTAGGCCGAAGAAACTCTTTTTTCGGTCAGTTAGTTTGAGGCGACGGACTGGATTTTACTTTTGTTCAACGTGGATTATATGTGGACAACAAACCGAAGCATTTTTTTCCTGTTTTACATCGGCTTCGACCGTGTCCTTCTTGGATCTGTTTTGGAGTTCATTGCCTTATGACGAGCACGAGTACAGGAACTTTTATGTCCCGCCAAAGCGGCAGATAGGCCGCCACTACACGAGTGATGACGCTGACTGCAAACATGGGAAGTCAAAAGGGAACCTATGAACTTCAAACACTTGCCACAAGCCTCTCTGTCCTCTCTGCATGTTTGACAGGGATCAGCTCCAGCACACACAGACAGACAGACACACACACACACACACACACACACACACACAAGCACACACACACACACACACACACACACACACACACACACAGTAGAGAACTATAATAATATAATATGATGACGAGCCGAGAGTGGTTGCAGTGTAGTTAAACATCCCCACAAACACACACAACAGCTTTCTCTATGCCGTGATGACTGACTGACTGACTGACTGACAGACTGACTGACTGACAGGCTTGAGGTGGCAGGAGGAGAGGAGAAGTTCACCTTTAGACCCAGCGGCAGTGATCCTGCGAACCGTTGTCACTCATCTGGCGTGCAATGTGCGTTCCCACGCGGGGGACAGGAGTTTGCGGTTGAAGTTGTTAAATGTGACTCATTTAGCGTCTGGCTCTCCTGACGTCACTGTTCTGCTCCTTTGGCCGTTACCACAAAACCTCACTTCCACAACTTGCCGCAAGTCGGTTTATACGGAAGTTAGTACGTCTCTTGGCAACAGTACAAATAAAAATGTCCGACCACTCTGCTACAGTACATTGATTAGAGTGGAAATGTCCTTTATATCCAGTTTAATTTAATTTACATGGGATGATTTCTATAGGAGGGACTTGGAGGGAGGAGAATGGGTTTCATTGGTTTATTGGTTCAAATGTGAATGCTGCCCATCCTCTTCTCACTCCACTGTGTGTGTGTGTGTGTGTGTGTGTGTGTGTGTGTGTGTGTGTGTGTGTGTGTGTGTGTGTGTGTGTGTGTGTGTGTGTGTGTGTGTGCGTGTGTGCGTGTGCGTGCGTGACACAGAAGCACACCGCTGCGGCTGGTGGCTGTCAAGTGCAGAGCAGCGTAGTGTGACATCATTGCTCTGTCTGGGATGTGTCTGATGGACAGGCGCGCATGTATGTATGTACGTGTGTGTGTGTGTGTGTGCGTGTGTGTGTGTGTCTCTCTCTCTCTCTCTGGCGTTGATTCAAAGTCTGTTTGCTTTCACACATATCTTCCTTTCAGCTCCATCAGTTGCATATTTAATCAACCTGCAGCACTCTACTGACCCCTACTGCTCTGCGTCAGTAGTGTCAAAGCTCTCTCTCTCTCACACACACACACACACTCACACACACACACACACACACCTCTCAGTATTCACAGCTTGTGCCACATATTTGATATTAATCTTCCTCATATTGAACCCCATTTTGCTGACTCCCCGTCCCGATTACATGCGATTTGTAAATGATCTCTGTATCATCAGCTTCTCTTCATCTACGCGTCCTCTTTTATGATTGGCAGAGACTTAATGAGGGGAATCAGTGACGCTGTGGACTCACCTCTGTGACGTGAACAGAGTGAATCCCTGGTCCATTGTGTATCGACTTAAATGCACTTTCATCCGTACGTTACAGGTGAGCAGATACAGATACATTTCCATTGAAGGGGACCAAAACTCTCCGCGCTGGCATCAGCCACGGCCAGACGCAATGTGTTTTTGTGTTGGTAAGACACAAGTCTGAACCATTCTCGTGGAGTTCAAGGGTCAAGGTCACTTCACCCTCATGTCTGTCCCATTCTCGTGGAGGTCAAAGGTCAAAGTCACTTCCACCTCATGTCTGTCCCATTCTTGTGAGGTCAAAGGTCAAGGTCACTTCCACCTCATGTCTGTCCCATTCTCGTGGAGGTCAAATGTAAAGATCACTTCCACCTTATGTCTGTCCTATTCTCGTGGAGGTCAAATGTAAAGATCACTTCCACCTTATGTCTGTCCTATTCTCGTGGAGGTCAAAGGTCAAGGTCACTTCGCCCTCATGTCTGTCCCATTCTCGTGGAGGTCAAAGGTCAAGGTCACTTCGACCTCATGTCTGTCCCAGGAACACGATATCTCAGGAACCCCTGGAGGATGAACTGGTTCGACTTTGGACATGTCGAGGTCACCGTGACACCCCAAAAAGCATTTTGGTCCTATTTAAGAATTCCTACGTTAATTATGACGTTTCACACAAACGTCAAACGGGTAAAAATTATGATGTCATGACATATATATATACAATAAGGTCAGCTTCACTTTGATCATAAAGCTCTGCAAAAAGGTTTTTCTGACACTAATCTTGAAACTGTGTCCGTGAGGGTCCAGGTGGACTGCACGCATAGCAAGCGCACCTACTGCCCTGACTGGTCCAGGAGGTGGTTGTGCACTGGTCTGCACTTCTAGCTTGTATAAAAAGAAGTAGGAGAAGAGGGAGAAATGGTGATAAAGAAGGAAATCCGTCGTCTTTGAAGGACGACGTCAAAGTTGATATCAGAGTTAATGGCCCCTTTTAGTTTAAGCTGCACTCACCAACCTTAATCTCTGGCATTTTACTTTGAAACCGGGACAAAACGAAATGTTTTAACATTTGAAGGATTTCATCGCCTCAGAGTTTTGTGATATAATGTCGATGGAGAGATATTTTGCCACTTCTTTGACCTTCATCTCTTCCCCTCGGTGTCTGAGAGGGGTGGAGGTGGGTAAATGGTACAGCCGTCATCACACTTTGTCTGGAGGACGTGCGCTCCTGCTGCTGCTTCCTGTTCCAGAAAGTCTTTCAGTTGCATTTGATCAAACAGAGTGAACGTAGGATTCACAAATTGCAGGAATTTGGAGCTCTTCTCCTCTGCAGCCCCATAAAATGTGTGTTTTTACATTCTGTGCTTACACGTACACCCATATGTACTAATGTATACCTGATAGGAACTGAGTTAGTCACGAGTCTTACTAGGGCGCACTAACACTGTCCTTCCGCACCGTGCCCCGGGCTTTAGGGTACTTGTCCCCCCCCTCCCTCTCGCACCGCGCCCCAGGCCCGTTTGTACTCACACTACCTGGGCCTCGCGCAAATGCTTCTTGCTGTCCATACGCCATCACGTATATCGCGCCCTAATACAGTTTTCCAAAGCTTTCTCAACACACTTTTGTCCAGTTTTAAATTTTAAGGGAGTTCATTTGCAAAAACAAATAAAAGCCATTCTTAAAATGATGATGAAATGCTGAAAGGGAACAATGATGTGTGTGATGCTCCTTAAAGTACCGCTTCTTATCTCTCTGAGCAGCAGTGCCTGTCTGTGGTCAGACGCGGGGCGGGGCCTTTTCAGACGGCGAGGCCCCCCTGCAGTGGACCGAGGGTGGGGGACCTCCATGAGTATCGTAGGCTACACCGCGGCCTGTCTGTGGTCAGACGTGGGGCGAGGCCTTTTCAGACGGCAAAGCCCCCCCCCCGCAGTGGACCGAGGGTAGGGGACCTCAGTGAGTACCGTAGGCTACACCGCTGCTAACACAACTACAATGCAAAGACACCTGCAGCACCACCACAGCTCTCCGCTACAATCCACCCCCCTGTAAAGAAACTACTGAATTTTTAAAGTAGTGTTAAAATGTTGTGGACCCCTTAAACTGAATGTGTGGTATATATTTTTAACATTGTGCAGTCATGACAGCGACGGTGCTGTCGGTTTACCTTTGATCTCGCATCTTCAAACGTGCACGGTAAAAATGTGACACTGAGTTTAAAACAGCACTCTGTAATTTCTGCATCTGTTATTGATTTACCGTGTGTGCCTCTAAAATTTCCACGTCTTTGATTAAAGACATTCTTAATCAACGCTCTTGTCGACCTATGGATTAGTGGATTTAATCTGCCTTCCTGTCTTTTAAAGGCACAAAACGGGGAGAGAAATACGTTCTGGACTTGGTGAAGTTGGATGAAATTGGATGTGTGTTTGTTAATATTCTTTAAGTCTTTGGAGTAAAGTGCTTGGTTTGACCCAAAGTAGACTTATGATTGTGTTTGTTTCCCATTCACTTTGATCACACTCTGTATTCTGTGTCCCCATCTGTACGGAATAGACACGGCTTATGCTTTGGCAATACATGCTGAGTGATTGGAGTGGCGCACACTCCCCCTTAATAAGACCTCACCTGTCAAGTGTGTGTTGCTGTGATTGGTAGACAGCTCAGTGACACGTTGACGAAACCTATTGCACAAATTTTCAGCACTCAAGAGCCAGACACTCATTAGCCTTCCTCCCTCATCCCCCTGTCACTCCAATCGTCTGCCTATATGTCTCTCTCTCTCTCTCTCTCTCTCTCTCTCTCTCTCTCTCTCTCTCTCTCTCTCTCTCTCTCTCTCTCTCTCTCTCTCTCTCTCTCTCTCTCTCTCTCTCCCAAATGTAGAATTCAACAGCTCCTCCAACAAGTGTTCAAATCACCAAAATAAATCAGTGGGACTCAAACAGACAGTGAGTTATGGTTATCAGGTTATTAAATTCTTTTGTCTTTCTTTGTTGAAACAAAATGACTATTTACCATATTTTCCGCACTATAAGTTGCACCTAAAAACCTTAAAATTCTCCAAAGCCGACAGTGCGCCTTATAACCCGGTGCTCCTTATATATGGATCAATATTGAGCCACAACAGGTCTCCAACTACGGTGAGCAGCTGCCGACTCTATTTTCCCCCATAGAAGAAGTAACGCGCGGTGCATGTTGAGATATACGACTGCGTGAAGCGTGCCGTTTCATTTCCATGTGTGTGTTTGTGTAAAGAGCCCAAAATGGCTCCTGTTAAGAGACACGCTTACGACGCAGAGTTTACACTCAAGGCCATTAGTCACGCAGGAGAACACGGGAATAGAGCAGCAGCCAGAGAGTTGAACATGAACCAATCAATGGAAGCAACAAGACGACCTCCCCTGACTGTTGTGTTAACGTTCCCTTTAGCGCAGCTCCATCTAATGGATGCAGAACGTAACCCCAGCCTCGACTGTAGCGTCTGTTCTATGCTCCTTATAATGCGGTGACCTTATAGTGCGGAAAATACGGTAAAACAAAGACTCAGGAGGTACACAGAGAGAGCAGCAGGTATATTAAACCTACGAATACACACTTTATTATTCTAGTCTAGTGGGTTTTCATTAACATGCAAATTAACAGTGAAGGCTGACGATATTCTAGACACTTCTTATTGTCTACGCATCCAATTAAAAGACCAAAAGGGACGATGGAGCGTGAGTTTGGCCGGAGAATCGGAGCAGCGGGGGCGGTGCTGCAGTCGCTCTACCGCACCGTTGTGACGAAAAGAGAGCTGAGGAAGGCAAAGCTCTGGATCTACCGTTCAATCTTGGTTCCTACCCTCACCTATGGTCATGAAAGCTGGGTCAGGACCCAAAGAACCAGGTCGCGGGTACAAGCGTCTGAAATGTGTTTCCTCAGGAGGGGGGCTGGAGTCTCCCTTAGAGAGAGGGGGAGAAGTTCAGCATCCGTGAGGAACTCGGAGTAGAGCCGCTGCTCCTTTGCGTTGAAAGGAGCCAGTTGAGGTGGTTCAGGATCATCTGGTAAGGATGAACCCTGGGCGCCTCCCTAGGGAGGTGTTCCAGGCACGTCCAGCTGGGAGGAGGCCTCGGGGAAGACCCAGGACCAGGTGGAGAGATTAGATCTCCACACTGGCCTGGGAACGCCTCAGGATCCCCCAGTTAGAGCTGGTTAATGTGGCCCGGGGAAAGGGAAGTTTGGGGTCCCCTGCTAAAGCTGCTGCCCCCGAGACCCGACCCCGGATAAGAGGCTGAAGATGAGATGAGATGAGAAACTGTCAAGAGTCGGTTCTGTCAGTCCCTCCTTTCTCCCTTTAGTGTGAGTTTGTCTCCCTCTGTCTGTTGTTCCCTGCATGTGTCTCCCCTTTGTGTTTGTTTGTCCAGGTACGGGTAGGCGTGTTTCCTTCCCAGCTGCAGCCTGTTACGCTGATCACCTGATGACCACCAACAGTCAATATATGATAACACTCGCTAACTGCGCAGCCATGAGCCAATGCGTAAAGTCTTTATTCTATTAATTTAGATGTTTTTTTTATTGTTTTTGCTCTTTATGGTTTTCCTTTGTGTGTGAGATTGACAGTCCACACACCGCTGCCCTCAGTAACATCTCTGCTGTCTGTTCTGCTGAATTATTCAACACTGGATTGGCAGGGGGATTGTGTGTGTGCGTGTGTGCGGGCGTGCGTGCGTGGCCGTATCTATATTTCTTCATCCAACCATCCTCTCACTTCCTCTCCACCCACTCTGCCTCTCTGACCCAGCCTCTATCTGTGTGTCACGCAGACGACATGAATATGCAAACATATTGTAATGAGGGTGATTTCAATACGTTTGCAAAAGCAGGACACACATGGGAACTGTTGCCATGGTGAGCAGCTTTTTGTTATTGACCGATCAAATGAACTGATGATCACAGTAAAAAAAGTACATTTTAATGTGAATGTTATTGAAACTTTAATGAACAAAATTACACCTTTTAACCCTCCTGTTCCCCTCAAATGGGACCAACAGCGTTTATCCTCGGGGTCAATTTGACCAACAGCAATTTAAACACCCAGAAAATCCTGATTAAAGATGTTACTCAAGTGTTAACGTCAGGTATTCTGTGTGTGTTTGCTGACGACCTAAACAGCATTTTAAATTAAACACCTTCTTCTACGTACCTCCAAAATAATGTGGCTGAAATATACGGAAAAATATTCATGGATCTAAAATTGGATCGAGGGATGTTTATTTGTGTGTGTTTTCAAAGTAAGTATATTATTTGTAAGTATTATTTTGTGTTATTTATAATATTTGGAATGAAAGTAAAGTCCATTATCAAGGTGAGTAGCGCGTGTTGCGTTCAGGGTCAATTCGACCTCAGGAAAAACAAACAATTTCATTCATTCATTCATTCATCTTCAACCGCTTATCCCGGGTTCGGGGTTGCGGGGGGTGCTGGAGCCGATCCCAGCTGACATTGGGCGTGAGGAGGGGTCCACCCTGGACAGGACGCCAGTCTATCACAGGACACATAGAGACGACATTCACATTCACACCTACGGGTGATTTAGAGTCATCAATGAACCCAACACCTGCACGTCTTTGGACTGTGGGAGGAAACCGGAGAACCCGGAGAAAACCCACGCAGACACGGGGAGAACATGCTAACTCCACACAGAAGGGCCCCAGCTGGGATTCAAACCTGGAACCTTCTTGCTGTGAGGCGACAGTGCTAACCACTACACCACCGTGTAGCCCCCAAACAATTTCAAACATTTCTAAATATTTGAATCGTAAAATAGATAATGATTGAATGATCAAATGAACCCAAAGGAACAACGCTGCAACAAGTACGTGTACAGGTACACAAATATAATCATGTCAAGTTATGGTTTTCCCAGTTGTCCTCATGAAATTAGTAAAAATATAAAGAAAAAAGAAATGACGTCAACCGCGTGTTTAGAGAATTCAAGCTATGAACGGGGTCAAATGGACCCAGCGGAGAACAGGAGGGTTAATAAAATGCCATATTTGTTCATGGACGTATGTTATTGTTGTTTTTTGAGATCATATAGTAAAGCGAGGGTGACCTTAAGTCGCTGTAGCACCGCTGTTAAAGAGTTATAAGAGAGAATAAGAAGAATATACAGTATATGTTGACCCACACTGTCAGAACCTCTTCAAGAGACCACTTCCCTTGACGGACTGTCTCTCTGGAGTCACCCCTCCGACAGCACAGGCTCAACCATTAAGCTCACGGCCGTTTAAACCTGAAGTCACCGTCTGTGTATGATGGATACGAGCATGGGAACGGTGGAGTGCGGTGATGTATGTGTGCGGTGGATGAAGGCGAGGTACGGACTCAGATTGACAGAGACAGATAGGGTCTTATCCATCATTAGGTCCAGAACAAGGTCGAGACACTGAATGGCAGCGGGTGCAGGGCTCTACTAATACATGATATTTTATTGATTCTTCAATTAGTGTTTCACTTAAGCCCATTACACAGGGAGGTCAGGGCCTGCCATCAGTGGAGCTGGAGGCGGTTCAGTTTTTATTTAAGGCTGCTTCAGCGGGGTCGATGCTCGCGTGCTCAGGTTGAGTGCCGGTCTTCACTCTGCTCCTCAAACCGCAATTACGTGTGGAGCAAGGATGGGCGTGATCGATCGATTCCTCTCTGCGCTCGACCCCAGACGCAAACACCTTTGATTTTAGGAACCGGCACTTTGCCTCAAATCCGACAGCAGTTGTCTGGCCTACATGACGGGGTTACTGTGCACGGCCCTGACGAAATGGAGGGGGAAGGCAGTGACATTCGGGGCAGAGTTGAGGCCTGGACATCCTCTTCGGGGAGGACTGGTTTGAAAAATGATGTGTCAGCGAGCTAGGTCTTGCTTCGGTGAGTCGTGCTGAGAAAAACAGGCACCGGTACAAAAAAAACTGAGCGCTCTGGCAAAGCAGCAGCTGCTGATACCTGCCACCTCTGTGCCAGCGGAGCGCCGGTTCTCACAGCAGGTCTGATCATTTACAGAATGCAAACGCGGATTGAATTACATTTTTGTATGGAAACAATGTTTTGAAGACGTGGTTCTTAAAGGGTAACTGTGAATGTTGTGATTGAGATTAAGCATTAGGTGTTCGGTAGGCTGTACGGCTGTCCATCATTATTATGGCTGAGATTTATATAGCATCTTTCTCAGTGCTCAAGGCGCTTTACAGAGTCCAGGTTCCATTCATTCACACAGACGTACATGGTGGTGGTAAACTACGTAGAAGTCACAGCTGCCCTGGGGCAGACTGACAGAAGCGTGGCCGCCAATCAGCGCATACGGCCCCTCCGACCACCTCCTCAAACATACAGCAGTCACACACATTCACACGAGGCAAGGTGGGTGAAGTGTCTCGCCCAAGGACACAACCACCAGGACAAAAGTAGGGCAGGGTGGGGATCCGGTGGCTGGAGTCTCCCTTAGAGAGAGGGAGAGGAGTTCAGCATCCGTGAGGAACTCGGAGTAGAGCCGCTGCTCCTTTGCGTTGAAAGGAGCCAGTTGAGGTGGTTCAGGATCATCTGGTAAGGATGAACCCTGGGCGCCTCCCTAGGGAGGTGTTCCAGGCACGTCCAGCTGGGAGGAGGCCTCGGGGAAGACCCAGGACCAGGTGGAGAGATTAGATCTCCACACTGGCCTGGGAACGCCTCAGGATCCCCCAGTTAGAGCTGGTTAATGTGGCCCGGGAAAGGGAAGTTTGGGGTCCCCTGCTAAAGCTGCTGCCCCCCCGACCCGACCCTGGATAAGAGGTTGAAGATGAGATGTATTGTTGGTCTGTTTTTTTAGATCCTTGTAGGAATTTCAAAAAGCCGTTCTGTCAAAAAGCTTCAAAAGTCAAACTCTTCGTCGCTTCCTCCTCTCGCTCCCTCTGCCTCTTCAGATGTGGTCAGAGGTTCGGGAGAAGGGAGACGAGCGGAGTCAGAGACGGTGAACGGCATGGAACGGGATGTTTGCTCACAAAATATGTATCGTATATATCTCTGTCTCTCTGTTCTCAGCCTCTCCCTCTTCCATTTGCACTCATTCGCTCACTCTGCGGGCTTTAACGTCAGCTAAAGGATGCAACTGTTACCGAGCGTTAGCGCACACAGAGACACACACAGAGACACACACAGAGACACACACAGTCACACACAGAGACACACACAGAGAGGCACACAGACACACACAGAGACACACACAGTCACACACAGAGACACACACAGAGAGGCACACAGACACACACAGAGACGCACACAGTCACACAAAGCCGACAAAGTTAACGGGCCCATTAGGAACTCCTTTCCACCTGATTTAACCAAGTTTTATGAGCTCTGTCATGAAGCTGGATTGGATATTTCATCGGCTCAGGCCATTAAACACAACACACACGCACACACACACACACACACACACACACACACACACACACACACACACTCACACACACACACACACAGGCTTAATCAATCCAGGTGATTAAGGTGCTGCTCAGAGACAACTAGTCAATTATTAGCGTGTAAATCTGCCTTTGTGTGTGTGTGTGTGTGTGTGTGTGTGTGTGTGTGTGTGTGTGTGTGTGTGTGTGTGTGTGTGTGTGTGTGTGTGTGTGTGTGTGTGTGTGTGTGATTACTGCTGCGTTCTAGGACTGTAAATGTCCGGCTTTCTCGTATTTCGATCACTCTTGCCGACTCTCTTCATCTCAACAACAATACCTCTTTTGAATACATCCACCTGTACCTGTTTTGTTTTGCCTGATGCTGCATAATAGGCATGGATGCACACGCAGCTGTAGGTCACCTTGGAAACTAAAGCTATCAAGAGGCAAATGATTCTTCTGGCATTGTAAAAGAAAGTAACACACATACTTAAACATCCATGAGGGTGGTCATTTATCAAGGGGGGACTCTCTGATTGCTTGGAAGCCTGCTTTTTTTTTGTGTTGCATTTTTCAAATCCCAGGTGCTCATCGGCCCCGTCGCAGGGTCAAATCCACCACACATGGATCTGAGCACTGATGACAGGCCAACCGCTGACACTGACTGTATATCGGAGGGAGAGACGGTGTGTCGGTGGTGGCTGCATCCTTGCATCTTTGCACCTCCATCACTTTCTCTTTCCGTCCCTCTGATTCTTCCCGGTCTAGTCTCTCCTCTCTTATTACTTTCCTTAGCCGCCTCTTGATCCCACCTCCACCTCCATCCTTCGCCTCTCGTTCTTTGACAGAACATTTCTCCTCCTTAACTCCCTCACCTCCAGGCGTATTCTACAGTTCTGTACCTGCTAATTTACCGGACTCTTAAGTGTGTTCACACTCAGTTTGTTTTCTACTATATGAAACACAGTGAGGAAAGTGTGTAACCATGTGTGTTAGGATTTTGAAGTGTTGGATGAATTTAAATCAAATCTAGTTCACACGTTTATTCATTCGTGTGTGAGTGTGTGTGTGTGAGTTTGCTTAGCTCCGCCATTAACATTACTGTTTATTATTAGCCACTAGCCATGTGCTTACATTGTTAGCCTTTGCCTGGTTGTTAGCCTCGTATGCTAAATACTTCCAAACGGCATGTTTGCTTTGTTAATTTATTACTAAAACTGGTCTTGAAGGTCCTTCAGCAGCAGCAGCAGCAGCTGTGTTCAGTCAGCTCAGTGTTGTTAACATGATGAACCAGCGTTCATGTGCTCAGAGAGACGAGCTTTCGCTTCTGTCTTGTTTTGTCTGCAGCGCTGATGGATGACGTTCGCATCAACTGGAGAAGGCGGAGGCTGCAAGGATGACGGCACAAGTACCGATACTTTAGCAAGTATCTAATCGGATACTCATTTTTAGTATCGGTTACTTTCCAAGGACAGACTTTTGATGGGAGATACTGCAGATATCTTTCTCAGTATTTCCACATTTCCTGCCATGTTCAGTAAACGGCAGGTTTTCAACTGGAATAAGCTGGTAGAAAACAGTAATGCTTCATTCTGTCACATGTGCACACAACAATGCAACACAGCAGAAGGTCCACAACTGAAGAAATAGTGAATATGAATTATTACCACCTCATCATTACAGGGCAAACTCAGAGGGAGCAGGAACCTTTAACTTAAAGTGGACTGATGGCACTCTTAGCATTTGAACGTACAGGTATGTTAACATACAGCTTATCCTGACAAAATGTAGTCATTCATTTTCGATTGAGTTTGGAAGTTTACTCTTTATAGGGTGAGAAGTTCAGCATCCTTGAGGAACTCGGAGTAGAGCCGCTGCTCCTTTGCATTGAAAGGAGCCAGTTGAGGTGGTTCAGGATCATCTGGTAAGGATGAACCCTGGGCGCCTCCCTAGGGAGGTGTTCCAGGCACGTCCAGCTGGGAGGAGGCCTCGGGGAAGACCCAGGACCAGGTGGAGAGATTAGATCTCCACACTGACCTGGGAACGCCTCAGGATCCCCCAGTTAGAGCTGGTTAATGTGTCCCGGGAAAGGGAAGTTTGGGGTCCCCTGCTGGAGCTGCTGCCCCCGAGACCCGACCCCGGATAAGAGGCTGAAGATGAGATGAGATGAGTTTACTCTTTATTACAAAAAAAGCTCTCAGGACTCTTTCTGGTGCTTTCATCTTTGTTTTCAGTCGCTTCATTTTTTGCTTTTCAAACTTTGTTAAGAGCTGTAGAAAAAGCCGGCAGGTGGAGACTGCGGTTAAATCATTTAAAGTGTGTCAAGTCGAGAATTTGACTTGTTGGTTGGGGTTTGAGTTGTTTATTTGGACCAGTATTTCCACCTTTGAAGTCACACTGCTAGCGTAGGTAAAGATGTGCTTTCCCATGTTTGCAGTGTCGGCGGTTACAGAACTTTCTCAGATGTGGGTTTGTGACACACATACTTGCACTAGATATTTAACAGACGACAAAAAAGCTTCAGCTCCCAGTTGCATATTACTTTCACTTCATACATTCATTCAGTACATGTGTCCCATGCATGTACGTTCCTGTCTCTTCATGCATATATTTGCACCTGTGTCTATTTCCGTGCAGGCACCACAACTGAGTGCAAGTGGTCAGTAGCAACAGAGACTCTTTCAGTGGCAGCCGCAGTGACTGTGCTTCCTGTGAGCCGGCAGCAGGAGTGTGTCACTTCTCTTTGTGAACTGTACAATTACGGCTCTGCAGGGAGACGGACACATACACGGTGAGTGACACGATGTTTCCTTCTCTTCAATGAGGCTCAAACGGCAACAGGTTGTCATTTTGAATTATGGTTTTGTCAGCCTATTGTTTTTTTTTAACTGTCCGTACAGACTTCTCGTCCGACTGCACTGAAGGCACCTCATGCCGGATCCAAGTGCACTTCACTCTGTGAAATACGCTGAGTCCAGGTGAAGCTGGTGATAGCTTATTGATTTCATCTGTCAAATCCGTTTCTTCAGTGTGCGTAAAAGGAAAAATGAGGGAGAGACGATGGGTCATCTGGTGCTTTTGAAGTACAACTATCAGGAATGTGTTGCTGTGGATGCGACAGATCATAGAAAGTAGAATAAAAGAGAATAGAAATACTTTAATGATCCCAGACTGGGAAATGATTTTGTTACAGCAGCAGTGAGTCAGCAAATAAAAAACTTTGTACATAACATACATAGAATCAAATATATACATAGTGTATATACACAGTGCACAATGTGCTATAAACTATAAACAATAATAATATGTACAAGAAAATATGCAAAATATACTATAACAGTTAGAATATATACAAAACAAAAACAGGAGAGAGAGCAGAGTTCTCTGTCAGGCAGAGGTGAGAGAGTTATTATATATATATTATATATATTATTATTATTATAAACAGTGATGGAAAGATTTCCTGTATCTGTTGCTACGACAGCGAAGCTGCAGCAGCCTTCTGGAGAAGGTGCTCCGCTGTCTGACCAGTGTGTGTCGGAGAGGGTGGAGAGGATTATCCATGATGGAGAGCAGTTTTTTCAGGGTCCTCCTCTCCTCCACAGCCTCCAGAGCGTCCTCTCCTCCACAGCCTCCAGAGCGTCCTCCTCTCCACCACAGCCTCCAGAGGGTCCTCCTCTCCACCACAGCCTCCAGAGCGTCCTCCTCTCCACCACAGCCTCCAGAGCGTCCTCCTCTCCACCACAGCCTCCAGAGCGTCCTCCTCTCCACCACAGCCTCCAGAGCGTCCTCCTCTCCTCCACAGCCTCCAGAGCGTCCTCCTCTCCACCACAGCCTCCAGAGCGTCCTCCTCTCCTACTCTCCACCACAGCCTCCAGAGCGTCCTCCTCTCCACCACAGCCTCCAGAGTGTCCTCCTCTCCACCACAGCCTCCAGAGCGTCCTCTCCTCCACAGCCTCCAGAGCGTCCTCCTCTCCTCCACAGCCTCCAGAGCGTCCTCCTCTCCACCACAGCCTCCAGAGCGTCCTCCTCTCCACCACAGCCTCCAGAGCGTCCACCTCTCCACCACAGCCTCCAGAGGGTCCTCCTCTCCACCACAGCCTCCAGAGCGTCCTCCTCTCCACCACAGCCTCCAGAGAGTCCTCCTCTCCACCACAGCCTCCAGAGCGTCCTCTCCACCACAGCCTCCAGAGTGTCCTCCTCTCCACCACAGGGTCTCCTCTCCACCACAGCCTCCAGGGCGTCCTCCTCTCCACCACAGCCTCCAGAGTGTCCTCCTCTCCACCACAGCCTCCAGAGCGTCCTCCTCTCCACCACAGCCTCCAGAGCGTCCTCCTCTCCACCACAGCCTCCAGAGCGTCCTCCTCTCCACCACAGGGTCCTCCTCTCCTCCACAGCCTCCAGAGCGTCCTCCTCTCCACCACAGCCTCCAGAGGGTCCTCCTCTCCACCACACCCTCCAGAGCGTCCTCCTCTCCACCACAGCCTCCAGAGCGTCCTCCTCTCCACCACAGCCTCCAGAGTGTCCTCCTCTCCACCACAGCCTCCAGAGTCACCTCCTCTCCACCACAGCCTCCAGAGCATCCTCCTCTCCACCACAGCCTCCAGAGCGTCCTCCTCTCCACCACAGCCTCCAGAGTGTCCTCCTCTCCACCACAGCCTCCAGAGTCACCTCCTCTCCACCACAGCCTCCAGAGCATCCTCCTCTCCACCACAGCCTCCAGAGCGTCCTCCTCTCCACCACAGCCTCCAGAGCGTCCTGTTTGCAGCCAATCACAGAGCCAGCCCTCCTGATCACGTTGTTGAGTCTGTCGGTGTCGCTGGCTCCGATGCTGCTTCCCCAACAAACCACAGCAGAGGAAAGTAGACTGGCCACCACAGACTGATCAAAGATCTCCAACATCTCGCTGCACACGTTGAAGGATCTCAGCTTCCTCAAGTATGTGTTACACCAGTGTCTTCCCTGGGACAGGTGTTATTGTTGTGTCTGAAAATGTATTGCAAGTTACAAGTTAGATAGCAGGGTTTCTGCTTTCCTTTAAAGCATGTCCTCCGACATTTAGGTACAGTAGGACTTCAGATATGTCTACACACGTTTCGACATGGGTAGACACTGGGTTGTTTGACTGTTTAATGCTGTAAAAGTGCCAGTTAATTGGTTACATTACAAGGTAAATAAAACTACAAAATGTACTACTTTTAAAATAATGTTCATTTGTAAACATGCACATGTAACCTACACTTTATCTTTAGCTTTCTTTTAGCCCCTTCGCCATGGAGGCTTGGGCCAAGTACGACTACGAAGCCGCAGTCGGGGATGAACTCAGCTTCAGAAAGGGAGAGCAACTGAAGGTAAGAGTCAACGTGCACACACACACACACACACACACACACACACCTCAAGTCCGACAACTTCTGCTCTTGATCCTTCCCCAGAGTTAACAGGGATCAAGTGTCGTTGATTATCCTCAATCAACTACTGACCCAGTCCGTCCAGACTTAGACGGACTTGCGTGCATTAAAATCATTGCATCATTACCTCAGTCAGTCACTATTAGAGGCCTCGGGGAAGACCCAGGACTAGGTGGAGAGATTATATCTCCACACTGGCCTGGGAACGCCTCGGGATCCCCCAGTTAGAGCTGGTTAATGTGGCCCGAGAAAGGGAAGTTTGGGGTCCCCTGCTAAAGCTGCTGACCCCGAGACCCGACCCCGGATAAGCGGTTGAACATGAGATGAGATGAGTCAGAGGCAGAGCGTCTCCGGGTGATTTTCCTGTAATATCAAGGTAAGCAGAGTATCGCGACTCTGCTCAGCTGTCCTCTGCGATTCAGAGACGCATCTCTGGTCCTCTAATGGGAACAGACGGGACCACCTGGACTGGACTAGACCAGCATACGGAGCCCGATCCTCTCACTCTGGATGCCTCACATCCTGAAAAGGCACGAGAGGACGGATTCCTCTGCCTTGATGGGTTTATTCTGCAGCCGAGTTAGGAAAATGTATTTATAGAACTTCATGAATTGAGGCAACAAATGGCTTCACACACACACACACACACACACACACACACACACACACACACACACACACACACACACACACACACACACACACACACACACACACACACACACACACACACACACACACACACACACACACACACACACGCTGTACAAGACACTCTCACTTTCAACAACATAGCATAAGCCCTTCAAGTTATGAAAAGCATTCAAATTGTGGGCTGTTGCTGTTGCGCCAGCAGTATTTTCATGTAAATCCTTGTTGTCGACATGAATGGACACTTTCAGGCGGCACCAGGACAGTATTTGCATCACTGCGTCACTGCGTCTCTGTTCGCCACGGCGTTGTTTAATAGTTTTGGCAGCAGCAGGTCATGAAGATGTATTGTGAAACTGCACCGGCTCCTCAATTATCTCCTATCTTTTACAGGACGGTCGTTGTTGTTTGTTGTTTTCTTGGTAAGAATGTTTCAAAGAGGACAAAATGAAACAGCAAAGGTGACACATTTAAACAGATCATAGTTTAATAATAGTTTAATATTTATATTTGACCGTGCAGCTGAATTTAGAGTGTAGTAACAATAATCAAGAGAGGAATGCAAACCAGAAGCTGCAAGGTCATTTCTAGAAACTAGAGAAATCTAGAGTGTAACAAGTTCAATTCAATTCAATTCAATTCAGTTTTATTTACAGTGTCAAATCTTAACCAAAGTGATCTCAGGACACTTTACAGAGTAGGTAAAGACCACACTCTGTGACTTATTTATGATTTACAGAGACCCAACAATTCCCCCGTAGAGTACGGTGGCGTTGAAAACCTTCACTATAACAGACAGGAACGTCAGACAGACCCAGCTCTGTGGAGGACGCACATCTGTCTGCACCGGAGAGAGGAAGAGAAGGAGAGAGAGAGAGAGAACAGACGGACAGATGGACAGAGAGAGACAAAGACAGAGGTGCAGTCATGTGTGTAAAAACTTGTTGAGCTTAGTGGTTATAAAAGCGGGGACTCTTGCCTCTAAACCATTAGGTCAGTAACAGTGATGCGTATTGACCTGATCTGAAGTTATTAATAAACATATTTATATTATTTAGGCATCATTCATTCATTCATGTTCAACCTCTCTGGGGGCTGGAGCCGATCCCAGCTGACATCGGGCGTGAGGCGGGGTCCACCCTGGACAGGACGCCAGTCTATCACAGGACACATAGAGACGAACAGAGACAGACAACCACTCACACCTACGGGTGATTTAGAGTCATCAATGAACCGAACACCTGCACGTCTTTGGACTGTGGGAGGAAACCGGAGAACCCGGAGAAAACCCACGCAGACACGGGGAGAACATGCAAACTCCACACAGAAGGGCCCCAGCCGGGATTTGAACCAGGAACCCTCTTGTTTATTATTGGAAATATCCATACATTACCTTGACCTGTCTTTGTCCAGTGGTGGGATGTAACTGAGTGCATTGACCCAAGTAGCGTGCTGTACCTAAGTACAGTTTAGATCCCCAGCCGGGATTCTAACCCTCTTGTTGTGAGGCGAAAGTGCTGACCACCACACCACCGTGTCGCCCTTTTACTAGTTTAATTTGATGTGGCAGAACCAGGCGTATCAATCAGAGGATCGTTAGTTTGTGTAATGAGTTTTCTCTGCAGCACAAAAAGTAGTTGTCTACGACGCTACTTCATCAGTGTTGGCTGAAAATAACGCGTCGTTGTCTCATCTCATTGTGTCCCACCGTCAGATACTGCAGACAACCGGAAACTGGTTCAGAGCGGAACTCAACGGATCCGAAGGAACGGTGCCCAAAAACTTCATCAGCATTCAGCTGCCCAGGTAAAACGTAGAGTTTCGAAGAGGTAGAAGTCATCTTCACCTCATTTCGTCCCGTTTTTACACCTGATCTACGTTTAGATGTTCACGCCCCTCTCGTTTCCCACTCGTTCTTCAGACATTTCTCCTCCCTTCGTCACCATTGTGACTTTGTTACTCTCTGAACTTACTATTCCTAACGTTAAACCTCACCTCATGTTCTGCCTCCCTCGGGGCTCCAGTTGGTACCAGGAGAACTTCAGTCGCAGCGACGCCAAGAGGGAGCTGATGCAGCGGCCCGTGGGAGCCTTCCTTATACGGGGTAGCCAAAACGCAGCTCAGGGGGACTTCTCCATCTCTGTCAGGTGCGTTCAGTGTGCCAACATGTGGTTATTCTTTTAAAATTAGCTTAGAGTTGTGTGTTTAGGGTGATTTATGTATGCCATGGGTGTCAAAGTGATCCAGTAAAGGGCTGTGTGGCTGCAGGTTTTTATTCCAACCAATCAAAAACACACCTGGTCCAACAAATCAACTGTGTGAAGACAGTTCAGGTGATTGAATGAGTCGAGTCAGGTGTGTTTTTGATTGGTTGGAATGAAAACCTGCAGCCACACACGGCTCTTTACTGGATCACTTTGACACCCCTGATGTAGGCGGTCAGTGGCTGCTAACAGCTAAAGACATAGGTTGCACTGCTTTGGTTCATTCCCGTTATACGTAGATTTTTAGTATTTTACAGGCAAATTTAATATTGTGCTGCTGCTCCAAAGGTACTAGCATTAGCATATGCCAGGCCTACTAGCACCAAATTAAATTTTTTATTTATTTTTTCTGTCTGAAACACAACTTTTTGCAATAAAATTCTTTCCCACCAAAGCTTTTTTTGAGGGGGCAGCCATTGCCTTGTTCCTGTCAACCTTTGCTATGGTGCTATGAAATAAAAGCCATGAAAAGACCAAAAAAAATAACCTCAAAAAAGCATTTTTCTAAGAAATCTTGACACGTCTAGATTTCATGTTCCTATGAGTCAGAGTTTCTCTCCCTCTCTCAGTCACTGTCTCGTCATTGCCGGTTAAAATGAACCATTAGGACTTCTATTTCTCATCTCATCTCATCTTCAGCCTCTTATCCGGGGTCGGGTCTCGGGGGCAGCAGCTTTAGCAGGGGACCCCAAACTTCCCTTTCCCGGGCCACATTAACCAGCTCTAACTGGGGGATCCTGAGGCGTTCCCAGGCCAGTGTGGAGATCTAATCTCTCCACCTGGTCCTGGGTCTTCCCCGAGACCTCCTCCCAGCTGGATGTGCCTGGAACATCTCCCTAGGGAGGCGCCCAGGGTTCATCCTTACTAGATGATCCTGAACCACCTCAACTGGCTCCTTTCAACGCTAAGGAGCAGCGGCTCGACTCCGAGTTCCTCACGGATGGCTGAACTTCTCACCCTGAAGATGAAATGTTACAAAAAACAGTGCGTGTCCAGCACACACAAACATATAAACTCTCTGACACACTTGCACGCACGCGCTCCCTGAAGAGGAATGAGGATAAAAGGAGTCTGGAGACCCTGGGATGCTGAATTGTTTGTTAAAGTTGAACTTACTTGCACAAGCACCCTCACAAATGTTTAGAACCATGGACTTCTATTTGCAATTTCAAATTCATGCATTTCCTATATACATATATATATATATATATATATATAACTATTTGACCACACCACTTCCTCCAGCACTTTCTTTCCGAGAAGCTTGAACCTTGCAACAATGTGACAGTGATTGCGGGATGTCATAGCTTTGGAGTTCCTCATATTTATTCACCGATCCTGACTGAAATTCCAGACTTCAAAGTCAATTCTTCACATGAACAAGACATACGAGGGATCGAAATTGCGTTCCTCACTGTCCCATGCGTGGACTGGACAAGACAAAGACACAATTAGTAAAGTAGAACATTTCATCATCGGGAGAGCGAGAAGTCGCTGCGTGTACACGCGCTGGAGGCTTCCTACAAAGCATGCCTGTTCAATGACACACCCAAGTGCAAACGGTGTGTACAAATGTGATGCTTTGTTACCGGCAAGATGTTTAAACTCTGGACTTGATCCAACTATAACAGTAGGCCTCTCTCATGTCGGTGTCAGGCTGAACAACGCCCTCTAACTTAGTCCTAACAACAACATACCACAGCCTTTGTGCGCTAATGCTTTTATCAAATGGTTATCAGGTATGGCAGTAAAAAGAAGTCATGGACACATTCCAATTCAAATACATTTCTATTAATACATTTATAGTGTTCATGATAAAACAACACAAACAAACGAACCCATGGAGACAGCAGTACCACCAGAGACCAGCAGCGACCAGCAACTCCCGGGTGCCATTCACCTGCACGCACTGCAGTGACACTTTGACTTTGTTTAGACGCAGGGGTGGGCAATTCCTGTCCTGAAGGGCCACTGTCCTGCATGATTTAGGTTTCTCTCTGCTCTAACACACCTGAATCTAATGCTCTGCTCGCTATCAAGCAGCAGAAGCTCGTCACAGTTTGATTATTGTTAGACTCAGGTGTGTTAGGGTAGGGAGGAACCTAAAACATGCAGGACAGTGGCCCTCCAGGACCGGAATTGCCCACCCCTGCTCTAACGAACTGTGCAAAGAAATTACATTATTGCTTCTGTATGTGTTTGTTATATCACGGTTGATTGCAGCTATAAAAGTATTTTGTAACGAAGGTTATAAGTGCGTTATCTCCCATACCGTTGCCACTTAGGGCGCACTCACACTGTCCTTCCGCACCGTGCCCCGTGCTTTAGGGTCCTTGTCCCCCCCTCCAGGCCCGTTTGTACTCACACTACCTGGGCCTCGGAGAATGCTTCTTGCTGCCTATACGTCATCACGCCGTAACACGTCACACGCATTGATGACGTCATGGCGATGCGTGGCTTTGTTTCCAAATCTTTCCGTAGACCTCTGAGTTTTTGTGCGTCTTGTCGACTGTTTTTGAATCTTTTCATCGACCAAATCTGCAGTAAACACTCCACCTCCACATCACACCAACGTGAACCTTTCACCGCCATTGTTTTAAATGTCCGCGCATGGTCCCTCCTTCTTTTTTCTATGTCCCAACAGGCGCACAGGAAATTACCTCAGAACCGCCGTAGGCCTCGTGCTCGTACATGTGCAAACGTGCTCTACAAAAGCCCACCTCTCTCAGACGGGCCATGGACGGCAAGCTAGCCTCAGCTAGGTGCGGTACGGTTACACTCACACTGGTCAAACGCACTAGGCTTTACCCGCAAAACCTGTTTTGACCCGATGCCGAAGGACAGTGTAAGTGCGCCCTTAGAACTCTCAATTCTGATTGGCTGGAGTTGATTTCTCCTCCCTTTCCCATCCTGTTCCCGTACACCATCCTGTGTGCGTGGGTTTGGCTCTGGTCGGGCTGTGGATATGTTTGATTAGGGGAAAAGAGAGTAACACGCTTCAGAGGTCCAAATATAACCTTTTAGCAAACATAATACCGTACCTTTTAGTATTTAAAGGACCAGCGAGTGTTTGCGACTGTATGTAACACTGGTTTGATCTTTCTACAGTGTCTCACATTCTCAGATCTTCAGGCGGAAAGAAAGAGTCACAAGGAGAGACTCAGAAAAGAACTCAAGCCTTCTCTGTGTTTCCCTCCACTGTAGACATGAAGCAGATGTGCAGCACTTCAAGGTGCTGAAGGACAGCAGAGGGCAGTATTTCGTGTGGTCAAAGAAGTTCCCCTCACTCAACCAGCTGGTGGAGTATTACAAAAGCACCTCCATCTCCAAACAGTGCCAAATATTCCTGCAAGAGACGCAGCAGGTAGGAAACCTCCTCGTGAAAACTCAACATGAGTGATGGAGTCAACGAGAAATGTACAAGCATTTAAACAGAAACATCAACTGCCATGTGAGAGTCAAAGTGTTTCACTGAAACAGAAGAAGAACTTTAAATTTGAAATAAACAAGATGATTTAAACACAGTGAAACGATGTACCGTATTTTCCGCACTATAAGGCGCATAGAACAGACGCTACAGTCGAGGCTGGGGTTACGTTCTGCATCCATTAGATGGAGCTGCGCTAAAGGGAACGTCAACAAAACAGTCAGGGGAGGTCGTCTTGTTGCTTCCTCCACTTCGGCACCATTGATTGGTTCATGTTAAACTCTCTGGCTGCTGCTCTATTCCCGTGTTGTACTGCGTGACTAATGGCCTTGAGTGTAAACTCTGCGTCGTAAGCGTGTCTCTTAACAGGAGCCATTTTAGGCTCTTTACACAAACACACACATGGAAATGAAACGGCACGCTTCACACAGTCGTATATCTCAACATGCACCGCGCGTTACTTCTTCTACGGGGAAAATAGAGTCGGCGGCTGCTCACCGTAGTTTGAGACCTGTTGTGGCTCAATATTGGTCCATATATAAGGAGCACCGGATTATAAGGCGCACTGTCGGCTTTTGAGACATTTGAAGGTTTTTAGGTGCAACTTATAGTGCCGAAAATAAGGTAATAAAAGAAAGTTAAAACATGTTTCCTTTGTGTCTTAACAGCAGCCGGGATGCTCGGACCATTTACCACCTCGCCCCACTGCTCCACACAACTGCCCACCTGTACCTGCACTACAACAGGTGCTCTACTGTTCTGCGTATCTGCGTTTGTGTTTTTGTGCGTATGCTTACGGGTACGCTGTCTGTCTGAATGATTGTGTGTACTTACTGTGTGTCCATATGTGGGCTTATTTCTTCATATTAGTGTATGTGGGGGCTTGGTGCAGTGGTTAGGTGACTTCAACTTTTAATGTGATCTGCTTTACGCTGTTGTTGGTTGTCTCCAAAATGTCCAATTCTCTGGACACTAGAAAACCAGCCCTCTGCAACCACGTTTATAATGTTGACGTGATCTTATGAGCATAAAAAGCTGAATCATTTTCTGATCGAACTGTTAACTGTTAACTGTTAGGGGCGGCTATGTCTCAGTGGTAGAGCGGGTCATCCTCCATTTGAGATTGGTGGTCCGATCGACAGCTCCACCAGTCCACATGTCGAAGGCGCACTCACTCTGTCCTTCCGCACCGGGCCAAAACAGGTTTTACAGGTAAAGCCTAGTGCGTTTGACCAGTGTGAGTTCAACCACTCCGGCCCGTTTTGAGAGAGGTGGGCTTTCGTAGAGCGCGTTTGCACATGTACGAGCGCGAGCGTGCGCACGTGTACGAGCACGAGCACAACGCCTACGACGGCTCTATGGTCCTTTATGTGCGCCTGTTGGAACATAGAAAAAAAAAAGACGGACCATGCGCAGACATTTAGGAGTGTTTACTGCAGATTTGGTCGATGAAAAGATTCAACAGTCGACAAGACGCACAAAAACTCAGAGGTCTACGGAAAGATTTGGAAACAAAGCCACGCATCGCCATGACGTCATCAATGTGTGTGACGTTACAGCGTGATGACGTATAGGCAGCAAGAAGCATTCTCCGAGGCCCAGGTAGTGTGAGTACAAACGGGCCTGGAGGGGGGGACAAGGACCCTAAAGCACGGGGCACGGTGCGGAAGGACAGTGTGCGTGCGCCCAAAGTGTCCTTGGGCAAGACACCGAACCCCCAGATTTCTCCTGGTGGTCAGACCAGCACCTTGCATGGTAGCACTGCGTGGTGTTTAGTGGACACAATAGGATCCAAATTACTTTTTAAAAGGGGCTGTAACAAAGAAAATCTTATGCTTATAGCTTTAGTCAGCCTTTTTGACCACTTATATTCTGGCCTGACAGCACACAATGAATGTGGGAAGTTGGACCTTAATGCAGCACTAATCCTGAACCCCCACCCCAAAGATATTGACACTTGGTTCATGAGAGTTTATCTTTCTGTGTCTCATACTGTCTGTCCTCCTCCTCCTCCTCCTCCTCTTCCTCCTCCCCCTCCTCAGCCTCCTCCTCCTCCACAGCACAAAGCCTCCTCCAAGCTGCAGGTCAGAGCTGTGTACAGATTCAGCGCTGAAGAGACGGATGAGTTGGAGTTCAACGCCGGCGATATCATCGAGGTCCTGGAGTGCTCGGACCAGGCCTGGTGGAGAGGCCGGCTGAGGGGCAGAACAGGCCTGTTCCCCTCCAACTACACCAAACCCATCTGAGAGGATCAGATACAGACACACGTGTCGTATTGCATCATATCATAACATTTATCTTAGAACCAAATTTGCAGTAAGTCACAACTCGAAGCTCCAAATGTCTGGAATAAAAATGAAGACTAACTTGTCGGTTGAGGCACAAACACACACGATACGATCATTTATCAAACAAGGAAGAGCGGAGGAAGCTGCACATGCTGTTAGTTAGATTAAAACGGACACAATGAGATGGTTTATAAACCTGTATTTGTAATATTGCATGAAAACAACAAGTGGTTTAGGTGCTTTATCCTTCAAGAAGCACATGCAAGGATGTGGACTAAGCATATACACACACACACACACACACACACACACACACACACACACACACACACACACACACACACACACACACACACACACACACACACACACAACAAAATAATAAATAATTACATGGTAATTTGCTGTAGTTACGTAGTTATATATATAAAATACTCCAATTGTCATTGTTCATTCATTCATCTTCAACCTCTTGTCCCTGTCGGGGTTACGGGGGGGGGGCTGGAGCTAGCATCGGCCGTGAGGCGGGGTCCACCCTGGACAGGACGCCAGTCTATCACAGGACACATAGAGACAAACAGAGACAGACAACCATTCACACCTATGGGATTTGAACCAGGAAGCCTCAGGACCCCCCAGTTAGAGCTGGTTAATGTGGCCCGGGAAAGGGAAGTTTGGGGTCCCCTGCTAAAGCTGCTGCCCCCGCGACCCGACCCCGGATAAGAGGCTGAAGATGAGATGAAGATGAGATTCATCTCCAGAGTGTAACCTTCAAATTACAGTGAAAAACACAGAAAACAGAAAATAACAGGGAGGTTTTATGTCTTTGTCCATTTCAATGTGTGCAACAAATTGCAGTTTGGCATCGAACCATATGTGCAAAAACCAGAGCAATACAGAATAAACAGCAGGATTTGTCATTTGTTCCGTGAAGGCGTTTGCCACCGCCTCTTTTACTGTGACCTACAAACGTGCTGTTGGCTCACTTTATTACCTGGGCTGGTCTGTGGGAGGGGGTGAGCCTGAGAGAGAAAGAGAAACTCCTCACACCACTGACATGTTTCCACAGAACCAGCCTTTCCAGGGAAACTCCTGCTGCGTTCAAATCCCGTCTGTAACTTTGTGCTTCTGACTGAAAATCCTGAAATGTGACTGACATTTAAATGTGAAGGTTCAGGAAATGACACACAGATTAGTCGTGTGTGTGTTTTTGGTGCAAGAATAGAATTTAAACATGTGGTTATGTGAACGAGGCTTTTTCAGCTCTTCAAAAATCTCAAATGTGACAAAAAGAAACTCATTATTATTCATTATCAAACAAAAACAACAGTTATTCACTGACTGTCTGCAGCTTGATCCATGTAATAGTGTAAACTGTGGTGGTCTCTTTGGAACATGCATATAAACTAGTGAAATATGAACTCTAGTAGTCTGTTTTCCATTTGTACCTGAAGGCAGCACGGGTTACCCCACCTCTCCCCAGGTAAGAGGACTCAGCGCATTACCTTTCTGCCGTCACACTCACACCATCATCCAGGCCCCGCAGGGTGCGAGAGAGTCACCCTGAGCTCCAGGAGGAGGTAAACCACCGCAGCAGCAGCCATGGCCGACTCCCAGCTCATGTGCATGGAGGACGGCCACATCGGAGTCAAGATCCCGGAGTCCAAACCGGAGTTTTACTACAGCGAGGAGCAGCGCGCCGCCCTCGAGGAGCTGCTCAAGAACGGGGACGGCGCCTTCAAAACACGGCTCAGAGACGACCACATGACGGACTTTCTATCCGCCAGGGAGGTCAAAGTGCTGCTGAACACTTTCAGGCTGTATGACACGGGGAACGACAGCGGCAGGAGCAAAGCGCCGCCGCCGCCGGCCGGCTCGGAGCAGGCGCAGGCGCCGGACGCGGACTCAGGGGTCCACTCCACCTACTGGCCCCAGATGTCGGACACCGAGGTGCCGCCGCTGGATAACGGCTGGCCCAGCGGGGGCATGTTCAGAGGGGTGACCCGGGTGGCAGTGCACACACACCCGCCCAAGGAAAACGGACCTCACATCAAGGCGGTGGTGCGGAGGCTCATCCAGGAGGCCAGTAAGGTGAGGTGGACCGGGGGGACAGGAGCGGGGCTGTGCGTGGTTTAGTACCAGTGTTATTAAGGCTCAGTTACACAGACTGACCCTTTAACCTCCCACACCATCTCAGGATAAAGAAGCCTTTTAGTGGTTTAAAGTTGTAATTATAAGCAAAAAGTACCTAAAACTCAATAACACAAAAGCTCAAACACAACAATACTGAACAAATGTCGATTAATACCCAATAAAAACAACAAAGGTGTGATGTAAACTAACTACAGAGCAAGTTTACAGTGTTATTAAGGGAGAGGAAGAGTAGGAACTGAAGTAGTGAGAGTGAATTTTGTTCATTTAACACCACAGGAACTTGTGTTTCCATTACCTGCTTCAATCCTGTAATTACCAGGCATAACACACACACACACACACACACACACACACACACACACACACACACACACACACACACACACACACACACACACACACACACACACACACACACACACACACACACACACACACACACACACACACACACATCATGCATAGTTGTTATGAATGTTGTCCGGAAACACTGATTTGCTGTAAAGGCAGAAATAACCTGACGTGTTGAGCTGGACCTCAGGTAAAGGTACGATGGGTTTTGCTGAGCAAGCACAAACATGAGTTTACATAATCATACACGGTGTAAACAATAAATACTGTCAAGCTAATAATTATAGGTTACGGTTCATCTGATCATGGACGTTTCAGGAACACGTTGCTCACAGCGGGGCGTTACTATATGGTCAAAAAGGCAGGTTACACGTTCACTTTTACGGCTGCAACTCACAGATATTAATAAATCTACTGACTCATTAACCTACTTTTACAGACGATTATCAAATATTCACCTGTAAATTTTGACTTATTCTCTTAAAAGAGAGAGAGAACGATGTCTTATGCAAGTGAACAAAGGTGGGGTGGGTGGATGACTGTGTTTGAGTGATTAATCCCTGCACACACAGCACACACAGCACACACAGGCACACACGGCACACACAGCACACACAGTCACACAGCACACACAGTCACACACGGCACACACAGTCACACACAGCACACGCAGCACACGCAGCACACGCAGTCACACACAGTCACACACAGCACACACAGCACACACAGTCACACAGCACACGCAGGCACACACAGTCACACACAGCACACACAGTCACACACAGCACACACAGTCACACACAGTCACACACGGCACACGCGGCACACACAGTCACACACGGCACACACAGCACACACAGTCACAAACAGCACACACAGTCACACGCAGCACACGCAGCACACGCAGCACACACAGCACACACAGTCACACACAGCACACACAGTCACACAGCACACACAGTGACACACGGCACACACGGCACACACGGCACACACGGCACACACGGCACACACAGCACACACAGCACACACAGTCACACACAGCACACACAGTCACACACAGTCACACACAGTCACTGAGAGCCTGAAGTGGGTCTGTGTTCCTGAGTCGCCCCGCGTCATGTTTGCTCACAGGCTGCCCGGAGCTCCGCTGAGTCATCTGTTCCGCCTGCTCACCCTGCCCGACTGTGCCTCTCTAAAACTGGGTGAAGGAGGAAGAAGGATGCATGTTAACACTCTCTCAGGTGTTTTCTTTATTAAGCTGCTCATCTGATGGATTCCCCTTTCAGTGTCTGCAGAAATCCCCTGGTTTTCCTCTCGGTCGGTTTCTTTTGTGTTTTGTTTTTGTTTCATTGGCGTGCGGCGTTCTTACCCTTACATCCGTCTCTTCTTCCTGGTTACTACTCCAGAAGCATTGCAGGACGTTAAACAACCTTTGAATGAATGAGTGAGTGAACGCTTTATTTCAAACCTGTGAAAAATAAATGACACTTGAAGCACGAGTCATTAAAACCCCTTTGTATGTTTGAAAAGGAGCAGGAAGAAGCATCAGCTTATTCGTTCCTGCCCCTTCTCCACTTAGGATGCACTCACACTGTGCCTCCGTCCCGTCCCCCGTGCTTTAGGGTCCTTGTCCCCCCTCCAGGCCCGTTTGTACTCACACTACCTGGGCCTCGGCGAATGCTTCTTGCTGCCTATACGTCATCACGCCGTAACACGTCACACGCATTGATGACGTCATGGCGATGCGTGGCTTTGTTTCCAGATCTTTCCGTAGACCTCAGAGTTTTTGTGCGTCTTGTCGACTGTTTTTGAATCTTTTCATCGACCAAATCTGCAGTAAACACTCCACCTCCGCATCACACCAACGTGAACCTTTCACCGCCATTGTTTGAAATGTCGGCGCATGGTCCCTCCTTCTTTTTTCTATGTCCCAACAGGCGCACAGAAAATGACCTCAGAACCGCCGTAGGCCTCGTGCTCGTAGACGTGCGCACGCTCGTGCTCGTACACGTGCAAACGCGCTTTACAAAAGCCCACCTCTCTCAGTCGGGCTGTGAACGGCCAGCTGGCAGCAGTTATGCGTGGAGTGGTTGCACTCACACTGGTCAAACGCACTAGGCTTTACCCATAAAACCTGTTTTGGCCCGGTGCGGAAGGACAGTGTTAGTGCGCCCTTAGTACCTATACTATAGGTGTTCTTACTTCCTGTGTATCCTGTTGTGTCTTTAATACGCTCAACAAAACAAACAATCACCAACAAACAACAATAACCGCTTTTGTAAAAATTAATAAATGACACGTATGGCAGAATGTGAGAACCCTGGTGTTTGTCCCCCCCTCTTCTTCCCTGTACCGCGTAAACACCGTCCGTTTGTGCCGCCTGTTGACTTCGCTCGGGGTCGGACGTCGTCTGAGCTCCTCCGCTCGTCTCTTCCACAGTTTCACTCCACATATTGAAATGCCAAAGGTCTTTAAAGTTGAGCGTACGTACGGATGTTTAACCTGCAGTTCCCCCGTCTCTCGGAAAACAACAACACGCTTGAATATTTACTGGTAACGAGTCGTTTGTTGCTCTGTACACGATTTGTGCTGTTTGGAAACCGACCGGATCAGCAAGTTTCAGTGTTTTTGATTTGGAGAATAAGGGTTAGTGTGTTTAAATCACTCAGTGATTTAAACACACACACACACACACACGGCTCTGCACACATGTACCGTGCTTCCTGAGCGTTCTGCCCTCCAGGTATTTACCCTCATGTTAGACACACAGCAGCTACACGTCAGCCCAGGGATTTGTTTACCAGCTCGCTTCCTCTTGTAGTAAATCAGGAATAAGGAGCTCTCTGGGCGCACTCACACTGTCCTTCCACACCGCGCCCCGTGCTTCAGGGTCCTTGTCCCCCCCTCCAGGCCCGTTTGTACTCACACTACCTGGGCCTCGGAGAATGCTTCTTGCTGCCTATACGTCATCACGCCGTAACACGTCACACGCATTGATGACGTCATGGCGATGCGTGGCTTTGTTTCCAGATCTTTCCGTAGACCTCTGAGTTTTTGTGCGTCTTGTCGACTGTTTTTGAATCTTTTCATCGACCAAATCTGCAGTAAACACTCCACCTCCGCATCACACCAACGTGAACCTTTCACCGCCATTGTTTGAAATGTCCGCGCATGGTCCCTCCTTCTTTTTTCTATGTCCCAACAGGCGCACAGGAAATGACGTCAGAACCTCCGTAGGCCTTGTGCTCGTACACGTGCGCACGCTCGTGCTCGTACATGTGCAAACGCGCTCTACAAAAGCCCACCTCTCTCAAACGGGCCGTGGACGGCCAGCTGGCCGCAGTTATGCACGGAGCGGTTGCACTCACACTGGTCAAACGCACTAGGCTTTACCTGAAAAACCTGTTTCGCCCGGTGAGGAAGGACAGTGTGAGTGCGCCCTCTGTTTACTTAACTTTATAATATAGTTACAAAACACACAAACACATCAGAATAATAAAAACTGACGAACCTACACTCAAACACAATGAATAAATTTCTCATAAACACAAATTAAATCTTTAAAAAACTCTTAGAAAATGTGAAGGAGGAAGTAAACACCTGTTAAATCTCACTTCCTCTCCGCTACTTCATTCATACATTCATTCACTCATCTTCAACCGCTTGTCCCTGTCGGGGTCGCGGGGGGGCTTGAGCCGATCCCAGCTGACATGGGGCGTGAGGCGGGGTCCACCCTGGACAGGACGCCAGTCTATCACAGGACACATAGAGACAAACAGAGACAGACAACCATTCACACCTACGGGTGATTTAGAGTCATCAATGAACCGAACACCTGCACGTCTTTGGACTGTGGGAGGAAACCGGAGAACCCGGAGAGAACCCACGCAGACACGGGGAGAACATGCACACACACAGAAGGGCCCCAGCTGGGATTCGAACCACGAACCCTCTTGTTTTGCAGGAGTCTTTGTGGATAAACTCAGTTTATTAAATCAAATAATTGAGTAGTAAAATCTAAATAAATAAATACAATCCTCACATTATTAGCCTGGTGTGCATCGTTGGAATGTAACTAACCCATTAGCGTTGTTGTCATTCATCAGAAAGGCGAGGAGCTCCGCTTTGAACAGTGACACATGCCTGAGATAACATGTTGCACAACCAGTTCTCCAGGTAACAGCATAATCACCTTTGCACGCAGGTAATAAAATAATCTAATTGCTTGTTGTTTTTCCTCTCATGTTTATTTGACGGTGATAATCGGGTCTGAACGCTTCGCAGAATTGAGTCTGCGGTCGTCCGCGCACGCCTCAGCTTGTATCTGTGCTGTAGCCTCCAAAAGTCCACTCAGCATTTTTCCTCAGTGAGGCACTGGGTGGAAACAACAGGCCCTGTTCTGCCCCACAGAGGAACATTTGTTGCAAAGTTAAAGAGACATTTTTTCCATGAGGTTGCTTTTCAGGGAATAGTGGGATAATGACACACAGGCAGTCCTCTACACGGACTGGACATGTCCTTACATGTCTGAAAGGACAACCTCTCCCTTTCTACTCTCTCAGTATTTTATTGATTTGATTATTGTACATGCAACTTTCATCTGAGCGCTGTGGCAACACTCGACCCCTATGACATTCATGAGACTGAGAAAGACACTTTAGTCGACATGTGAGTGCTGCAGATATGTTGTATTTTTGTAGACCAACGTAGAAGTTGAGCACTGCCCTGGTTCCCTCCACAGAAAGCCTCTGGGATTTTTCTCACACTTACTTCTTCTACAAAAGCGTCCCCTCTTAGGGTGCACTCACACTGTCCATCTGTACCGTTCCCAAACACCTTTCACGGGGAAAGTCTAGTTCGTTTGACCGTTTTAGGCGCCGGCCATGGTTGGTTTGGGAGAGGTACATTTACACAAGTACGAGCACTAGCGTGTGCACATGTACGAGTGCGGGGCCTACGGCGGCTCTGAGGTCATTTCCTGTGCGCCTGTTGGGACATAGAAAAAAGAAGGAGGGACCATGCGCGGACATTAAAAACAATGGCGGCGAAAGGTTCACGTTGGTGTGATGCGGAGGTGGAGTGTTTACTGCAGATTTGGTCGATGAAAAGATTCAAAAACAGTCGACAAGACGCATAAAAACTCTGAGGTCTACGGAAAGATCTGGAAACAAAGCCACGTATCGCCATGACGTCATCAATGCGTGTGACGTGTTACGGCGTGATGACGTATAGGCAGCAAGAAGCATCCGTGAGGAACTCGGAGTAGAGCTGCTGCTCCTTTGCGTTGAAAGGAGCAAGTTGAGGTGGTTCAGGATCATCTGGTAAGGATGAACCCTGGGCGCCTCCCTAGGGAGGTGTTCCAGGCACGTCCAGCTGGGAGGAGGCCTCGGGGAAGACCCAGGACCAGGTGGAGAGATTAGATCTCCACACTGGCCTGGGAACGCCTCAGGATCCCCCAGTTAGAGCTGGTTAATGTGGCCCCGGAAAGGGAAGTTTGGGGTCCCCTGCTAAAGCTGCTGCCCCTGAGACCCGACCCCGGATAAGAGAATGAAGATGAGATGAGATGAGTTAAATGGAAAGAAAAGTGTTTGGGTTTGCCGTCATACTAGTTCTTACAACACATCACTTGGTAAAAGCGGAGCGCGAACCTCTGCAGAACCCAATGTTTAGACAGAGGATAAAGCAAAAGCTGTTTGGAAACATTCCTGAAGACAGATTTGAGTCCTTGAATTCCTCCGCGGATCTCCTTTTGTTGTTGTAAAGGTCTGTCTGTGGTCCGTCAGCCTTACTGGAACACAGCAGCGGCTCTCTCCAACATGCAGCTGAGGCTCTTTCATGTGGTCTTCCTGTGCCCTGAGGGTGAGTGCATCACTGGGTCACAGAGGGCTTCATTTGGACAGATTAGCTTCCCCTGCTGGTTTCTTTGTTAGCTGTCTGATCACACATTCTGCCCATAAGCGTTTTATTGATTTGTTTTTCTCCGTGGCCTTTAAAGGTATTGATGGCGTAAGGGAAGCAGAGCAGCGGGTCGGAGCTGAATATCACGCTTCCTCGATGTGTTTTCAAAGTATTTCTGGTCCAAAAGTGAAGAAAATGTCATAACTGCACATATTTTTTAAATGGACTTGTACTTATAGAGCGCCTTCCTAGTCTTCTGACTACTCAAGGTGCTTTCACAGTGTTTGTCACATTCACCCGTTCACACAGGTGGCAGTGGACATCTACACACCATCTAATCTGACCATTCACACCACATTCACACAGCCATGCGCAGCACAGGGAGCAATTCAGGGTTCAGTGTCTTGCCCAAGGACACTTTGACATGTGGACCAAGGGAGCCGGGGATCGTACCGCCGATCTCTCAATTGGAGGACGACCCACTCTGTCACTGAGCTACAGCGGGCCACCCTTCGTAGCTGATTTCTTTTTGTAGCCTTCCCCACATGTGCCTCAACCCTGTGTGTGCAGACCAGCCCTTCCACCTCATTGCTTGGTTTTACACATTGTGTGCCGTGAGACCATTTTATAGTCAGGTGTGTGTGCGTGTGTGTGCGCGCATGTGTGTGTGTGTGTGTGTGTCCAAATCAAGTCTAATCACTTGTAATTCACCACAGGTGGACTCTAATCAAGGCCGGCCAAAGCAGCTTGGTACACATAGGCAGCTCAGAGTGTTTTACAAAGTGGTAAAACTGTGTGAAAAACTAATTACAATGACAAAACAACAATAACCTCAGGGTGCTACAAGGGTTTTACAGCACACGCATGTCAGAAATGTATGGAAATGTAAATGTATGTATGTACGAGGCCCCGGTGATGAACACACCTGAGTCTAATGCTCTGCTCGTTATCAAGCAGCTGAAGCTCGTCACAGTGTGATCATTGTTAGACTCAGGTGTGTTAGCGCAGGGAGAAACCTAAAACACGCAGGACAGTGGCTCTCCAGGACCGGAATCGCCCACCCCTGCACTACTCCATATTGGCGATGTTCATAAAAGTGCGCCTACTTGTGCAGCCATGTTTAAAATACCCGTCTCCCGCAGGTGATAGCGATAGTGATGGACATGCTCACAGATGTCCAGATCCTGCAGGACCTGATGGACGCGGCCAGTCGCCGCTCCGTGGCCGTTTACATCCTGTTGGATAACCAAGCCGTGCCGCACTTCCTGGATATCTGCTCCAGGCTGCAGATTGGCGCTCAGCACCTTCGGGTAAGACGGCACTTTTACATTAACATAGAGAAGGAGATGAGTGTAAAACAGACGCTTGATCCTGGACACAATTTAAAGACACGCACCAAACATCATTTAATCAAATGCTCAAATGTTTCTACAGAGTTTTTTATTGATTGTGTATTAAAACTGAATGGATTACCCTGGAAATTAAGTACCGTATTTTCCGCACTATAAGGCGCACCTTCAATGAATGTCTTATTTTGAAACTTTTTTCATATATAAGGCGCACCACATTATAAGGAGCATAGAATAGATGCTACAGTCGAGGCTGGGGTTACGTTAAGGACCGCCTCTAAATCCATTGATGTTTAGTGTGCGTGCTAGCGCGAGTAGCATCCAGCTGCAGACACGGAGCACAAGCCCCTCACTTAAAAAAATTTCTTTTGCATTACTTCCGTGAAGCAAGGGGCTTGTGTCAAGTGAGGGGCTTGTGCTCCGGGTCTGCAGCTGGATGGTATTGGTTAGCGCTGTTGCCTTCAGTGGAACAGTGATCGTACGGACTCTTCTACTTGCTGCTCTCTGTTCAACAACCCACTGTTGGAGTTTGTCCTCCAGCTGCAGCCGTCTCGCTCTGTTCCCTCTAAACTCTGTTTAGTCTTCTTTACTTGGCGCAGGTCGTCTTGTTGCTTCCTCCACTTCGGCACCATTGATTGGTTCATGTTCAACTCTCTGGCTGCTGCTCTATTCCCGTGTTCTACTGCGTGACTAATGGCCTTGAGTGTAAACTCTGCGTCGTAAGCGTGTCTCTTAACAGGAGCCATTTTGGGCTCTTTACACAAACACACACATGGAAATGAAACGGCACGCTTCACGCAGTCGTATATCTCAACATGCACCGCGCGTTACTTCTTCTACGGGGGAAAATAGAGTCGGCGGCTGCTCACCGTATTTGGAGACCTGTTGTGGCTCAATATTGGTCCTTATATAAGGAACACCGGATTATAAGGCGCACTGTCGGCTTTTGAGACATTTGGAGGTTTTTAGGTGCAACTTATAGTGCGGGAAATACGGTAAATTAAAACGTATTCATATTATTTTCAGTTGGGAGATGCTCTCTTCTCTTTTTTTAGTATTAAAAACAAACAAAATGTCAAGAAAGAAAATGTTCTAACACCTGTTTTCGTCAAATTATAAATCCAGTAAACATCCGAGCATTAAACAATAACGGGACATTTTTTGACGTGATCCAACGGAAAATTGTGGTGGACTGAATTTTTGGCGCCCTGATTGTTGTGACATTTCAAAATATACATCTTGTGTTTGCAACTATGGTACAATGTCACACGTGTTATCCTGTCCATGGTCTGACGGCGATCCTCTGTGCCCGCAGAACATCCGGACCAGAACACTTCAGGGAGTTGGCTTCTGTTTGTCCTTCGGCAGACTGCCCGGCTCACTCTGTCATAAGTACATGCTGGTGGACGGGGACAAAGTAATGTTTGGCTCGTACAGGTGAGAACTGACTGTGTGTGCAGTCATGACGTTTTCTACAGTATTGTATAGCATGTGGAACGTGTTGTTAATTCTTTATCAAGTGTATTAACCCTCCTGTTGTCTCCGCCACTGTGTTAAAAACCCCCCAAGAAATCCCCTAAACGATATTTTTTTAACTTTAAATTGACTTTTCCTAGATTGGCACCAACAGTAGAAACAGTGAAATGTTGCTTTTATTCACATTTCCATGTAAGCTGTAAAAAAAAAGGTACAAAGGTGGTCCTGGGGTCAAAATGACCCGTGAGGCACAAAGAGTTGAACTCAAGGTCACAGAGTTATTTACAAACCACTGAATGTTTCAATGTTTGAGTTGTTTTAATCAGTCGCAGACGTAAACAAGACAGATCATGGGGTCTTCTCACGGACGGCTGTGCCTTTGATCAGTCTCAGATCAATGAGTAGCAGACGTGAACGAGACAGAAGCAGACGTAAACAACACACAGGTGTTATCGCAGACTGCAGAGATTATAAAGGTGCTGCAGACGACAGGGCCCCGAACTCTGTCTGTGCTGGAGCCGTGAGTGTGCGTTACAAGGCTGAAGAGGCTCTAGAGCGAGACAACTCTGATTCAGAAGAGGAAGTGGAGGATGTATCAGAAGAAGAAGATGGGGAGGAATACAACCCAGAGCAATGGGTTATGTTATTTTTCATATCTTGTATTGAACATTGTCTGCAATTGTTCAAACTGAGTCATTGGGATGAATGAAAATGCATTCAAAACTCTGTTTAGCACATTTCTTTTCTTTTAAGCTATAGAAATGAAGTGAAGAGGGAAAACTCAGTTATTCACACATTTTGTGGTGAATGACAAGTTGTTTCTTCAAGCAAGATGAAGTTTGCTGTTTAAATTCAATTAAGCTGCTTATATTAGGGCTTTAGTGAGGACGGGTCATTTTGACCCGGAGGACACGGGGTGTATACAGAAAATGAGGACAACAGGAGGGTTAAGTCGAGTGATTTAAGAATTGAATTCAATGAAATATCCCATGTGTAGGATTTGAGTATGTGTGAGTATGAAAGTATATTGCTGATATTTAGCTGGTATAATATGAACCATGTTCTGTGCACCATCTTAGTTTAGGTTGTTAGCGTGCTAAAAAAAAAGGACCTCTGCAGAAAACTCGAGTATCGTTTTCCAGAAAGACTGAAGAAGGAAAGCCTCGACAGTTAGTTCTGCTCCACATCATAAATACCTTAATTACAAATCAAAATGAAACAATACGCACTACTTTAGCACTGTGAGACAGGCGTGTCTGCGCTTTCCGAGTGCTCTTTCAGTTTCAACCCTCATTCTCATCTTCAACGTCGTGCGCATGTGCGTTCTCCCGCTCGTACATGTGCAAACGTGCTTTACAAAAGCCCGCCTCTCCCAAACGGGCTGTGGACGGCAACGGAGCGGTACGGTTGCACCCAAACTGGTCAAACGAACTAGACTTTAGCCGTGAAACGTCCTGGGGCACGGTACGGATGGACAGTGGGAGTGTGACCTAAGTGAGCCAGGTAAACAGACTGTGTGGAGAGTAAACGCGGCGGAACACGTTGACCGTCACGCAATCACAGAACCCTTCAGCTTTTGTCTGATGATGATTTAACGATCTCAACTCCATTCTTGCATCTCAAGTTGATAATCAGAACGTAAACAATGATCTCTGGAAGAGGAAGTCTGGGCCAGAATATCCGCCGGCTGCACCAGAAAGCCCAAAATATTAGTGTTTGTCCCCAGAGGAGTCATCAGACAGATCCCTGATGGGTTCAGAGACTGGGTCTTCACCTGCTCTGTATGAAAAGTGTCGTGAGATAGCTCACAATGTGCCTCATTTATCAAACGAACGTATGGCAGAAAAACATGCGTACGACCATTTCCTGGTCCGTTATTCTTTTCCATACAGCGTTTTAATGATGGGCCCCTTTTATTCCACTCTTAAGACAAAAAGCACATCTTTATTTTGCTCCATCACGGATGTCAGGATGCCGATCTGTGTGTCGGAAAACTTTTCTAACCTGTGTTTTTCTCTCCATGTTTGACCTCAGTGGGCGAGGCCTCGAACCAGGAATATTTAAGGGCGTAACAACGAATTCAGCCGCCGCATTTATCAAGGCCCGCTCATTCGTACGCTGAGATTGGTCTGATACGAATGTTTCATAAATCACACGTGGGTCCTGTCCTACGACCAATTATGCGCTCAGATCTGCGCCCGTTTCCACGCAAGTTTGATAAATGAGGCCCATTGTGTTTAGGAGCCGACTCAGCATGCCTTGGTTTTTGACACGTGCTTGTTACGCTGCATTTTTCACATAATAATTGGATGTTTCCTGTAAATTTAATGGACCTATGAGGACACATAACACCTAATGAAGTTGCTAACTGTTGTAAACTCTCTGTTCCAGTTTTTCCTGGTGCACATCTCGTATGGACCGGAACATGATCACTGTGATGTCGGGGCAGGTGGTCGACTTCTTTGACCGGGACTTCCGAGAGCTTTACGCCATCTCTGAGAAGCTGGACCTCTACAAGGAGTTCCACGTCAGCCCGCCCGCCACTAAAGCGACTGTGACAACGCGCTCCAAAGTAGGCACCATACGACCGCCTCTACCGGCGACCACGTCCCGCTTCCAGGTTAGCTTGGGGGATACACCGAATCCTGAGATCAAGGTGCCAGCACACAAATACCACAACCCGATATACTCACTGGTGGTTGGGGACATTGCGCGTCCAACAGGGTCTCTGCAGGAGCCCGGAGCCAAGAGAGCGACAATTCGGGCTGAGGTTATTAAGGAGATGGACCCGGGAAGGCAGCATGTGACCACCAGTGAAAAGATGGATCGGCTGAGTCCCCTGCCCTCAGGAGCCCCTAGCGACATCTTCAAGAGGTCCCATGGACTCACACAGGACAAGAACTGGAGACAGACATTGAAGAAGAAATTTTCCAGGAAGAAATTGTCCCCTAAGCAGTTGGATATCAACCTGGAGGACAGTCCGAGCCCTTCACCCACAGCATCCAAAAGGACGGATGAGACCGAGGAGAACTTCGAGGCCAAACCTCCGTCCAAATGGAAAATGAAGAAACTGACCCCTAAGTTTTCAGATATCAACCTGGAGGACAGTCCGTGCCCGTCACCCACAGACTCCAAAAGGACGGATGAGATTGAGGACAACTTTCAGGGGAAACTTCCACCCAAATGGAAAAATAGGAAGCCGTCCAAACTGGGCCGCAGGACCGTCTCGGAGCAAATTGTCAACGCTGAACCGGACACAGAGAGTAAGTCGAACCATAAAGTGAATACATAAGATTGAATCCACAATAAACAATGTAATCTGGTGTTACACATATCTAATCTCGGAAAAAAATGACTCTTTAGCTCAGACGTAACTTAGGGCGCACTCACACTGTCCTTCCGCACCGGGCCAAAACAGGTTTTACGGGTAAAGCCTAGTGCGTTTGACCAGTGTGAGTGCAACCGCTCCGCGCATTACCTGCGGCCAGCTGGCCGTCCACGGCCCGTCTGAGAGAGGTGGGCTTTTGTAGAGCGCGTTTCCACGTGTACGAGCACGAGTGTGCGCACGAGTACGAAATTACTGCAGATTTGGTCGATGAAAAGATTCAAAAACAGTCGACAAGACGCACAAAAACTCAGAGGTCTACGGAAAGATTTGTAAACAAAGCCACGCACTGCCATGACGTCATCAATGCGTGTGACGTGTTACGGCGTGATGACGTATAGGCAGCAAGAAGCATTCTCCGAGGCCCAGGTAGTGTTAGTACAAACGGGCCTGGAGGGGGGGACAAGGACCCTAAAGCACGGGGCGCGGTGCGGAAGGACAGTGTGAGTGCGACCTTATATACATTTGCAACTGGTAACAGAGGGTGAAGTTGTAGTTTCTTTGTTTTAAGGGTCACGCAACAAAACCAAAGTTGCAGCTTTAGAGTAATGCTTATTTATTTATTTATTATTTATTTGTTCTCTTTTGATCCTGACTGATGAATTCTACCTAACACCTCTCTCATTCCTTAAATCTCTTTTTCTAACTGTGTGTTTTTCCCTCACAGGCCAAGGAAAAGAAGGATGTAAACTATCCTGAGGTGCCGGTCTCTGACCCCAGAGTGGATCACGTTCTTTAAATGGATTACAAAATGACTTCCTGAACACTGAGTTCATCTTTTGATAGTGCAACACATGCAGTTTTTATACAGTTTGGTGCCAAATTTGAAACGCTGAGTCAATAATCGATACGCCAGGGGAAAGCTGCTGCTAATGCGATATCTGGGGACACATGGGAAACCTGACAGACAGAGAAATATGTTGTGAATTAACTTCACTGCAAAACTTCACCTGATCTCAAATATTAAAGCAGTGCAGATGAATAAGGTATAGAAACATGCTCATGGTAAAACAAGTGCAATATTAAAATCATGTGTTTTGTATTATTGTTTAAATTAAACCATGTTCACTTCTTATCATGTTCAACGAACTCAAATCACCTCACCCTTCATAAAGCACCGTGCTGGCTCCCCCTGCATCATCCTCACCACTGTCACCACTGTCACCACGGTTAGGGCGCACTCACACTGTCCATCCGTACTGTGCCCAAACAGGTTTCACGTGTAACGCCTAGTTCCTTTGACCAGTGTGAGTGCAACCGTACCGGTCTAGGAGCTGTAAGCCTGCCGGCCACGGCCCGTCTGAGAGAGGTGGGCTTTTGTAAAGCAAGTTTACACATGTACAAGCACGAGCGTGCGCACGTGTACGAGCACGAGGCCTACGGCGGTTTATGTGCGCCTGTTGGGACATAGGAAAAAGAAGAATGATTAACACAACAATCAACGAGGAGCACAAAAACTAGAACGAACGAGAATCGGGAGCCAATCCGACGAAGAGTTTACCAAGGGAAGGAGAACAACGGTCCGGTGCTGCATGCCTGTCAGCTCTGGGTCTTTATGCTCCTCAGGTGATCAGCGTAACAGGCTGCAGCTGGGAAATGACCACGCCTACCGGACCTGGACAAACAAACACAAAGGGGAGACACATGCAGGGGAAAACAGACAGAGGGACACACACACACACAAGAGGGAGAGAGGAGGGACTGACAGACCCGACTCTTGACACATTCGACACAGCTGCAAACTGCCGCTTCCCAGACAGTCTGAGCCGGGCCTGTGACAGGACGCTGTGTCGCAAAATTGAATACTTTTCTCCTCCGTGGGATAATTTCGGGTGAGACAAATGCGACACCACAGGGACCCCCACCCCACTGGTTCCTACACCTTTTATCTTCCTGATTTCTTTGACGTTTTGCTACGTTGTCGTTCATCTGTGAACTAATATTGAACAGTGTTTATTTCAATGTCCATGTGCCAGACTCTGAAGGTGTGGGATCTCTTCCACAGCGTGCTCAATAAATCGATAAATCGTTTCAGTTAATACTTTTGAACGTGCCATGATGATTTTACTGTGAAGTGTTTTTTTGCAAATTCTAGTATGAAATCTATTGAATTATTCTCAAATTTAGTTTTACCTTTCTTTGACAAAACTTTATTTTCCATGGGAATTCTGAAAACTTTAGTTTTGGCTCTCAGAATTCATGTTCTGTCCGTCACGAGGCGTCACTTTGACGACAGCTCCACCTAGTGGTGAGACGCGGTAACACTCCAACATTTAAGATGGAGATCTGATGATTGCGCTGCACGGACCTGCCGCTAGCTGCCTCCCTTGTCCTGCCTCTGCTTCTCCTTTCAGGGGGTTTGTTTGCAGCTCAGACCTCAGAGAGGAACCACAGGCCTGATGGGAACTGAGGGCTGAGCTGAGGGTGGGAGGGGGGGGTTGCAAGTCGGACGTGGTGCAACACTGAAACAGGAAGTCAGAGCTGCAGCAGGAAGAGGCGTTGACTAATATATAGACATGCTTTACTGACACACAGCAGGCACGAACATGTGTTATTTCCTGTGGGAGCTGCATCTTCATGTTGATATAAGTGTCCTCAAATTCATAACATCGAACACACACACGGCAGATTAAAACAACCAACACAGTTAAGCCTCGGTGACTGGGTGATGTGAGGAACTAGATAAACACATCTGACACAAGTTATTATTTCCAAACAGACGTTGTGTTTATGTTTATATGTTTGTTTATGTCTTCAAACACGTGTGTAGGGGATCATCATGTGTAGGGGTTCATCGAACAATGTCGGTTTCAGAATATCAGGAAACTCTTTGAACAGGTTTTATACAGTAAACCACGAAAAAGTGTTTTTGAGCCTTGAGGAAAAAAACAATGACGTTTGGTGAAAATATAATATGGTGTACAATAAATATACGTACAACAGGAGATCTTTAATCCAAGACTGCAATTTCGGGTGACTGTGGCTCAGTTGGTAGAGCGAGTTGGCCAATGTCCGAAGCGTCAGCAGTTCTATCCCCGCCCTGCCCTACTTGTGTCATGGTCGTTGTGTCCTTGGGCGAGACACTTCACCCACCTCGCCTCGTGTGAATGTGTGTGACTGCTGTATGTTTGAGGAGGTGGTCGGAGGGGCCGTAGGCGCTGATTAGCTGCCACGCTTCCGTCAGTCTGGTGACATGGCGTACGATAAATATACGTACAACAGGAGACCTTTAATCCAAGACTGCAATTTCGGGCGACTGTGGCTCAGTTGGTATAGCGAGTCAGCCAATGTCCGAAGGATGGGCAGTTTGACTACTTGTGGCCCTACTTGTGTCATGGTCGTTGTGTCCTTGGGCGAGACACTTCACGCACCTTGCCTCGTGTGAACATGTGTGACTGCCGTATGTTTGAGGAGGTGGTCGAGGGGCTGTAGGCGCTGATTGGCTGCCACGCTTCCGTCAGTCTGCCCCAGGGCAGCTGTGAATACCACGTAGTTTACCACCACCATGTACTTCTGTGTGAATGAATGGATCCTTGACTCTGTAAAGCGCCTTGAGCACTGAGAAAGACGCTTTATAAATCAAAGCCATAATAATAATAATAATAATAATTCCAGGGGATGTTTGCAAGAAGTAAGTCTGTGTAGATTTGGTTGTGATCAGGTGAATAGTTGTCTACACCACCCTGGGAGGAGATGAAATGAAACTGTTATTACTGTTAACTATAATGAGTTGTATATAGTCATAGTATTATTATTACTATTATATAGTTATTATAGTTGATTTCTTTCAATTTCAACACACTGAAATAAAGTCATTTGATGCAGTTGACACTTCAAGCAGAAAAGAACATTTGAACTAAATTTAGCCAAATTTTAATCATTGCATCTTTTCAATATAATGTCAAGAACAAGCTGTTCAGTATGTTTACAGCATACAACAATAATAATAATAATAATAATAATATGATCATTTATCAAACGAGGAAGAGCGGAGGAAGCTGCACATGCTGTTAGCTGGATTTAAACGGACACAATTAGATGGTTTCTAAACCTGTTTTTGTAATTTAACATGAAACCACAAGAGGTTTAGGTGTTCATCCTTCAAGAAGCACATGCAAGGATGTGGACTAAGCATATAAACACACACACACACACACACACACACACACACACACACACACACACACACACACACACACACACAGAGACCGCAAACATGAGAAAATAAGGTGTGGTCTGATGGTTTCAGGGTGCGTTCACTCAAAAACACAGCTGTCAGTTTCCTCCTCCTTAAACCAAAAACAGGATCCAGCCTCACATGTCAACAACCATTTCATACTTTTTATTAAATAATTCACGAGAACATCACAAATGCAAAACTTTCACAAACACTATTTAAAGGTCCAGCTAAAATATATCACTCCTATATTACAGTGTACACATGCAGTACAATCCAAACAGACAGAAGGCATATTGCACTTATTGCTTATTAAAAAAGGTAACTGAACAAGAGTTCTGCATTTTAAGGCAAATTCTATCTCACTCTATAACATGGGTGTCAAAGTCAAGGCCCGGGGGCCAGATCCGGCCCGTGAATGAATGATCTTGGCCCCCGGGATGATATTTGATTAGTATCGGAACCGGCCCGCACGCCACAGCCACCTGCTGGTGTTTTTCACGCATCATAACTACATTACCCACAATGCAACGGTAGCCCCTCAGCTTCATTATTCATCAGCATTCAGGGCAGATGTCAACTTTCAGCCCCCCTCCCCCCCCCCCCCAATAATGGCTAAAGGGAAGGTGGACGATGAGAACAGGGTATTTGAAGCTCGGTGGGAGGCAGAGCACATGTTCACACAGCTGTGCGTCTTTATCTTGATATTAAGGAACACGTTTTATTTTTGAAGGACAGAGCCGTACAAAAATATTGGATTATTCATTTAATCTTTAAATAAAATACAGTACACTGTGTTAGGTCGTGGTTCAATAGGTTAAATGCATCATTTTAATATGTTTTGATAAACATTGAAACAGTCCGGCCCTCGGCTTGCAGCAAACTTGTTTTTTTGGCCCTCTGATGTATTTGACTTTGACATCCCTGCTCTATAAAGTCTTAGACATTTGACACAGAAAGCCTTGAAAATATATCTGTATTTACAAAGTGAAGCATGAGCAACCGTCCTCAAATGACGCCGAATGGGAACGATAGCGTATGACGTACAGTACAGACCTAAGGTTTGGACACACCTTCTCATTCAATGACTTTCCTATTGACATTGTAGATTCAATCAACAAGGACATTGTGCCCCCCCCTCAATTTGATCACAGAGATGCCAAAGCGATGAAACTACTACGACAATGCTGTACCGTGTGTTGATTGTAGTGCAGCGCAATCTGCATATCTATTACAGGGACGTCAAAGTCACCTTCCTCTCATCGTGCTCCCATTTTACTGGGAGAAGTGGGACACTGGGTTAATTCACTATAAAGTCTTAGACATTTGACACAAGAATGCTTGGAAATATATCTGTATTTACAAGATGAGGCATGAGTAACCGTCCTCAAATGACGCTGAATGGGAACGGTAGCGTATGACGTACAGTACAGACCAAAAGTTCGTACACACCTTCTCATTCGATGACTTTCCTTTCCTTTCAAGACTATTGACGTTGTAGATTCACACTGAAGGCATCAAAACGATGAACTTAACAAAAAAGTGTAAAACAACTGAAAATACGCCTGATATTCTAGTTTCTTCACAGTAGCTTTGCACACACTCTGCGTTCTCTCGATGAGCTTCAAGAGGTCGTCACCTGAAATGGTTTTGTGCCCTGTCACGTTCAATAAGGGGGATTTCCTGCCTTATAAATGGCGTTGGGAGCATCAGAAGTCAGGTGGACACACAGCTTATGGCCCCACTGAACAGACTGTTAGAATTTGTGTTATGGCAGAAAAACGAGCGTCTTTAGTTCAGTCAGTCCGAAAGATTGGGAAAACTTTGAAAGCGTCCCCAAGTGCATCTGTAATTTTCATAGTCATTAAAATAAAGAAAACTCTTTGAATGAGAAGGTGAGTCCAAACTCTTGCTCTGTACCGTACATCTCTCTTCTCATGCAAGGAATAACGATCTGCTGGACAGAAGTGAAGCTGTTTACTGGTACCGTATTTTCCACACTATAAGCCGACAGTGCTCCTTATAATCCGGTGCGCCTTATATATGGACCAATATTGAGCCACAACAGGTCTCCAACTACGGTGAGCAGCAGCCAGAGAGTTTAACATGAACCAATCAATGGTGCCGAAGTGGAGGAAGCAACAAGACGACCTCCCCTGACTGTTTTGTTGACGTTCCCTTTAGCGCAGCTCCATCTAACGGATGCAGAACGTAACCCCAGCCTCGACTGTAGCGTCTGTTCTATGCTCCTTATAATGTGGTGCGCCTTATATATGAACAAAGTTTCAAAATAAGACGTTCATTGAAGGTGCGCCTTATAATGTGGTGCGCCTTATATATGAACAAAGTTTCAAAATAAGACGTTCATTGAAGGTGCGCCTTATGATGTGGAAAATACGGTATATGTAAATGTCCATTTTTGAGCCTTACAGGAGCTGTGAGAGAGCCTCTTCCTCTTCTTTTTATAGCATACATACTGTCGATCAGCTGGGGCATCACATGCCTAATTTGACTCCCTGACCCAAGAAACTAAAGCTTGCAGAGCAGACACGTCTCAACCAAAACACTACTTCTTTGTGGCGATGGTGAGAGCGACAAAAATGAGTCACCGTCAAAACCTTTTTCACCTCCAACGCTCAGTTCAGTTCAGTTCAGTCTGTGAAAGGAGAAGTGGAAAGAGAAGTCCCTCTTTTAGCCTGAACGGCCATCGTCAGTGTCTAGCCTCCGGTGCCGTCGCTCAGATGTGCTGCAGGGTGTTCAAAACAACATAAAGGGTGGGTGGGGGTCTGAATCCCACTGTGGTGCAGTGTTACAAACGTCCACGGGGGGCGCCGGAGCACTCAGTCCTGAGGAGCCTGGTTTATCACCTTCTTCTTCCGGATTGAAACCAAGTCGTAGAACGGATCCTTGGTGATGCTCGCTCTGTTTGAGGCAAATAAGAGCGTCGTTACAGAGAGGCTAATGCAGCGGCAAAGACATAGTGTAGACCAAAGTGCGTGGCGGCATCTGTATCTGTTCCGGGACGTTTAAGGGTGTGAGCCTTGGGTTTGGGTTTGTAGCTCTCATGCTACAAAAATGGCATAAACCACATATGCGGAACAACAACCGTTCTAAAATGAGGGTGAATCTGGGGTTGGCTGTCATCTGATGGCGAGCGAGGGTCAGGGGGCGTGCACTTTAGGTGTTGGAGAGCCGGGGAGGAGGTCAACTTTGAATGTTGTGTTTACGAACCGCAACAGAGAAATCCTACCCGTGTTGCTTTTAAGGTCATCCTAAGGCAGGGGTGTCAAAGTGATCCAGTAAAGGGTCGTTACTGGCTGCAGGTTTTCATTCCAACCAAGCAAGACGACACCTGACTCGAGTCAAGCAATCACCTGAATTGTCTTCACACAGTTGATTTGTTGGACCAGGTGTGTTTTTGATTGGTTGGAATGAAAACCTGCAGCCACACGACCCTTTACTGGATCACTCTGACACCCCCGTCCTGAGGCGTGATCCAAAACACGGGACTTTCACCGGGGACCGGCGTTCGTGTCCCAGCGGAGTTTGCCAAACCACGTTTATTCTAAACCTAACCACGTAGTTTTAATGCCTAAATCTAACCGTTTTGTAACATATCAGATGAATTGTTGTGCATAACTTTTCAAAAGCTATCATACAAACCTGATGATAAGAATTTGTTGATAGAAAATATGTTGCGTACAAACAGGACCACGCAAATATGCATGCATGCATTGTTACACCATCTATTTGAATGTGCCTCATTATGTTCATGCTGCTATTTGTGTATACGTTGCCAAATCTCCTGTGCGTGCGTGCGTGGGCGCGTGCATGTGTGCGTGCGTGGGTGGTCTGACCTGATGGCCTCGATCCACGAGTCTCTCTCCTCTGCGCTGGCGGCACAGATGGTGTAGGACTGGTGCTTCCCCTCCACCACTCGGCCGTCCGTGTCTTTTTTCTTTTTGCACGCTTTGATCATCTGTCCTTGACTGTTGGGGTTGTACAGCTCCAGACAGTACTAGACAACACCAAGAATATGTCACAACTTTTAAATATAACATCTATTGACCCCCCCCTCACACACACTCACACATATGTATTACAATAAAATCGTCTTTTTTAAACACGTCAGTGTCGCTGAGAATATCTTACAGGTTTGCGAGGATACGGCACCTCTCTCACACAGAGGTTCTCTAGGGGGATGATGCCTCTGGGCTCTTTATCCTGCGGACACAGTAAAAAGACCCGGAGTGAGTCGGGTGATGTGTCAGGAGGGCACGAGGAACAAAGCTGGGAGTAAAAATGTCATTGGCGTCAAAGAAAGAGGGGAAGCAGAAGAGCTGGAGACTCCTGTACTGTGACAAGTAACTGACACATTTTGACAGCCACAAGAAATAGTGAGCGGAGGACAGTGAGGGCTTGAAATGATATATTATACAACTATATTTCCATGTTAAGGCGACTTAAGAGGAGCAGCGTGGGAGTCTTACAGTGGTGAACTCAAAGTAGTAGAGGCAGTTGTCAGTCAGGATGAACCATCGCCTCTTCCACGTCTTAACGCGACCTCCTGAAACACAGAGTAAGAATATTATTAGAACTGTTTTTTATTATCTGCCGTGCTGTCGGTGGAAACTGACATGCATTCAAGAAATTGCGTCATTTCACAACAAGCTGTGCAAAAATATAAACACTTGGGGTCATCTGTGTGAACTACACCACTGTTGTGTGGTTTGCATGGAAACACATACGGGTTTTCTCCGTTATTGGCCCACTGCTTCCTCTGTACTTCCTGTTTTACCCTTATGTTGCAGCTTTGTACATTACCGTATCTATATACACACGCGTATAATGTAGCGCTGTGGCACGGGGCACGTACTGAAACCTCTTCTCCTTTGGTTTTGGTGTTTCAATCTCTGTAACATCCCAAAATGATTCATGCAAAGAGACTTTAGTGGAGAGGTGTTTTACCAAGTTTGAGGAGCCAGCCCTCTCTGTCGGGGTTGAAGAAGGTGTGAGTCAGGTCGTTCCCATCGTCCTCTGGGATTTTGAAAGGCTCGTTGTGAATGCTCTCGTACAGTTTCTGAGTAGAAAAGAGTTTAAAACAAAATAAAACATTTAAAAAGGCTGTTCGGTTCATTGATGACTCTAAAATCGCCCGTAGGTGTGAATGGTTGTCTGTCTCTGTACGTCTCTATGTGTCCTGTGATAGACTGGCGTCCTGTCCAGGGTGGACCCCGCCTCATGTCAGCTGGGATCGGCTCCAGCCCCCCCGCAACCCCGACAGGGACAAGAGGTTGAAGATGAATGAATGAATCAACATTTGTGATGTAAACTTCCCGCTAATAGATTGCAACATTTTATTCCATTCACTAAAACTGACGCAAACTTCCGTTATGAGCGACACTGACTCAGGTGCTTGTTTAACCTAACAGCCGCCCTCAGTTCATTGGACACTGTGCGATGCCTCCTCCTCCTCCTCCTGCAGACTGATGTGTTGTTGTTGTGACTGACCTGCAGGTAGAAACGTGGCCTGAGAACAAACTGAACGTGGTTGAGTTTGTAAGTTTCGGTTCCACATGAGGCGACGATTGTGAGATCGTGGTATTTCTTTTTTTTTCAAGCAGGGAAATAACTGCATGGTTTTACAAAGTGAAGCAACCATATGACTATTTTTTTAACTTAATTTCATCTTCATAATACCCTTCAGACTGCGCTCATGCACTTGTTCGTACATATAACTATGAACAGTAATGCACTGTAATCCGTGTGTATGTCACGTATTTATTACCGTAGAAAGTACGCCCATAGCAAAGACGGGAGGTCATCAGGTCATCTGCAATCGGCACAAAGGCGCAAAAGGTGTCCGGGGTGGTGGCATCTGAGACCACTCACCGACCACCGACACCTTAATGGTGGATGACGAAGGGCACTTCCAATACTTTAGGATGTCCGCGCTACTGATTCTTCTTCTTCGTTGAATTTTCTGGCGGCTGTCCACTGCTACTTTGAATGATTTCCTTTCTAGCTCTTTAAATGTCCAGTTACTTCTCTCTTCTTTGTCGATTTTCGTGAATGGTTGGACTGACTCTATACTGCCCCCTCGGTGGTATTGCTCCGTTCTGTCCAGAGAACTCCGGATTCATAAGCTCAAAGGCGACGAACCCACTGGCGGACGAAGCGACCTCCGGGACCGGACAAAAGGGTCGATATCTGATTTACCGTAGGGTGGGAATGGGCCTAAGGCTGCTGTTGATGGGACCCTAAACACAGGAGATCCACCCCGGGGGGGCTGGTGTTTGTGCTTCGTGGTGGTGCTCATGACCCAGCAGTACTGAACCAAACCACAACATAATTTCTCATCCTAACAAAGTGGTTTTGATGCCCAACCCCAACTATCACCTTTTATTGCCTAAACCTAACCGTCCACCTAACGGTTATTCCATGCCTAACTCTAACCGTCAAATTTTGCCTTAATGTTCTCATTGTGATCCACTTCCGGTCAGGGATTTATTATTAAATGGAAAGTCATATATCATGATATCTGAGTTAGCATGGACACTGTGATTGGCCGGCGGTTCTCACCGAGAGCAGGTCGTTAGGTAGATCCTCTCCGTTGTTGATGCCTCTGTTCATAGAGATGAAGCGCTCCAGGGTGGTCTTATCCTTCACATTGGGATTGTGGAGGCTGGTGTTGAGCATGATGATGGCAAATGACAGGATGTAGCACGTGTCTGGGGTTACAGGGGAAGACGCACACACACACACACACACACAGACAAAGAATAAGACACAGCAGCATCGAGTTATAACAAATACAGAGTGAGTGAAGAAGTGAAAGATCTAGAAATCAAAAAGAAATGGAAGTGTCAAACAGAGAGAGGGGATGTGGTCTTTGCCCCCACACAAGTCCAGACAGGAAGTGGACAGATGTATATTTAGTGAAGCTCACCGGTGGACTGGAAGACATGAGTGTTGCAGTCACAGTAGCGCGTGGCGAAGGCCTCCATCATGCGGTCGATCTTCTGGGCTTCACCGGGCAGACGGAAACTCCACAGGAACTGTCTGTCACATACACACCGCAACAACACCAGCAGCCTACCTGTTTATTTAAGTCTGTGACCAGCGTGTGAAATGCAGATGCACCACACGTGTGTAAGTATCGATGTACGAGGCCTCTTTGAAGATGTATTTACTGATACCTTCTCCTACTTCACTACATTTAGAGAAAAACAGCGTTTTCTTTATTTCACGTGATGAGTTCATATGACAGCTGTAGTTACTATGAAGCAGTAGTTACCTAATGAAGGAACTACTCTCTTTCTTTTTTTTGGAGTGGAGTTTGCATGTTCTCCCCGTGTCTGCGTGGGTTTTCTCCGGGTTCTCCGGTTTCCTCCCACAGTCCAAAGACGTGCAGGTGTTCGGTTCATTGATGACTCTAAAATCACCCGTAGGTGTAAATGGTTGTCTGTCTCTGTTCGTCTCTATGTGTCCTGTGATAGACTGGCGTCCTGTCCAGGGTGTACCCCGCCTCACGCCCAATGTCAGCTGGGATCGGCTCTAGCCCCCCCCGCGACCCCGACAAGCGGTTGAAGATGAATGAATGATGTTTGTTCTCCTATCTAGTATTGTACTTCCATGAAGGTAGAGGACTTGCATGACAGTCTAAGCCAGGGGTGGGCGGCTCCGGTCCTGGAGAGCCACTGTCCTGCATGTTTTAGGTTTCTCCCTGCTCTAACACACCTGAGTCCAACAATAATCAAACTGTGACGAGCTTCAGCTGCTTGATAACGAGCACAGCATTAGACTCAGGTGTGTTGGAGCAGAGAGAAAACTAAAACATGCAGGACAGTGGCCCTCCAGGACAGGAAATGCCCACCCCTGGTCTAAGCCATGCTGGCAGGTCTGTCTGACTGAGCTAAATGCTAATTTTCTTATACTAACATGCCAACATTAAAGCGTAATTCCAGAATAAAATCATCCCACTGTCTTTTTCTGCAAATTCGATCTTGAAAAAAGCCATCGAGACAAATTTTTTTCATGTATGAACGATTAACGGAGAAATCCCGAAGAGTCACTAACGTCATCCCATGGCTAACAGTGATTAGCTAGGGACGGCACCGTGAACGCATTAAAACATCTTTTTTAACCACTAATACTGCTCCAAATAACACCAAACCTCTGCAGCAGCGTGAGAAGAGTCTCTACACATAAAAGGAAGCACCAACTATGTAGTTAGTGAACACAGAGTTTATTAAAAGAGTTAGATAGTGGCCAAGCTTCTCGTAGTAAAGTCCATTTAAGTCGATTACTGAAGGGAATCCCAAAGGAAGAAGCCCATTGGTGCTTTAATCCAGCAGTTGGGTGAAATATAAGTTTATAGTAGACGGTAAAAGGTTTGGAAAAGTCCCAGACAGCATCTTTCCCTACAACAGGTCTTTCAAAACACTCTTTTAATAAACTCTGGGTTCACTAACTACGTTGTTGGTGCTTTGTTTTGTGTGTAGAGACTCTTCTCATGCTGCTGCAGAGATTTGCTGTTATTTTCAGCAGTATTAGTGGTTAAAAAAGACCTTTGAATGCCTTCACGGTCTTGCCTTGAGCTAATCACTGTTAGCCACAGCCGGCTGTTAGCGACTCTCTAGGCTTTAAGATGGGATAATGCCTCCTCATCCACCACTAATGCTTCCTCACCACCATCTTGGTTTAGCGATCTGGCGTGCCAATATTTTCAGAGAAGGCAAAGTAAAGTGAAGTATTGGTAGATTGAACATCGAGGGAGCTGACCTGAGGGCCTGGACCAGGTTGAGGTCGGAGAACTCATGCAGGTCCACGAAGGCATTCAGGGTCTGGAGGTGGAGCTCCTCCCTGTGGGACAGAAAAGGGGGGTGGTGGGGGGTGGTTTTAACCTTGTCTGTTGGAACCTGCCCTCGAATCTCTCTCTCTTTCTTTCATGACCTCTCTTTTACCTTTGCTTGTCCTTTGTCCCATCATGAACATCTACCTGATCTCTTCCATCCACCCTTGTCTCTGTCAAATCATCAGTTTCCCTCACATCCCTTTTGCCTTCCTCCACTCTCTGCCATTGTCCTTCTTCTCCTCATCACATCTCTACCTCTTCATCCCCCTTGTTTTCCATCCTCCATCCTTCTTTTCCGTATCCTCACCTTTCTCCAAGGAACTCTCCGATGGCCGTCTTGTTGAGTCCCTCTTCCTTGTAGAGGAATTCAGCGATGGATTGAGCACTTCGATCCAGCAGCTTATTCTCCACCAGGTAATCGATGCCCTGATGCAACACAAAGTTACATAGTTTACTGGAGGTATACATCACTTCTACATGCAACTTCGGATAATGTGCTCAGGTAAGTATCACAATTTCCTTTAACCCTCCTGTTCTCCTAATTTGACCCCATTTAATGTTTAAAATCTCTAAATAACGACATCTTTTTGTGTTTTTTTGCTTTATATTTATGACTTTTCCTCATTTTATGGGGACAACTCATAAAAAACCTAAAATTATCATGATTATATATATTTTTATTGTTCTTATCGTACATGTACTTGTCGCATCTGTGTTCCTTTGGGTCAGTTTGATAATCTGGATGATTTAATCATTATTATTATTATCGTCTATTTTACAATTCAAATATTATATGAGGTCAGATTCATGCTGCTGTCCTTGATAACGGACGTTACTTTCATTCCAGATGTTACAAATAACACAAAATAGCACTTAAAATAACAGACTTACTTTAAAACACACACACAGAAATCCCTCCATGCAGTTTAACATCAGTGATATTTTTCATTTTGTTAAATAAAAACATAAAGTACCCGACTTCACTTGAGTCACACATTGATTATGATCATTTTTTAAAATGTTTAAAATGCTACGGTCGAATTGACCCCAAGAATAAATGGTGTTAGTGAAATTTGAGGGCAACAGGAGGGTTAAACAAACAACACACGAGCGTGCACACACACGCACACACACACACACACACACACACACACACACAGACACACACACACGCACTGTGCTGGTGGTTAAATGTGTTTACTCTCAAAATGATCTCATGTCCGACCGAGCTTGCAGCTTCTGTAATCCTGATTCCTTAAAACTAATTTCTCTTCCTCTTTCTCCTCCATCGCAGGCTTTGGAGGAGAAGAGAACGATCAAAAATAAAGTTGCAAATGGGAAATTTAAAATAGAAACTAATGAGATCTTTAAAAGTAGAAACCTCTAACGCAGCATTGTTGCCAACGCCAACATAGCCAAAAACGATTCTGCGGAAAACACAAGAGTTCGAAATACTGGGATTACTGTAAGTGAGGAAATTTCATTCTTAGGTCTAAAACATCACCACAACTCATTATTGGTTCAACGCGTTCTCATCAACAGGTTTATAGGAAATTCTATTTAACGTTGTGAAATGCCCAGAGGTGCTTCTACAGTCTGTCGGGGCCCTGGGCAAAATCTCACATGGGCCCCCTCGAACCAGCGTTCATCGCCATAAAGTTATAAATAATCTGTTACCAACCAAAAAAAAACATTTGTTATCTTCAAAGTTAGTTAAAATTTGAATATGAAAATTTAAAGACTTGTAATTCAAACATGTTTATATGAAGAACAAGTTAAAAAACAAAAGAGTGCAATGAGGGTGGGTGGAGTCAGGTGGGGCCCCCTTAGGGAGGTCGGGTCTCCTACGGTCATTGCAAAAATTTTTGCATTGTCACTTCTTGCACATTGGCGCATTCTCTCTTTTTAAACTGTAGTTTAAAGTTTGTCAGCCCTTGCCCCTCCCCCCCACATGCCTGGGCATTTGCGTGTCTTGCCTGCCATGGTCTGACCCCCGTGTACCTGTCTGATGCTCCCCACGACCACACCCCCTCCAGAGCACTACGGTCAGGAAGTGCCCAGGACCAGGCTTACAACCAGGGGGGACAGAGTCTTTGCAGTGGCAGCCCCTAGACTCTGGAACCCCCTCCCCCCATCCACATCCGTGCAGCCCAGTCTCTTCATATTTTTAAGTCCCTTTCAAAAGCCCGGGGCGCGGTGCTGAAGAACAGTGTGAGTGCGCCCTAAGAATCTGAGTTCAATCCAGTTAAGTGCTAAATAAATGAAGTCAGACATGGTAATGCTTTTGCTTTTTATTTGTTGTTGCAAACATCTACGTTCCCAACAGTAAACTACACAAGCCTGACGTGCCACTGAAACCACAGAAACTGCGCTGTGGACCTGCATCAGTGTCAGACTCATAGCAGCTCCAGTGCGGTTAAGAGAGAGGAAGTCCACACAGCGACATGCAAGAGCTGCTCGCTGAAGGTGTCGGTAAAGCTCTGAGACGCACGCCGACACGCTCACCTTTTTTTTCTAAACCTTTCAAGAACAGCAAGAAGTCATTTCTTACCAAACATTACGCTAACAAAGGTGTTTTAGCTCAATCATGTGCTCAAAAGACGACCAACGGACACACGTGCGCGCTCTTGGCTCACCTTTTTGGGGTCCATGTTGAATTTCTTCTTCCCATTGGAGAACTGTTTGCTCTTCTCGATGGTCTTGCTGCAAAAGAAAGGAATCAATAGTAGTAATTAATAATTCAAGTTAAAAAACACTATACACATTTTTCTAGGGCTCATGGGAGCTGTAGTCATCAACCAGTATGTGAGGATCTCTTTTCCAAAACGCTATAAATCCATTTTAATGGTTTACAGGAACATTACATTTTTTACCCAGACCCACACATTTGGTTAATATTCAATGTATCTTGGTTAAATGTTCAAGTTTTTGTGGTATTTTTATCTGTTTTTAGTCATTTTTTTCACTTATTGTGGTATTTTGCATGTTTTTAGTAATTTTGTCACATTTTTGTGGTGTTTTGCATCTGTTTATAGTCATTTTGTCACATTTTTGTCGTGTTTTTCATTTGTTTTTAGTCATTTTTTTCACTTTCACTCAGTCTGAACTTGTTGAACGGACGGACGACACAAAAAACTCTCCCGCTTCAGAGCGCCGCCATGTTGGATTGCATAGAACGCACACTGAATTCTGATTGGTCGAGTGTTTTCATCTGTTTTTAATCATTTTTTTCAAGTTTTTGTGGTATTTTGCATCTGTTTATAGTAATTTTGCCACATTTTTGTGGTGTTTTTCATTTGTTTTTAGTCGTTTTTTTCACTTTTTGTGGTGTTTTGTTGTTTTGTTTTTAGTCGTTTTTTTCACTTTCACTCAGTCTGAACATGTTAAATGGACTGACGAAACAAAAAACTCTCCCGCTTCAGAGCGCCGCCATGTTGGATCGCATAGACCTTTTACTGAATTCTGATTGGGCGAGAGGACGTATCGCATTTAGGCTAAAAACAGGTTTGGCGCTGGTCACGGTTTGGAAAGGAACTGCATCTTGAGACCATTTTAAACAGGGAAATATAGCGATTTGGCAGAAACACTGATGAAGCAGTGATTTCCGGATCCAAACGCGCCGTTGAAACAAAAGAGACAACAACGGCCGAACATGTGAAGGATTACAATCGCCAACTTCGTCAGTTAGACGTCTTTTTCATCGATAAGAAAAAGGTAAAATGACAATAACGGTGGTTTTTTAAAAACTCCGATCTGTTCAAACAACGGGGAACACGCCACTGCTGCGTTGTAGAAATACAGACTTACGGGATGTTTGCAAATGCATAAGCTATAAAACTATGACGCATTGTTTCCTCAAAAGCTCCAGTTCACGTTGTAATGGGATTAATACTAGGATTAATATTTCAGGAACAGACGTGCACCCACAGGCGGGTGAAAGTTGTTGAAAAGCAACTGTGAAAGTGAAAAATGATCAACATTAGAAAAGGAAGTAGGAGTTGCATTAAGTGGGAGGTTTAAAAAGAGGAGTTGAATGACTGGTGTGGAGGTAGGAGGAGGGATTTTCCCGAAGCAAAACTCACTTTTCCTCTGCAGACTCAAAGCTGAGTATACCCGCCATGACGGAGTCTATCTCCATCTTCAACTTCTGCGCAGAATGAAAGAAATGTTGTAAATATTTGTTACCTCGCTCAGGTGTCAATTTTTCTGAGTTCATTTTTTAAATCAACACATATTCTAGGTGTCTGAGAAAGTGTGTGTGTGTGTGTGTGTGTGTGTGTGTGTGTGTGTGTGTGTGTGTGTGTGTGTGTGTGTGTGTGTGTGTGTGTGTGTGTGTGTAAAAAGCACATTTGCAGTAATATTATGGTTAAAGACCTCATAAGTTAGTCTGATTTTAAAATTACCAGAAACAAGTCCTCACTAAGCCAGTGTAGCCCAATAGTCCACTGTTGGTAGTAAAAGCGCGTGCGTGTGTGTGTGTGTGTGTGCGTGCATGTGTGTGTGTGTGTGTGTGTGTGTGTGCATGTGTGTGTGTGTGTGTGTGTGTGTACCTGGATATCGTCCAGAAGGTCCTTCTTATACGTTTTAATGCTTTCGATCTCCATCCTCTCATCTGCTGTAAAATCTGAGGACACTATACAGAAAACAGTAAAGTTTTAATAACGTTTCTTTAGTTTTAAAAGTGTGACTTCTTGACTTCTGACCTCTTTTCTGTCATTTCATAGACAGATGTGTCGTTCTACTGTATAATAACTTGAATAACTCTACATACAGTATGTTGTAGGCTACGTTTAAATGTCACCACAGCATCATAGGAAGAGAGGTTTCTCTGGTAGATGTGTGCGACAGGTGGTGTGGTTTTCTCATGAACGATATCAGTCACCGCAAAATACAGTTTAACCATGAATACATTTCTTAAAAAAACAAAACAAAAACAGGCAGGAGCTTCTCTCCTCTCTGTCTGTGTCATTCAGGTCTCATCAGTGCATGTTACTAATTCAACTTCTTCCCCGGAGTTGTTTGTGCTTTGTCGTCTCTCAGGTCTCTGCTGATGGTGGTGGTGCCTGCTGCCGTGATCCTGTGTGCAGGTCTCTGCTGATCGTGGTGGTGCCTGCTGCCGTGGTCCTGCATGACGCTTCCTGCTGCTGTTATAATCTATCACCTCAGCTGTGCTTGTTTCTACTGTTCTGCTGTATTAATAAGTCCTATTCACATTACTATAGATATTATTATAGTTACTGGAAGTGTGTCTGTCTCTGTCTTTGTGTCTGTCTTTGTCTCTCTCTGTCCATCTGTCCGTCTTTTCTCTCTCTCTCTCTCTCCTTCTCTTCCTCTCTCCGGTGCAGACAGACGTCCGTCCTCCACAGAGCTGGGTCTGTCTGACGTTCCTGTCTGTTATAGTGAAGGTTTTCGTCTCCACCGTACTCTACGGGGGAATTGTTGGGTCTCTGTAAATCATAAATAAGTCATAGAGTGTGGTCTTTACCTACTCTGTAAAGTGTCCTGAGATCACTTTTGTCATGATTTGGCACTTTAAATAAAATTGAATTGAATTGAATTGCAAATACATGGATACACATTCAGACACAGCTAACAGGCATTGTGGTGGAACTCATATCATGTCATATTTCCTTTCTACCAACCACCGTCCCTCCCCACTCCCACACAGTTACTCAATGACAGGATTGATGTATCATGAAAAACACAGTCATACTAAGAAAAAGGTTTCATCTAGGCGTCGTGGTTGGTCCTAATAGTCATAGTTTGGCTTTGTTTTTTTTCCGGCAGGGTTACAGAACAAATATACCAGCCTGATTTCATAACACTTGGTCGAAGTATGGGCATGAGCCAAGGGAAAACTCATTATCTTTGGTGGCAGATCCGAATTTCGGGTTGGAAACACAAATGATTTTTGTTTGTAAACATTTGGAGATGGGACACAGCCTTGGTGTAAGTCTATAGCCTGTAGTTTGTCTCTTTCACACATGCAACCCACATTGCTGGGTCACGTTATCCAGGTAATCTATGACTGAAGTCAGAATTACAAGAAACAACAGTGGGAATCTATGTTTTGAGCCAAATGCTAATGTCAGTATGCTAGCAGTGACAATGATACGCTGATGTTAAGGAGGTGTTTATCATGTTTACCATCTTAGTTGTATATGTTAGCATGCTTAATGTGGTATTTTGTCATTGGTCAAGTATGGAAAATGTGAAATATGGACCCGATTAAAGCGCTAGATGAAAAGTTAAGGGCATCAGGGTTTTACAATTCATCGTGAGCGGAGTGTCAAGACTCGTTCTGTCAGTATCCTCCTCTCTTCCTTTTGTGTGAGTTTGTCTCCCTCTGTCTGTGTTTCCCTGCATGTGTGTGTCCCTCTCGTTTCCTGTCGTCTAGGTCCGGTAGGCGTTTACCCCAAGCTGCAGCCTGATACGCTGATCACCTGGTCTACTACTTATACCCTGAGTGGACAGGCATGCAGCACCGGACCGTTGTATTCCTTCATTGGTAAAACTATTCCCCCCGCTTTGGCGTTCCTTTTCTCGTTGTGGTTATCACGCCCCCCGTCGTTAAGTATCCTCTAATCGTGTTTGTTTTCTGTTTCTCCGTAGTTTCCCGTGTTCCTGTTTCCTCGTCTGTCTCCCTGATCTTCCGTCGTCTCCTCGTTCCTGTTTTTCCCTCGACCGTCTTGTTATTTGTATTTCCTGTTTACTCTGTAGTGTTTGCGTTTGTCTGTTTAGTATTATTAAACGTTTGTTTGTACTTTTACTCCGTGTCCGTGTCTGCATTGGGTCCACCATTTTTGTATGTTATCTCTGTAACGGTTATGACACGGAACTCAATACATTTCACTACAATCCATCCAATAGTTGTTGAGACATTTTACCCAGAACCACACATCAGCGTCATGAAGACTAGAGGAAAAGTCAGAGGATCGCCAAAGTCATTAGAATTCATTGTCATGTCACCATGGGTATCTGTACCAAAGTCTGTGCCAATCCATCACGTAGATGTTGAAATAAGTCAAAGGATAAGTGAAAATGTTGCCCTTATGGCACAACAGGAACAACCAAGAGATCACTGGAATCATTAGGATTCATCGTCAGGCACAATGAAATAATGAATGAAATAATGAATGCATACTACTCAGGTAGCTGTAAAAAACATTGATAGATATTTTCTCTTATGCTTAAATGTCAGTTCTAGATACAGCATAGCCTACTGTTCTCTAGAGAACTTCTTGCAAAAGTATCAATGCTTTCTTAGGGCGCACTCACACTGTCAATCCGTACCGTGCCCAAACAGGTTTTACGGGTAAAGCCTAGTTTGTTTGACCAGTGTGAGTGCAAACGTACCGCGTTTAGGAGCGGCACGCTTGCCGTCCACGGCCCGTTTGAGAGAGGTGGGCTTTTGTAAAGCACGTTTGCACATGTACTAGCACGAGCGTGCGCACGTGTACGAGCGCGAGGCCTACGGCTCTGACGTCATTTTATGTGCGCCTGTTCAGACATAGAAAAAAAAAAAAGACGGACCATGCGCGGACATTTAACAACAACAACAACAATGGCGCCGAAAGATGAAAAAATAACGTCATCAATGTGTGTGACGTGTTACGGCGTGATGACGTATGGACAGGCAAGAAGCATTTGCGCGAGGCCCAGGTAGTGTGAGTACAAACGGGCCTCGAGGGGGGGACAAGTACCCTAAAGCCTGGGGCACGGTTCCGGCGGACACTGTGAGTGCGCCCTTATACACAGTTTAATTAAAAAAAAAATGTAAATACATTAACTCTATTGAATGTCTCTCTATTGGCTTAACAACAACAACAACAAATAATTCCATATCCTTGTGGTTGATTTACTTGGTTGCTTCTTTTGTTCCTACTCAGGATTTGAGATTTAATAAAGAAGCAAATTTGGCGAGGACGCAAATATCATTATAAACGTTATAAACAACTTTGTCCTTACTAATTTCTTGCTGCAGCTATTGCATGGAGGAAAGGAGCTTTAGGCAAAGTCAGTGGGCTGATTTGAACTTCAGCACGTAGCGAGCCGTTCCCACGAGACAAAAACAGAAGTAATATAAACGCCTCTATCATCAGCATAGAGGATATCTTGATGAACGCAGCAGAGTGTTTTTGGTCCCCGATCAGTGAAACTAGACCTGAGAGTACGACCACTGCAGTGTCTCAGAGGCACGTTTGTGTCACACAGTCAGAGACACCAACATATGAGTAAAAGATTGCCTCCTCAGTGAGAAACAACCCTCGTATAATCTGAAGTTAACCATGAAAACGTTAACTACCGACGCATCCTGTAGAGACCTGTGAGCTGTTTGGTGTTAATGATCTGAACACAGGACTTCCACATCCCCACCCTTCCTTTACACACTTTGTGCAACAACACTGACGAGCGTACGTCATCGAACTCTTCATTTACACAATTAACATAAAGATTTAAGGCTTTAATCTGAAAACTAACCGTGGACTGTTAAAGTAAATGATCTTGACACTACGGCTTTAAAAGGTGGACAATCTAGATGTCTAACTCAAGATAGCAACTTCTGTTTTTATATTATTATTATTATTCTACGAGAGTCTCTTCCCTATTTCAGCGGAGACCCACACTGGGCATCGCTTCACCACAGGGTGCAGATTGTGACCAACATGTGTACCAATACACTCGTTTTTTTTATTTATTTAAAGAAAACACCTGTTTTCACTGATCAGTCGCACAAGGATTGACACTTTTAAATGTTTTAACATGTATCACAGCTTGTAAACTTATAAAGCTGACAGTGGGATGAGATGAACAGCTGTTACTGTTTTTTGTTGACAACCACAAATTAGGCGTCTAGTATTAACACTATGGAGCACATCAACGTTAAGAAGAAGAGTAGTTATATACCTTTTCATACGCAGGAACACATCAAAAGACAATTTATGTACGTGAGTAGAAAAGCACAGCCGATGATGTCATGAAATTACGCTCTGTTCCTTTAAATATTGCATTTTTAGACCACAAATTGAGAAGAAAATGTAAAATTTATGTGGATATTTACAATTAAATACAACAAAAAAGAAGCGGTTATAAAAGAGAGGAGAACAAAACTCACCCATTTGACAATCAGTCATTTAAATCCAAGGTAAAAAGCATAAAAATGGCAAAACACAACATTAACGTTGAGATATCAAGATAGGGAAGACTACGCGGCGCACAGTGCAGTAACTCTTGAATGGAGTAGATGTTCCTCTTTAACCCCACCTCTTCCCCATCCATCACTTCAAGCCTGCATCAGCACAAAGACAGGAAGCGTCCTTCAAAATAAAACCCCAAGCAGATTCATCTGTGATTATTAACCCCGCACTCTGTTATTATTCATGTTACACACACACACATGCACAAACAGGACCTATAAACTTGCAGTTAATGGAGAGATGTTAGAGCGAGGGGGCTGCCAGTGGACCGGCACCCTGAGCAGCTGGGGGTTCGGTGCCTTGCTCAACAGCAGGAGGTGAACTTGCACCTCTCCAGCCACCAGTCCACGCTCCATTCATGGTCCACACAGGGACTAGAACCGGTGATCTGTTACTACTACTAAAACTACCACTACACACACACACACACACACACACACACACACACACACACACGCACGCACGCACACAGAGTTCGGTTTAAATCTAGTTTAAGTATTCATTCATTCATTCATCTTCAGCCTCTTGTCCCTGTCGGGGTCGCGGGGGGGCTGGAGCCGATCCCAGCTGACATCGGGCGTGAGGCGCGGTCCATCCTGGACAGGACGCCAGTCTATCACAGGACACATAGAGACGAACAGAGACAGACAACCATTCACACCTACGGGTGATTTAGAGTCATCAATGAACCGAACACCTGCACGTCTTTGGACTGTGGGAGGAAACCGGAGAACCCGGAGAAAACCCACGCAGACACGGGGACAACATGCAAACTCCACACAGAAGGGCCCCAGCCGGGATTCAAACCTGGAGCCTTCTCGCTGTGAGGCGACAGTGCTGACCACTACACGATAAAAAATGGAAATTAACATGAATTCTACCACAACTGCTCCTACCATAATGCACACACACATTTCTAGGTTAGGTATCATTTTATTTAAGTCATTTTTGTTTGAATGACAACAAAAATGACGTCTGAGTCACCTACGGACCGAGCTGCTGCCGCCCCGAGGAGGATGAACGCTGCGGATGAGTTTGGAAATGTAACACTTGGGACATAACTTGTGTTATGTTGACTCATAATGAGATAATAAGGCCG
>NC_139827.1:2634824-2644824 GCF_963691815.1 Echiichthys vipera | reverse complement strand
GTGTGTGTGTGTGTGTGTGTGTGTCTGTGTGTGTGTGTGTGTGTGTGTGTGTGTGTGTGTGTGTTCAAATGCATGCGTGATTGCAAACAAGTCATAAATAAAGCCCAGTGTTGTTGCTACATCTTCCTCCTTTTGAAACACTTCCCACTTCTTTCATATGTTGCAGGTTTCCTTTTCGACACCATTCATCACATATTTAACTTATCTGACACCTTTTGCACACTGCACTTAAGCTCTTTAGCTAAGAAGGTAAAAAAACGCATGAAGCCGGAGGGAGACATTGGTGCATAAACGAAGGAAGAGACACTGAGTGAGAGAGAAAGAGGTAGCAAAGGGAGGGGGATGAGGGAGGTGTGTAACAAGTTCCTGTAGCTGCTGATCGGCGTCTCTCTGAGTGCGTCTCTGTCACAGTGAAGAGCACAGACGAAGCTGAGCGCAACAGGATGCAGGCTATCAAGTGTGTGGTCGTGGGAGATGGGTACGCCATTCTTATTTTTACTTTACCATGCATTTACACTGTTAGAGCCCGTGCTGCCTTCAGGTGCCGGGGTGTTAACCCCAGCTGATGCACGGTGGGAATGTTTAGCCCCAGGCTCTGAATTCAGCTTTACTTGATAGAAACATCAAAGATTTCTTTAAAATGGCCTCAACAGCATCGAGAAACAGCTTTGACAGCTTCCGCGATCATGTGGCTGTACTGTATTGAGGCTTTACTGTTTGTGTTAAACTAGGTAAAGAACACAGTGTGTCCAGAGTTACGGGTAGATCTTGAGACATGTGTTTGACAGCGCTGATTCAGAGCGGGAGGGCTGGGTGGTGCAGGCCACAACACGCAGGAAAATGCAGCAAACCACAGAGCACAGACTCCTCAGAGTGGATGGAAATCCAAGAAATGCTCCAAGAGTGTGTCTCCGACAGTAAGGCGCATGGAGAAAAGACAAATAGACAGGAGTTTGTTGTTTTAAGGCTGCATTTCTTTGAACCTTTTTTTAAGAAAACCTGGTGAATTTGTTGGACGTGGAGGTTTAAACGTCCTCTATTAGAGCAGGTTTGGACGATGATTGGCCTCCCATCAGACAAACTAACTTGTATTCTCGTCCTCGAAGGTTGGGCACGAGTGCCGGTCGTCACGACGGGGGAAATTTGTAAAGCGGAAGTAGCCGACTCGCTGTAAGAGATCAGTGAACGGTTACAGACGATTTAACGTTCACGGGTAGCAGGGCGGCCGATGTGGCTCTACTTCCTCGTGCGTGCTGAGCTTCCTGGTGTGTGTTGAGCTTCCTGGTGTGTGTTGAGCTTCCTGGTGTGTGTTGAATGTGACTCTGTGATTTCAAACTGAAGTAAAGAGACTGAAGTCTGTAAACACTCGGACAGGGAGACATTTTGTGTGATTTTTGGTTGACGCTGTAGCTCACAAACGAAAGAGCATCTATAAACACAGTCAAAGAAGAGGCTGTCCGTCTGGAGCACAGGACGTTATAGTTTATAGTAGTGTGACATTATTATTATTATATTATTATTATTATTATTATGTTATAGAGCCACAAAGAGAGGACAGAGGACGGGACTCTAACATACGGGACAACTCTTCAAAAATGATCAAGTTCACTGCTGACAGTCCACGTTGATTTCCTGTTTAACCGTGACCACATAACCAAGTGTTCATCGTTGTTGGTGCCCTGATTCAGTTCAATTCAATTCAATTTTATTTATAGTGCCAAATCATAACAGGCGTTATCTCAGGACACTTTACAGAGTAGGTAAAGACCACACTCTATGACTTATTCATGATTTACAGAGACCCAACAATTCCCCCGTAGAGTACGGTGGCGTTGAAAACCTTCACTATAACAGACAGGAACGTCAGACAGACCCAGCTCTGTGGAGGACGCACATCTGTCTGCACCGGAGAGAGGAAGAGAAGGAGAGAGAGAGAGAAAAGACGGAGAGATGGACAGAGAAACAGACACATTGATCTTAACAAAGTCATGAATCCAACCCGGACCGTATGATTTTTGGTTGACGTTGTAGCAAACTGAATTTAAAATGTAAGAGCATCTATGAACACAGTCAAAGAAGAGACTGTCCATCAGGAGCACAGGACGTTATAGTTATGTAGTATAGTTATAGTTTATAGTAGCGTGGCATAGTTATAGAGCCACAAAGAGAGGACAGGGGTCGGGACTTTAACATAATGATCATTTTCAGTTTAACTGCTGACAGTCCACGTTGATTTCCTGTTAACCGTGACCACATAACCGAGTGTTCATCGTTGGAAGTGCCCTGATCTTAACAGAGTCATAATTCAACCCCCAACCATGATTTTAACTCAACCCTAACAAGTGCTTTTTACGCTGGAACCTAAGCCGTCTTAACCACAGTGGTGAAACATCAGGAAACACTTTCATTGTCATTATAGAGATGTGATCGTGTCGATAGTTTGGATCAGAAAATGCTTTTTAAATGATGCACAGTACATTCCACATTTCTTGTGTTATGCTTAAATGTTCCCTCTTTAAGTCAAAACCGTGGCAGTTTAGGGCAACCACACGATTCTGCAACCCAGGCACGCTCACGCCTTAGGAGTAAATAGTAGTAGCTATTGCACATGCAGGAATTTAAGCTGTGACTCGTCATGGAAATGATATTTCCATGATGAAAAGCGTCGTATTTGGTCATTTCATTTGGAGGACTTGTTGGCTTGAACGTCAGTACTCTAAGGGCGCACTCACACTGTCCATCCGTACCATGCACTGGGCTTTAGGGTCCTTGTCCCCCCCTCCAGGCCCGTTTGTACTCACACTACCTGGGCCTCGGCGAATGCTTCTTGCTGCCTATACATCATCACGCCGTAACACGTCACATGCATTGATGACGTCATGGCGATGCGTGGCTTTGTTTCCAAATCTTTCCGTAGACCTCGAAGTTTTTGTGCGTCTTGTCGACTGTTTTTTAATCTTTTCATCGACCAAATCTGCAGTAAACACTCTCAACACATCACAATTGTTGTTGTTGTTAAATGTCGGCGCATGGCGCCCATAAATGACGTGAGAGCCGCTGTAGGCGTCGTACTCGTGCTCGTGCTCGTGCTCGTGCTCGTACACGTGCGCACGCTCATGCTCGTACATGTGCAAACGTGCTTTACTAAAGCCCACCTCTCTCAAACGGTCCGTGGATGGCCAACTGGCCACAGCTAGACGCGGTACGGTTGCACTCACACTGGTCAATCGAACTAAACTTTACCCGTAAAACCTGTTTTGGCCCAGTGCGGATGGACAGTGTTAGTGCGTCCTAACTGTGTCCAAACAGACGGCCCAGTTTCTGGGCTTCTCACTGTGTTTACAAGGTGTGACATACTTTGACTTTTAATAATATTGCCTGAGGAAAATAATTAGATCATTAATAATCGTATCTATTTGTTATAAAACATCTTATTTCTTTCTTTTTAATCACACAACCTATCACGGCTGCTGTCCAGAACTTGACCCAGTTTGCAAACTTCATCCTCCTCCCATTTCTTTTTAGAAAGCTCTCGTTGCACTTCTGCGTTGAACAGCGTCAGCGGGGGAATAAATGTCAGGAATGTGAAGGAAAACATGTCCCGCAGCCTGGAGCCCCCGCCCCGGTTTTACACCTGTGAACACCTGGACGATCACTGCAGGAACTATGGATTTGTCTGTTTTTTAGAAATCGCAACAGCAGTGTGAAAACAGTCGAGAATAGCCCTGCATGTGTGTAAGAGCTTTACAGAGAGTCCAAACAGCACTTCTGGTTTGGCCTCATGAGAGCTGAGAAGTTGTCAATTGTCAGAAGTTGAAGCTGGTGGAGGTGTGAGTCAGTTCTGCCATGATTGAGCTTTTGTTCCACTCTGACTGCACCTTTGCAAAGATTCGTTGTTGTATGAAGCAATAGTGTGAGTTTGGAGTCTTTTAAAAGAAACTGAGCGGCTTCACGTGTGTGTGTGTGACTAAACCAGATGTCAGAAATGGGATTTAAGGCTTGTGTTAACAGAGAGAGAAGAGGAAGTTTGTCTCAGGCTGTGGGGAAGTCTGCTGTCAGCGAGTCACTGTGTACACACGAGCCAGCATCCTGCTGTTATATGGTGTCACAAACGGGGCCGCACGGCCGCGACACAACAAGGAGATGCACACATGAGACAATTAACTAATTATTTGTTTAAGAAAAAGTCACTTAAAAAGTAAACTAATCATGGAGTGTGTAGTCAGTGGTGCAGGTGAATGCATGATTGGAGAAGTGTGTGTGTAATGTTGTAAGAAGGATGAACAGAAACAAGGTGTCTCTGGGAGGAGAGCCAGCTTTGACTGAGCTCCAGGAGAGAGTTAAGAGCACCCAGACGCTCACAGCCCAGGTGATGGCAATGCTGCTGACGACCCTGCTGATGTGTGTGTGTGTGTGTGTGTGTGTGTGTGTGTGTGTGTGTGTGTGTGTGTGTGTGTGTGTGTGTGTGTGTGTGTGTGTAGTGGCAGTTTTAGTAGTGGTAACAGTAGATGTGTTTGTGTATTACATTCTTGTATTTTCCATGAACTCTGTTTTGTATCAAGTTACAAATGAAAATCAAACCTAAAATACTCAAAGAAAATGTAAACTACAAGTATATGTTTGTGTTTGTGTGTTTTTATATGAGTGTGTGTTTAGTGTTAGTGTCTGTGTGTGCGTATGTGTGCGTGTGTGTGTGTTTAGTGTTAGAGTGCCTGTTTGGGGTGTGAGTGTGTGTTTAGTGTTAGTGTCTGTGCATGTGCGTGTGTTTGGTGTGTGTGTGTGTGCGTTCAAATACATGCGTGATTGCAAACCTGCAAGCAAAAAAAGAAGGAAGTCACCAATAAAGACACAGTAGGCACTAAAGTACTCACTCAGTCTAAACTAATACATACTGTAGATATATTTTTTGTGTCTTAATGAAGTTAAAAACCAGATGCAGAGCAACAGGAGTTTCTCAAACCAAAATGAAAGACATGAGAGAAAGTGTGTCAGTAGATTCCAACCAACAGGCCGACAGGAACACAGAGAGATACAAGGAGAGAGGGATGAAAAGATACGAAAGTGAGGTAGAGAGAAGTGAGGTAGAGAATGGGCAAAAGAGAATAAGGATGAAGAGAAGGCCAGAAGCAGAGTCTGGATAAATGTCCTTTGTAGAGGACGGATAACGTAGGACGGCGTCAGCAGGGGGCAGAAAGGCTGATGGGACGCCAGACTGAGGAGAACGAGAGAGAGCGAGCTCCGAGGTTGGCGTCTGCAGTTGGGCCGGTTCCTGTTTTTAGCGTTAACTGATGCCTCTGAAACAGATCACTTCCTGTTTGACTCACGCACAACCACAAAACACAAACCAGCTGCAGTTCTATGTTTCTTAAAGCCTCCACAGACATCAGGCACCAGTAGACCTTCACCATCGCGGTTGAATGCCTGCCTCCAATCCATTACATTTCACCTGAGCCTCGTTCTAAACCCGGTCTGAATCCTCAAACAGCATTTTGGAGAAGTGACGACCTGTGTCTGAAACTCAAACCGGTCCTCACAAAGATGGAAGTCCTCACACTGACACACAGCTGGCTGCTCACACCGCTATTGAGTCATCGTGTTCCTGGGCCGCCCCCTTATGTGATGAGACTTTTTTAGACTGTGGATGAGTTTGAAGTGCACATAAACTCATTTTCACTCATTTTCCACCCACACAGAAAAATATATCTCCTCAGTTCTCTTTAGCGGTATCTAGCCATGCAGCTAATTTGGTTTAATCATCTCATCTTCAGCCTCTTATCCTGGATCAGGTCTCGGGGGCAGCAGCTTTAGCAGGGGTACCCAAACTTCCCTTTCCCGGGCCACATTAACCAGCTCTAACTGGGGGATCCTGAGGCGTTCCCAGGCCAGTGTGGAGATCTAATCTCTCCACCTGGTCCTGGGTCTTCCCCGAGGCCTCCTCCCAGCTGGACGTGCCTGGAACACCTCCCTAGGGAGGCGCCCAGGGTTCATCCTTACCAGATGATCCTGAACCACCTCAACTGGCTCCTTTCAACGCAAAGGAGCAGCGGCTCTACTCCAAGTTCCTCACGGATGCTGAACTTCTCCCCCTCCTTTGTAATACACTGCCCCACTATATTAAATATTCTGACCTCCCTGTTTTCATCATGAACAATCAAAAACTGTCCACAGTTGTGACTTGTGGGAATTTTCAATATTGCAACACCAAAAATAATCCCAACTATGTTAACGACCTATTGGCAGCAGAAGTTGTCTGTGGCAGATATTAAATTCAGACTTAAACTTCTCTTCATTGTTCTTTGGGATGAACCTCCGCAAGGAAATTGAATTTCCAGCACCTTACAAAAACACGAAAAAAATACAGTATAGGATAACCAATTAACTCTTAGCTGAATAAATGAATAATTAGGGGCGTGGCCTCTTTAGTGACAGCTAGCCTCTGGCCCTCACTTCTCCTCGGAGGTAAACGTCAGCCAGATGGACGTATCTCCCTCCCCCCCAACGTCACATACATACCCTTTTTCGGTCAGAGGAAATGAGGCGGAGTCAAAGTCTGACAAGATGGAGACTCCCGTAGGCGAGGACAATTAGATCAAGTTAAGAGAACGGACCTAGACGTGTTTGCTACGTCCATTTTTTATACAGTCTATAGTTACAACTCCCTATAATACTATATATATATATATATATACTATAGGAACGCTGGTTATCATGTTACCAAAGTTCAGTCTTCATAACAGCTGAGCAAACTCCACCTGCTGATGAAGCCTTGGAGATTGGGTTGACAGCACTAGAAAAAGCTACGGGCTATACCCAAGGTCAAGAATGAGCTTTTTGTACTCAATGTATGAAGCGTGACTAAACAAACGACAGTCAATGCTAACATTAGCAAAAAACAACAACAAACTGCCCAATTATTTGAGAGTTGATCAATCAAATGTGCTTGTTCTGTCTGGTGATTTATCCTGTATTGTTCTAACTCTGTCAGATAATTATAAGTTCACGTGTGTTGCTCTGACTCAAAGTCAGAGTCTGATTGAGAAAACCGGTTTTCACAACCTTTAAAGACGACGCGTGGTGATCTACGTAGTTCTATGGATTGTGGGTGATGAGCTGATGCGATTTCACTAATCGGGCACAATCTGCATTTGCTAGGGCACGCCTGCTTACAGCCATTCGGTGAGCAAGAGAGTGCGTCATAGCTGTAACTGTAATATTATAACAGATGCAAAGAGGCTGTTTTCTATATTACTATTATACAAAGAAGAATATCGGCCTCAAAATCATCATTACAGGCAAACCAGGAGAGGACATTTGGGCCTTGAGCTGCAGATTGTTTGGTTTTTATGACAGCTGTTTGATTCTTCTTCTTCTTCTTATTATTATTATTATTATGGCTTGGATTTATATAGCGTCTTCCTCAGTGCTCAAGGCGCTTTACAGAGTCATTCACACAGACGCACATGGAGGTGGTAAACTACGTAGTAGTCACAGCTGCCCTGGGGCAGACTGACGGGAGCGTGGCAGCCGATCAGCGCCTACGGGCCCTCAACCACCTCCTCAAACATACGGCAGTCACACACATTCACATGAGGCAAGGTGGGTGAAGTGTCTCGCCCAAGGACACAACGACCATGACACAAGTAGGGCAGGGCGTGTCGTGATTGGTTCCTGACAGTCTCTCTCTCTCCTTTGTAGTCGTTGTTTTTGTCTCCCTCTGTCGGTGGTTTTCTGTATGTGCTCTCTTTCGTTTCTCTGGTTTTGAGTTTGTGTTCCTGATCGATGCTAACAAGGATCACCTGCCACGCTGTATATTAACCCGGTACTGAGCCTCACTCGGTGCCAGTACATACCCTCTACATACCCTGATGTCTCCCTGTGTTCGTCTTGTGTCCGTTCATCGTGTCAGTTTGTATCAAGTTCTCTTCGTGTTTTTCCTTTGTGTTCAGTCCACCTTTTGTAAATAAGTTTATTCAATTTGTTAATACCATCTCCTGAGTTCCGTGTCTGCATTGGGGTCCCCTCCTCCGCGTATTCACCGTCATCACACAAGACAGGGCGGGGATCGAACGGTCGCCCCGATTAAAGCAACCAGGCTGAAATAACTAGTCATAAGCTATCCAAAAAGCTACCTCCTCTGTGTTTCAGTGCCTCGGTGAAGATACAGGGCCATGAGTTGTGTTATTGTTGAAAAAGCTGAAAGCAAAGGAACAGAGTAAGAACAGGGCCAGTTGATACTTGTTTGATTATCTCCCTGCCGTGATGTTTCACCGCTGTGGGTGTTGAGACAAGCAGCTCACTGTGTTCCTTTAATAATCATGTTCCTGTATCTGACGTTTCCATCCCAACATCAAAACTAATACCGTACAGGATCAACCTGCGATACCGTATATGTGACGATTGCCAGCTCACTCCTCTGTCCTAATCTTCGTCTTCTTTGCGTAGCTTTGTCTTAAATCCAAGCTACATTGTTTATGTTTATAGCACACTGTGCACTGCATATATACACACTATGTACAGTACAAAGCAAAAGTTTGGACACACCTTCTCATTCAGTGACTTTCCTTTCTTTTCATGACTATTGACGTTGTAGATTCACACTGAAGGCATCAAAACTATGAGTTAACATGTGTGGAAATAGGAACTTAACAAAAAAGTGTAAAACAACTGAAAACACGCCTTAAATTCTAGTTTCTTCACAGTAGCTTTGCACACACTCTGCGTTCTCTCGATGAGCTTCAGGAGGTCGTCACCTGAAATGGTTTTGTGCCCTGTCAGCTTCAATAAGGGGGATTTCCTGCCTTATAAATGGGGTTGGGACCATCAGAAGTCAGGTGGATACACAGCTGATAGTCCCACTGAACAGACTGTTAGAATTTGTGTTATGGCAGAAAAAAGCAGCTAAGTAAAGAAAAACGAGCGGCCATCTTTAGTTCAGTCAGTCTGAAAGATTGGGAAAACTTTGAAAGTGTCCCCGAGTGCATCTACGATTTTCATAGTGATGAAAATAAAGGAAACTCTTTGAATGAGAAGGTGTGTCCAAACTTTTGCTCTGATGTAAGCACAAGTGATAGGACTTGCTGGGCATTTCAGCCTGCCGCACCTCCGACGGTGCCATGGTGCCGGCTGCAGGCTCATCAGCCGGGAGCCACCCTTCGCAGATGTTTCACTCCTTTAATCCCGGAACATCTCTGGGTGGTGGAGCAGCGAACAGGGACGTCTCCCTGCCGCCCCCTGCAGCCAGCGGAAAGATCCTTGTTCACCCCACACTCTGTCCCCTATGTTATTGCTGTTATGGAATGAAACCCAAGGGACTATGCATGGCAGGGACGTCCATCTCCCTGAGTCAGACGTGGGCTGACCGCATACCGCAGCAAAATAATCTCCCAGTCTGGGATCATTAAAGTCTTTCTATTCTCTTCTATACTAAATCGAACCAGTTTGAATCAAGCATGCAATGCACACAGTCCGATCGTTTCTGCGTACTTCTGGAAGAAAAATGCATTGTTGACAGCTGACATCGGGCGTGAGGCGGGGTCCACCCTGGACAGGACGCCAGTCTATCACAGGACACATAGAGACGAACAGAGACAGACACCCATTCACACCTACGGGTGATTTAGAGTCATCAATGAACCGAACACCTGCACGTCTTTGGACTGTGGGAGGAAACCGGAGAACCCGGAGAAAACCCACGCAGACACGGGGAGAACATGCAAACTCCACACAGAAGGAACCCAGCCGGGATGCGAACCTGGAACCTTCTCGCTGTGAGGCGACAGTGAGGCGACAGTGCTAACCACCGCTATTTACATCTTTGGGAAACCATTCTGATCTCCCTTCACGCCTTGCATGATCTCATTTTAGTACAAAATGGAGAAGTACGTAGAGATGACTATGAAACGAATGTATTGTTCTTACTGTATACTGTTGTTTGTACGCACTCTGAGAAATACCTGCTTGTGTTTCGCTCCACTCCTCGACTGAAACATTGATGTCATCT
>NC_139827.1:2599824-2632324 GCF_963691815.1 Echiichthys vipera | reverse complement strand
TTCGATTTTCATTTGTAACTTGACTGTTACCACTACTAAAACTACCACTACACACACACACATACACACACACACACACACACACACACACACACACACACACACACAAAGTTCATTAGAAAGATAAAGTGTACTTTGTCTCCCGCTGTGAAACCGAGCAGAGATGAGAAAGCTTATTAAAGGAAGACAGGAAAAAGAAAAGAAAGGTAACTGGCACTAAATTAAAACGCCCCTGACTCATATCAGGAAGAAATAATCTACATAGAAATACTGTTAATATTATTAATACATTATGATGAACACACACTACATTAAAAACAAACGTGGTTTTATATGCAAAGACTAAAATAATACACTGACATATTGTGTGACTCACATCGATCAAACATATTTCAGTATCGAAGATGATCAATCGTGTTTTTTTGAGTGAGATGATGAAATCATTTGAAACCCATTGAATCCTAAAAATTAAAGAATTTTGTGCCACAAAAATAAGTTGCGTCTGTTTTTGTTTCTTAGAGCGCACTCACACTGTCCTTCCGCACCGCGACCCTGGCTTTAGGGTCCTTGTCCCCCCTCCCTCTCCCCCCGCGCCCCTGCCCCGTTTGTACTCACACTACCTGGGCCTCGGCGAATGCTTCTTGCCTGTCCATACGTCATCACGCCGTAACACGTCACACGCATTGATGACATCATGGCGATGCGTGGCTTTGTTTCCAAATCTTTCCGTAGACCTCTGAGTTTTTGTGCGTCTTGTTCGACTGTTTTTGAATCTTTTCATCGGCCAAATCTGCAGTAAACACTCCACCTCCGCATCACACCAACGTGAACCTTTCACCGCCATTGTTGTTGTTGTTAAATGTCCGCACATGGTCCGTCGTTTTATTTTCTATGTCCGAACAGGCGCACATACCGCTACTGCCGTAGGGCTTGTGCTCGTGCTCGTACACGTGCGCACACTCGTGCTCGCACATGTGCAAACGGCGCCCGCTAAAGCCCACCTCTTTCAAGCAGGCCGTGGACGGCCCACTGGCCGCGGTTATGCGCGGAACGGGTGCACTCACACTGCTTAAAGGTACTAGGCTTTAGCTGAAAAAACGGTTTTGGCCCGGTACAGAATGACAGTGTGAGTGCGCCCTTAGATGCTAAGTTTACTTTTTCAACAGCAAATGAGCAGTTAATGTGGACTCAGCTGTGGCTCTATTTTCATTACTTTTACCTTAAATGCCTTTAATGTCTTCATCTTACGCACTAAAAAAAGCTACATTTGCAGTCAAAACAAGAAAAAAAACACTCATTCATTCATTCATCTTCAACTGCTGGTCCCTGTCGGGGGTCACGGGGGACTTGAGCCGATCCCAGCTGACATCAGGCGTGAGGCGGGGTCCACCCTGGACAGGACGCCAGTCTATCACAGGACACATAGAGACGAACAGAGACAGACAACCATTCACACCTACGGGTGATTTAGAGTCATCAATGAACCGAACACCTGCACGTCTTTGGACTGTGGGAGGAAACCGGAGAACCCGGAGAAAACCCACGCAGACACGGGGAGAACATGCAAACTCCACACAGAAGGGATTTGAACCAGGAACCCTCTCGCTGGGAGGCAACAGTGCATTCTGCTACATCAACATGGAAGAATTAAACACATACTGTATAAGACCAGCAAGAGCTGGTATCCATTTCAGCAGCGTACCTGCCCAGGTCATTATTATGTTGTGTATTTCATGTGTACACTGTAAAAGGTCACATATTTGGAGGGTTTTTCTCAGCGACACAGAGGAATTACTGGTGTATAGATATATATAAATATATATATTCTAAACTACCATCTAATCTCCTCTCTCGTCTTTGCTTCCAGGATGTGTTTCTGATCTGCTTCTCCCTGGTGAGCCCAGCGTCCTACGAGAACGTCAGAGCTAAGGTGAGTCTCGTATCTGTATATAAAGCATAACTTTACTAATTACTAGTTCTTGATTTTAGATTTCCATCCATCGCTCCATCCCTACTCTATCACTACGTATTTGTATTCAGGGTCATGTGGGTTAAATCACTCAGCCCTTCCATCTCATCACATTGAATATGAACACCAGCATGTGTAGCATTGTGAGATTAAAAGCTTTCATACGCAGCACTCTCATCTCAAGTGCTCTCTCGGTTTTAGTCGCTCCATGTTTTCCCCATTTCTTGTTCGACTTGACATAAGGATGAATTCTGCAAAAACAGCAGAGCCTCGCTCAGAACCACTCACTTCTCCACAACTCTATACAATCCTATAAGAGCATCAACACAATATAACACAGGAAATCCCATCAGGTATATGGATTTGATTCAGTGTAATAAACCTTCCCTTCATTTTGAATCGCATGTGAGTCACCATAGTAACAGGGGACTGGAGCTGTGGGTCTAGGTAGATGCGTTGGTAAGGGAAATTAAAAAAGAGAAGACTGGTTGATGGTAAAATTGTGAATTCTATGAAGCCTGTGAATGTTCTCATTTGTCCAGGTCGTCGTTATCCTCAAAGCAATTTCAGTCAAAAGCAACTGGACTAGGTTATTTGTCTAGGAAGACGTTTCACCTCTCATCCAAGAGGCTTCATCAGTTCATGTACGCATCTGACCAGGCTGGGACTGGACCGGGACCAGGACCAGGACCAGGCTGGGACTGGTCCAACTAACTGGTGTGAGAGCCAGGTATTTAACCTCTCACAAGGCCGATGATGTCACTGAAACCCTTTGTGCTCCAAGTGCCTCAGACCTCCTCTGTTTAGCGAGGTGGTCTGAGACACCACTTATCTCCAGTTTACAATGCTGCCCTTTCATCCCTTCCCAGGAGATTCAACAATCTAACCTCAAAGAACAACTGTTCACACATGTCCTCCTGTGACTCCAACGACTGTCGTTCAGACTAAATAGAGCACTAACAAAGTCCAAACCAACTTCCCACCAACGACTGTCACTCTAACGACGGCCGTTGGCACTTGGAGCACAAAGGGTTCCAGTGACATCATCGGCCTTGTGAGAGGTTAAATACTTGGATCTCACACCAGATTGTTGGTCCAGTCCTTGCCTGGCTCTGGCCCTGGCCCTGGCCCTGGTCCAGTCCCAGCCTGGTCCTGGTCCAGTCCCAGCCTGGTCCTGGTCCTGGTCCTGGTCCTGGTCAGATGCGTACATGAACTGATGAAGCCTCTTGGATGAGAGGTGAAACGTCTTCCTAGACAAATAACCGGTCCAGTTGCTTTTGACTGAAATTGCTTTGAGGATGAATTCTATGAAGTGAAACGTCAGCAGGGGAAAGAGGACCCATTAAACGAGCTGCATTTGGTCCAGAGTACAGATAATTACAGTATGTGGTGAAGATAATGGCACAAATGTATTTTGCAAATGCATGATGGTCACTGCTCTGGCTGGCTAGGTTTGCACTAAGTACACAAACATTATTTGGTCACTCATTCAACCAGCCCCCCATATACGCCAGCTTCAGTGGTGATTGCTCCAAGTGGTGAAATATGTACTGCTGTGTGTACATTTCATTGACTAAATACACGCTAGAAAGCCTCCATCTTTAGTTCAGAATCAGCTCCTTATCACAGGTAACCAGAGCAACTTCCTTGTCATTCATCCCCACAGCGTCACAGCGCTTTACACAGTCAGACTCTCAGCTTCTACTGACTTCAATGGGGAAGCGTAGAGTGGGTTGTTCCACTGCAGCCAAACTAGACGCTCATTGGATAAATGCTGGGCTTTTTCCCGCCCATCGAACGCTCTGTGTCTCTGTGGGTCTATGGGGCAGTGGGCTGGCCCGGACGCTCAGCTTCTGCATGATGATTGAAGGAGCTGTTTGAGGCGGCATCCTTTTTTGATTGACAGCTAAACGAGCGAATGAGCGATCTTGAAGAATAAACACTTAGCTGGTGCTCCTTTGCGTCGAAAGGAGCCAGTTGAGGTGGTTCGGGCATCTAGTCAGGATGCCCCCTGGGCGCCTCCCTAGGGAGGTGTTCCAGGCAAGTCCAGCTGGAAGGAGGCCTCGGGGAAGACCCAGGACCAGGTGGAGAGATTAGATCTCCACACTGGCCTGGGAACGCCTCAGGATCCCCCAGTTAGAGCTGGTTAATGTGGCCCGGGAAAGGGAAGTTAGGGGTCCCCTGCTAAAGCTTCTGCCCCCCGCGACCCGACCACAGATAAGAGGCTGAAGATGAGAAAATAAGACATGTTAAAAGAATTGACTCAAAGAAGCAACAGTATGATTCATCAGGTAATCTTTAATCCCCACATGTCGACACGCTGGCTCGTGAACAGACTATTCCATTGTGCAGGTTGGATTTGCCAATCAAAAACAACTGCCACCACTATGGGCACGGACACACTCTCACTTCTAACTTAATTCTTTTAGCAGATAGCATCTCTCATTCCCTCACTAAGGAAATTGGAGGGAGAGAGAATAAAATGAGTAACGAGTAGAGTGAGAGAGAGGAAGACGTCAGGAAAGGGAGCTACGAGGGGAAGAAGAAGAAAATTATAGCTCAGAGGGAAAGATGTGAGGAAAAGGAGAGGAAATAAGGGGTGTCTGCTTAAGAGACAAGGAGATTGAGAGAAATTATAGGAGGCATCCTGGAAGGGAAAGAAGAACCTCAATCATGTTGTGAAATTATTTCCAAGTTGGGCTGGGAATTTACACATCTACAGCACGCCATTTTGCAATTTGAGACGTATTGCATGAGTCTTTTCTTCATTTCTGAACACATACGTTCACTTTTGTCATAAACGGTACGGAGATAACTCACCAAAAACGTGTGGACCCAATGCAGACATGGACACGGAGTAAAAGTACAAACAGTTATTTAATAAACTACGAACAAAACACAAAACACTACAGGGAAACAGGAAATACAAATGACGAGACGGACGAGGAAACTACGGAGAAACAGAAACAAACAGGATTAGAGTATACTTAACGACGGGGAGCGTGATAACCACAACGAGAGAGGGGACGCTAATCCGGGGAGGGATAGTTTTACCAATGAAGGAATACAACAGTCCGGCGCTGCATGCCTGTCCGCTCAGGGTATAAGTAGCAGACCAGGTGATCAGCGTAACAGGCTGCAGCTTGGGGGGAACGCCTACCGGACCTAGACGACAGGAAACGAGAGGGACACACACATGCAGGGAAACACAGACAGAGGGAGACAAACTCACACAAAGGAAGAGAGGAGGGTACTGACAGAACCGCGTCTTGACGACTTTGTGTTTCCCCTTCTTTCTCTTCTCGTTTTGTTCGCCGTTATATTCTCTCCAGTGGTACCCAGAGGTTCGCCATCACTGCCCCTCCACACCCATCATCCTGGTGGGCACCAAGCTGGATCTGAGGGACGAGAAGGACACCATTGAGAAGCTGAAGGAGAAGAAGCTGGCTCCAATCACCTACCCTCAGGGTCTGGCTCTGGCCAAGGAGATAGGTAACGCTCGTGGGGTCCTCTCAGGGCTTGTACGACAGAGATTTGTAGCCTCTTTGTCTGATATTATCCACGTTACTGTATTGTAGATTAAGGAAAATGTGATCAATGTATTATGGATAGTTCGCCCATGATGTAGGTTGATTTGTGAATTGTGTTTTCTTGGATTACTGCCATTACTGTGGAGGTGTATTGAGTGCACTGACAGTGAAAGCATTAATAATTGGATCGATCGTGGTCACAAATCATCGTCTCCGACAGATGAAAGTAGCCTGAATGATGTTATTACAATTATTAAAAGTAATATTAAAACACACGTGATGCATCTTTCATGACATCAGCTTTAAGAGAAGAAAACTTTTGTTGTTGCCAAGTTTTAAAAGCTGCAGGAATCATTTAAATTTAAAATTATTGTTTTTGTACCATGGATTAAATGACAAGCCCACAGAGAGAACAAGAACAAAATGGCCAAAAAAGGTATCTGGTAAACATATGTGTGTCCAGGCCTGTGTGTATAATGTAGAACAGGGATGTCAGAGTCAAATACATCAGAGGGCCAAAAAAACATATTTGCTACAAGCCGAGGGCCGGACTGGTTCAATGTTTATTAAAACATATTAAAATGATGCATATAACCTGTTGAACCAAGACCAAACACAGTGCACCGTGTTTTATTTAATGATTAAATGAATAATCCAATATTTTTGTTCGGCTCTGTCAGTGATTTTCCAACAGGCTCACAGACAAAAACAAACTTGTCCTGTACATTAAATGAATAAAGCAAGATTTTCTTATGACTTTAGTTATTTCAAGGAAAACATTTTCAACAACAAACAGCAAAGAATTAAATAAAACGTGTTTCTTAATATCAAGATAAAGACGCACAGCTGTGTGAACATGTGCTCTGCCTCCCACAGAGCTTCAAACACCCTGTTCTCATCGTCCACCCTCCCTTTAGCCAGTATTGGGAAGTGCTGGAAGTTGACGGCCCACTTGCGGCGCTGCAGTGAGTTCGCGGGCTACCATTGCATTGTGGGTAATGTAGTTTTGATGCGTGAAAAACACCAGCAGGCGGCTGTGGCGTGCGGGCCGGTTCTAAAACTAATCAAACATCATCCCTGGGGCCAAGATCATTCATTCGCAGACCGGATCTGGCCGCGGGCCTTGACTTTGACACCTATGATGTAGAATAACAGTGAGACGTTTTTTTTCTCCATTGGAGATTAATGAAAGTTCCTTTAAAAGTGCTGCCTAATTGTAATGGATACATACATGAATGTGCAGGCTTGTAATTGCAGCTTGTTTCTTTCAGCTGACTTATCTTCATGTTTCTTTGTGTAGTTTTACGAATAATATTCTGTGTGTCCCTTTTCTGTGCGCGTAGATTCAGTGAAGTACCTGGAGTGCTCGGCTCTGACTCAGCGCGGTCTGAAGACTGTGTTTGATGAGGCCATCCGCGCCGTGCTCTGTCCCCAGCCCACAAAGGTCAAGAAGAAGCCCTGCTCCCTGCTGTAAACGGTAAGACATAAACACAGAAGGAGTGTGGCCGAAGCGAGGGAACAGTAGGCCTTTACCACGGCAGACATCAGCACTGTCGCCTCACAGCAAGATGGTTCCTGGTTTGAACCCCGGATGGGGCCCTTCTGTGTGGAGTTTGCATGTTCTCCCCGTGTCTGCGTGGGTTTTCTCCGGGTTCTCCGGTTTCCTCCCACAGTCCAAAGACGTGCAGGTGTTCGGTTCATTGATGACTCTAAATTTCCCCGTAGGTGTGAGTGCTTGTCTGTCTCTGTTTGTCTCTATGTGTCCTGTGATAGACTGCCGTCGTGTCCAGGGTGGACCCCGCCTCACGCCCGATGTCAGCTGGGATCGGCTCCAGCACCCGAGACCCCATTAGGGACAAACGGTTGATGATGATGGATGAATAGGCTTTTCCTGGATCATGAGTCTGAAGGTCTGAAAAGGGCGACACGGTGGTGTCGTTGTCAGCACTGTCGCCTCACAACAAGAGGGTTCCTGGTTCGGATCTCAGCTGGGGCCCTTCTGTGTGGAGTTTGCATGTTCTCCCCGTGTGTGCTGGGTTTTCTCCGGGTTCTCCGGTTTCCTTCCACAGTCCAAAGACGTGCAGGTGTTCGGTTCATTGATGACTCTAAATTTCCCCGTAGGTGTGAGTGCTTGTCTGTCTCTGTTTGTCTCTATGTGTCCTGTGATAGACTGGCGTCCTGTCCGGGGTGTGCCCTGCCTCACGCCCCATCGGCTCCAGCCCCCAGCGACCGCTACAGGGACAAGCGGTTGAAGATGAATGAATGATGAATGAGTCTGAAACACATCTTACTCAACCTATGAGGGATCTTGATCATGTACTTTGCAGAAAGTATTGGCTTAAACTAAAATATCATCCAAGGTTTCTTCTTGTTCTTCTTGTTCTTCACCAAACACACAGTTTCACACACTTGACAGAGGACGAAAATAAACTACAGAGAAACACGAAGGGTGAAAACGTGGCAGTCATTACGCAAAGAGACACGCCGCGAGACAAAGACAGACATAATAAGAAACAGACGATAATACTCAGATGATAAAAGCAGAATCGGAGTTCCTTTCACATCACTTGTGAAATTATTTCCAAACCTTGAGGGCAGATATCTAATTTGCCAGGAGGAGGACAGACTCATAATGCAATGAGCGAGACAGCGCAGCAGCCATTTGACAGCAGACGATCCGAGCCTCGTCTTCACGGGAGATACATTAGCAGCTGCGACACAGTCAAAGGGAAAATGGGCTAATTTAGAACTCCTGCCTTGTTTTCAAATTACCATAATCATGGCAGAACTGATAGCATCCCGCTGGCATTTCGATATGTCAAGGTGCAGAGAGATTTTATTATTTTTACAAAACTGCACGTAGAAGAATGAGTCATTTCTTTGTTGAGTGAATCCATTCTTTTCATTCTTAACCCTCCTGTTGCCCTCAAATTTTACTGACACTATTTATTCTAGGGGTCAATTTGACCGTAGCAATTTAAAACATCTGGAAAATGATCAGAATCAATTTGTGACTCAAGTCATTACTCAAGTGAGGAGTTCAAGTACCTCGGGATCATGTTCACGAGTGAGGGGACGATGGAACGTGAGTTTGGCCGGAGAATCGGAGCAGCGGGGGCGGTGCTGCAGTCGCTCTACCGCACCGTTGTGACAAAAAGAGAGCTAAGGGAAGGCAAAGCTCGGGATCTACCGGTCAATCTTGGTTCCTACCCCCACCTATGGTCATGAAAGCTGGGTCATGACCGAAAGAACGAGGACGTGGGTCCAAGCGTGTGAAATGTGTTTCCTCAGGAGGGGGGCTGGAGTCTCCCTTAGAGAGAGGGGGAGAAGTTCAGCATCAGTGAGGAACTCGGAGTAGAGCCGCTGCTCCTTTGTGTTGAAAGGAGCCAGTTGAGGTGGTTCAGGATCATCTGGTAAGGATGAACCCTGGGCGCCTCCCTAGGGAGGTGTTCCAGGCACGTCCAGCTGGGAGGAGGCCTCGGGAAAGACCCAGGACCAGGTGGAGAGATTAGATCTCCACACTGGCCTGGGAACGCCTCAGGATCCCCCAGTTAGAGCTGGTTAATGTGGCCCGGGAAAGGGAAGTTTGGGGTCCCCTGCTGGAGCTGCTGCCCCTGAGACCTGATCCCAGATAAGATATTGAAGATGAGATGAGATGAGATGAGATGAAGTTAAGTCGGGTACTTTATGTATATAAAGTATATATTTGAATTGTACAATAAACAATTATAATAATGATTAAATCATCCAGATTATCAAACTGACCCAAAGGAACACCGATGCGACAAGTACATGTACGATAAAAACAATAAAAAAATATATATAATCATGACAATTTTAGGTTTTTTATGAGTTGTCCCCATAAAATGAGGAAAAGTCATAAATATAAAGCAAAAAAATGTCATTATTTAAAGATGTTAAACATTAAATGGGGTCAAATTGACCCTTAGGAGAACAGGAGGGTTAATATTGAATAGGGAGTACATTTTCTCCGGTGACCATCTCACCCTGTGTGTGTGTGTGTGTGTGTGTGTGGTAATGAAGAGTCATGGTCTTCTTTCTTTTGGATCCTTGCAGAAGCAGAAAGAAGAGAGAAAGACGTTCGGACTGATGACCCCAGCGTACAGAGAAGAGGATTCGACAGTTCTGTCATGGGTGCTGATCGAAAACTACAACCAGACTTCTACGAGTTAAATAAATGACTGTGCAGTTATATTAAAATGATAGCCGACCTCTCTGTACAGCATACTCTGATACTCTGAGACTGATTTATAAAGTGCATTACAGACGCAGCACCGTGCAGAATTAAATACCCCCTTTTATCAGAATGAATCACTTGTGTTGATGAAGCGAACTGCCCTCGTGAACACACTATAGATTCACACCTTTAGCTTAAATGTAACCAGCAGCAGAACGTCAAATAACTGTTTAACTGAGAGTGACGAACAATGATAAAACACGAGGATCGGAAATGTAGTCGTCGTACGAGCAGGGGCCTGAATAATGTTGTATTTGAATAAAAGTTATTAACAGACGTATTATTTGTTGTGATATTAAAATAAAAGACATTTTATCAAGTAAAACGTCTGCAGAGAAAATGTTATTTCCGCTGATGAATGAGAATAAAACCTGTGGCGCGGTTTCCTGTGAGCAGCCTCTTCTCCGTGATCCCAGCAGATTAAATGATTATAGTTAAAGAGCTCAGTGCGGAGGGTCTGCTGCAGGTAACGCTAACATATCGGACTGCATTTCCAGCATCTGCTACAAGCGTCGTCTGTCTTACTTTGCTTTCCCAGAGGGCAACACATCAAGGCAGTAATATCAATCTGATTTATCTGTTTGTGCTGATAAATGGTGAAAAATGGGGGATAGGTTATCACCCCACCAGGTGCTCATTATTTGTGTAAATGACTGTGCACGGGTGTGTCAACATGTGTTGGTAAAGGAACGATCCCCTATAGCTCAAAGTGAATCCCATAACACCAGGACAACAGGGTTAAAGGCAGAATTAATGCAAAACACTAACACTGTTCTTCTGCGGGGAAGGTTTTTCGAGGGAGCAAAGTGTGTTTGTGTCCTTCACAGAAATCCTAAGGAGGTAGTCAGGGTGGATGGTGGCCATGCAAAGGATGCCAGAGACCAGCGTTTGCATCCTCTGAGTCCTGTCTGCGGGCGGTTTAGTCAACACAAGCACGTTGGTGATTGTGATTCCAGTTAAATATCAATAATGTAAATAAGGTAACTTTTATTGTAGTAGGCTGCTTACAAACACATAGACAACATTAATGACATTGACAAAAACAAGAAGACATTGACATAACAGTGGCAACAGTTCTCCAGACATAGAGACGGGGTTAAAATCTCTGAAATATACCTATATAAACATATTTCAGGGGATAAAATACAGAATAAAAGTTATCCTAACAGATTCTCGCAGCTAAGCCAGAATAAGTAATACATATATAAATACATTAAGATGCTGTGCAGTCAATAAGTTAGATAAATGATTGTGTGTGTGTGTGTGTGTGTGTGTGTGTGTGTGTGTGTGTGTGTGTGTGTGTGTGTGTTTAGTCTAAACGCCTAAGTGTTATTTAATATTATGACAGCCGAGGGAACAAAACTGCCTCTGTATCTTTTAGTTTTGCAGGCGGCCATTTTGTAGCTACGGCCTGATGGCAGAGGCTGAAATTTGCTGTGTAGTGGTGGGGGGGTCTATCCTCTAAGATCGACCTGACGAGCCTCTGGAGCTGCCTGCTGTGTCAGGGTTCCAGGTTATCAAGCAGCTGAAGCTCGTCACAGGTTCGAAAAGTTACAATCAGCGTGTTTGAGCAGAAAGAAACCTAGAATGGGCGGGACAGCGGCCCTCCAGGACTAGAATTTGGCTCCCCTGGCGTGAACATAACCATGGAAACATTCATTCAAGCTTTGGTCACTAGAGACATGTCGGACATTGAAGAGGATATTATAGGAAAGGAATAAAATGCATTAATTAACAACTTTCACTCATTATGTATATAAAGAGTGCCTAATCTGGGGGCATTTGCTGGTTCAAATTAGTAGTATACTATGGCAGTGCCTGTTTGGACGGTGCCCATTCAGAACGGCCTCACTGGCTCCTGAAAGTGATGCCGGTACGGGAAAAAGAAAGAATCAGACACTATGCACTTATTCCATAGTTCATGTGCCCTTGGTAGTGGTTCAGTTGACTGTGAAAGAAATTCTCTGGAGTCCTCAGTGTTTCTCAAATCATGTCTTTACTAAATACTGTATGCATAACAGGAGAGAGGTCTACCAACAGCCGGGTCTCAACAATCTCTGCCTGTCTCCAAGTCACTTCAACATTTATACAGTAACATCAAAGCTCCTTACAAACACAAGGACATCAAAGTAATCAAAACTCACTACCCAATGTTTATGACCCCAGTGGATGTTATCATTGTTTTAACCCTCCTGTTGTCCTTGGGTCAAAATGACCCGCCACTGTGTTAAAACCCAAAAAAACGATATTTTTTTCACTTGAAATTATGACTTTTCCTCGATTGGCACCAACAGTAGAAAAAGTGAAATGTTGCTTTTATTCACATTTCCATGTCAGCTACAAAAAAAGGTACAAAGGTGGTCCTGGGGTCAAAATGACCCGTGAGGCACAAAGAGTTGAACTCAAGGTCACAGAGTTATTTACAAACCACTGAATGTTACAATGTTTGAGTTGTTTTAATCAGTAGCAGACGTAAACAAGACAGATCATGGGGTCTTCTCACGGACTGCTGTGCCTTTGATCAGTCTCAGATCAATGAGTAGCAGACGTGAACGAGACAGTAGCAGAAGTAAACAACACACAGGCGTTATCGTAGACTGCAGAGCTCTTATTCTGTGGATTTCCAGAGATTATACAGGTGCTGCAGATGACATGGCTTCAGCACAGACAGAGTTCAGGGCCCTGAGTGTGTAGGATGTGTCAGAAGAAGAAGATGGGGAGGAATACAACCCAGAGCATTATGAATCATCTTCAGAAGAAGAAGAAAACCCTGAAGCTATAGAAATGAAGTGAAGAGGGAAAACTCAGTTATTCACACATTTTGTGGTGAATGACAAGTTGTTTCTTCAAGCAAGATGAAATTTAGTGTTTAAATTCAATTAAGCTGCTTATATTAGGGGTTTAGTGAAGACGGGTCATTTTGACCCGGAGGACAAAGGGTGTATACAGAAAATGAGGACAACAGGAGGGTTAAGACCACCAAATGTCACCATTTGCAACCCATGTGACTCCTTCTCCACAATCCCCCCAGCACTCATTCTCAGCTTGACTGTTATGTTAATCAAGGATTTACATCATAGATAGATAAGGTAGGTCAATCTTTGGTTATTTCTCACATGACCAACTCCAGTCGAGCCATTCGTAGTCTTGTGTCTTCCACTGCCCGCTTATACAACATTCCCTGGATCCACCTTTCCAGTATGGGTATGATGCAACAGTGTAGGGATGCTACAATAATTAACACTTTGAAAATGATCGCAATAGCTTTTACACATAACGCTCCCCACTCTCCGGCTATTGCTTCTAGTCCTCTCCACTCCTGTGCATCTCTGCCAGCATCTTTGTAACTTTATTTCATTTAAGCCAATTTGTTCATAGCTTTAATCTCATCTCAGCCTTAAACTCGTATGGAATTCCTTGCGGTTGTCCTATAACAACCAAATACACTTCCCTGTCCTCCATAAGACTTCTTCGCATTCGGGTCCCTCCTGCAACTAACTCGTCCACTCCTGAATATATCCCAGTTATTGACACCTTTAACCTTACTACTGTACACAGCCCACATCGGGTTGAGATATGCAAAGGACGATAATATATATATATACTGTACGTACAGTAGGCCTAAGCAGACAGAGATGATGCTGCTACAATGCAACCTACTGGCCAAAAGGCACCAACTCTGTCATGGCCACTCACACTTCCTATTTACACATGTCCACCGAATGTGGTTGCCATGGTGTATAGTGTTAAGGACATATTGGCAGCTGTTGTAATACAAGCCCTACTATACCAACCTACTATAGTCTAGGGAAACCTTTTGGCAGAAACGATCTTCTACCTAATGCAGCAGGACCAACCAGTCGGGCCTACCTCAACTCATCTACATTTCTCAACTGGACTTGTATCTAGGACCCATCTGCAAAAACCTGAATTTCAGATTAGCCAGTCAAGCCTCCCTCAGTCCATCTCAGAGACAGGTGAGGTGGCCCCTCACTTCGGATTCATCCACTACCTTCAGACCTCCAGATCCTATTCAGATCCCCAGAGCTATAACTGGGGTATTCCTTTCACATCAGGACCACCTCCAGCGTCTCCAGGCAGAGAATCCCTGATCACTTGATCACAATTCTCGTCCAACATCACCCGTCTATCCATCCACCCATTCATCCTCGACCCAGATTTTTCCATATCTATCCCCGTGTGCCTTCTACCCTTGAGCCTCATCTCGTCTCCCCCTTGTCCATTCAGTCCTCTACCCGTGATCCCTTACCCTCCTACCCTTCAACCCTAAACCTTCATCCCTCCCTCAGAACCCTTGACCTATCATCACCTACATCATAATGCCTCTCAATGTGCACTGTGCATTAAACTATTCTAAACCCATAACTTTGTCTTCGTCACTGAATCTTTGAGATTATTAACAACCCAACAGAGGTAACGATGAAGCAAAGAACTTTATTCTCTATTTCGAAACACTCCTTCCCCATTTTACTTCTACCGTAAGACTGACTGACTGTTTTCCGTTGGCTGTCCTTCTCTATTTCAACTGATATCTCCACATGCAATCTGCAAGTCAGGATGAAGAAAGACGGCTCTGACTCTGGGTGGTTTATGAAGACAAAACTTAAGCAATGTCGAACAAGAATCCCTGAATATTGTAACTTACTACGTTTACTGTCTCTGTTCGTCTCTATGTGCCCTGTGATAGACTGGCGTCCTGTCCAGGGTGGACCCCGCCTCACGCCCGATGTCAGCTGGGATCGGCTCCAGCCCCCCACGACCCCAACATGGACAAACGGTTGAAGATGAATGGATATATATCTATATATATAGATATATATAGATATATCTATGTACACCTTCTGAAACATGTCTTTCGTGCTTTCTCTGCTTTATGTGGCAGTGCTATGTTGCTCTCTGATGAGTCCAGGTTTCCACATGTTTAATAAAATACAAAATGAAACATTTTTAAATTGGAGCTGTGTATCTCTCTATTTACTAATTGATCTTTTCTTAAATCAATATTAACCTAATACCTTTGTACAATGTACGATACGTTTTAAAACACTACCAATGTTCTTGGCAGCTGTTCTCATTATTTATCTCAAATTTCCACATAGCAACAATTGATAAAGATCTCATATTTGCACAACTGCGCAAATTGTTTTAGCCAATGGGTAAAACGTCACAATCTGATTGGTCAGTCCAAGGCCAACAGGAGTCTGTGAACACACTTAAAAAGGCGACACTTTGCACCAGAAAGAGAGAGACAACGATGGCTCGTCTTACACTTCTTCTCCTAGTGCTGTGGGTTGGTGAGTAGTCAACAGTTGTTTCTATTTTGCACTTAAGTTGCAAGTTAATCGTTCCTTCCATGTACTAAATAGTTGTTCGCTTATACACAAACAATAATTGTTCTCATTCACAACTTTGTTTTGCAGGTGTCACAGTGAGCACAGTGGTGGATCTGCACAAGAGAATCATCGGAGGTCGAACATGTGCCAATAACGAGCGTCAGTTCCATGTGAAATTAACTGATAGCAAGGGTGATTTCTTGTGTGGTGGTTCTCTGGTCAGTCCCCAGTGGATTCTGACTGCAGGTCACTGCAAAAAACGGTAAGAAAGCGCCATGTTTTTCTTAAAAACCAAAGACCAAAACTACACTCGTACATAAAACTAGTATAAAAATATAGTTCTCACTCATCTAAAAGTTCTGTATCAGTGATAGATCAGTTGTCTCTCTTACCATGTTAACAAAAGGGAAAATTAATTTGTGCATCTGTACTGTAATTCCTTTGCGGAGGAAATAAAGATAGCATTGTTCATGATAATCTCATCCATCATATTCAAATATGTTTTACAGTAATTTGAAAGCGGTTTTGGGGGTGCATCCGGGTCCAGGAACATCTGTGAAAACCACAACCCAAAAGTTCTTCAAGGACCGTCCCGGGGATCATGACATCATGCTGCTGAAGCTAGCCAAGTCTACAAAACTTCCAACCGTGAATCTTCCTAACTGTAAAAGTACACCCAATGTGTGAGTTGTGACTTTTCCCCTTTATTAAGTCTGAACGAGATCAAAATGAGAAATGAACGTAAAATCTTGTTTTAATTGTAAAGTCATTACTGGTGAAAGTTTGTCTTAATCTGTTTTTTGACACTGTTTCCTTTCAAAATATTTGTATGATTGTATTTCAGGGGTCAAGCTGTTCGGATTGCCGGCCATGCAGCCACAACTGTAGGCCCCGGGAATAAAAAAAGTAAGATGAATCTTGTTTTTCTCTTATGATAACGTTTAATCGTTACCACAGTTATTGTTCTTATTCTGACTTGTATGTTGGGTAATAATAGACTACACTCTATGTTAAAGAATAACACTCAAATATTGCTATTTTTGTCTTACTATTATGGGCAGATGTAGCTTTACCATATAATTTAACTTTGCAGAATATCAGAATTTCGGATCAAATTTAATTCCTTGCCTTACTAATGAAACAATGCAGAGAAATCCAAATGCTTCACTTACTATTTATAGTATTAACACTAAAAACATGTTTATTTTTCTCCATGTTTTGAAAGCAGAAGCGTCGGCCTAAAGTTAAAGACACTGTTCTAGTCTTTAAAGTTCTCCAAAGATGTTTGAATGCATTTTTAGAAAAGTATAATAAGAGTCAAAATTAGATTGACGTGGTAAGTTCAACAGAGTCCTTATCTGTGTACAAGTAGAAGATGAAGTTTTGAATCATAATCAGATTCACGGGGTAAGATTTGTTCTGCATATAACTACTGTATATAAATATACTGAGTCTAACAATGACAATGAGCAATGAGCCCATCTGACCAGCCTGGTCCTGGTCCTGGTCCTGGTCCAGTCCCAGCCTGGTCCTGGTCCGTGTCCTGGTCCAGTCCCAGCCTGGTCCTGGTCCTGGTCCTGGTCAGATGCGTACATGAACTGATGAAGCCTCTTGAATGAGAGGTGAAACGTCTTCCTAGACAAATAACCAAAGTCCAGTTGCTTTTGACTAAAATTGCTTTGGGGATGAAGACGACCTGGACACATGAGAACATTCACAGACTTGATGCTCGTCACAGTTTGATCATTGTTAGACTCAGGTGTGTTAGAGCAGGGAGAAACCTAAAACATGCAGGACAGTGGCTCTCCAGGACCAGAATCGCCCACCCCTGTTTTGAAGTAGAAACTCTTTTTCTGTTCTCATCCAGTTTGCGGCGAATCCCCAACTCTCCAATGTGCACTGACCAACATTGTCAACTATCAAGTCGCTCGAGACACGTTCACGTACCGAGCAGCTGGAGTGGATACATGTCCAGTGAGTTCTCATGGGTTATTGATATCTATTTCTGCAGTCACTACAAGTTGAGGTGTCAAGAAATGATGCAAGAGTCTGTGTCAAATAATATCTTTCTCTCCCAGGGGGACTCTGGAGGAGGAGTGGTGTACAATGGCATGATTTACGGTGTCCATATAAGCGCTCCTGGGACGGCCTTTACTGGACCAGGTGCAGCTTCCAATGTCTGTGCCTACTTGGACTGGATCGTCAAAACTATTGGGAAAAAAAAGTCCCTTTTGGACCAAATTAGATCTCGAGATGTTTTTGACCGTGAGTAATTGGGTTTTAACAACACGATTGTCATTTCACAAGGTAGTGAGTCACAAATGTTAGCCTAGCATTGTCTCAAAATCTACAGTTTTCTTTTTTCCCCAGTAAAAACTGTCCCCTGCTGTAATTTCAACAGACCTTGTATGTTATTATACAGTCATTGTATGGAAAACCAAACAAAGGGACAAATCTAATAGTCTGCTATTCTTTAAAAAGTAATATTGATATGCCTTTAACAACGAAACTCTCTCTTCTCTCTCTGCTCTTCCTTTACGAGGTTGTCAGTTTAAATAAAATGCAGATGACTCAATCATTTAACAGATTGCTGTTGTTTTTATGCTTTCACATTTCTACACAATATAAAGCTCCGTTAACACATATCTCAAGATCAGCAATGACTGATATTGTGACCACTTTTGTTACCTTATAAAGTCTGATGTTCGCTCTTTTCTGCTCTTTGGTTTCCTGAGGGTGAGATTATGCAGTTTTTCACAGCGGGCATTTTGACAGTCATGGTAGGAAAAGCAAAAAGGTGTATTTAATAACATTAATGACAGCTTTATTCCACTTAGAGGAGGAGGCCTGGCCTGGTATTGTGCAGGCTGGCTCATTTGAGTACTGTGACACTGACTATATACACATGAAGGGAGGGGGGAACAGGTGGAAACAATCAAGGATCAGGGGAGAACGTCAGGCCGGTGACACAAGAGGAAGGGCAAGGGACCTGAAACGAGAGAACGGTTACTTTTCAAAATAAAACAGGAAATTCAGAAGACAAAAACCCAAAGACAGGACAGACCTCACGGCGTCGAGTTGTTGTGTGTGGTTCAAAATGTTGCAGTGGCAGTCCCTGGTTCCTTGTTCCTGGTTCCATCACTCCGAGACCGGCCCTCATTCGTTTACAAGTTGAATCCTCCGCCCCCTGGTCACACGGTTCCTCCAATGAACCACCAGCTCCTGTAGAAAGATCCCCCCCTACTCTAAAGATCCAACCTTCTGGTGGGGCTGACCCCCTCATTTTGATTCACCTAGTTTCAAACTGGAGCTTATCCACCCTTTAGTTATGCCATCTATGTTTAGTTGATAATGTGAAAGTATGCTAAATCCTTTTTATTTAACTTCTATACGTACACAGTGAGTAATAATAAACAAAACTTCAAATATATTGTGGCAAAAATCCCCACACACCGCTGGCCTAATTTGCCGTCATGGCTGGTTGTAGGATCGTCTCCAGTGCTGTTCCAAGTTTTTGATTCTTCGTCCGGACTTTCATCTTCAACCGCTTATCCCGGGGTCGGGGTCGCGGGGTTGCAGGAGCCGATCCCAGCTGACATCGGGCGTGAGGCGAGGTCCACCCTGGACAGGACGCCAGTCTATCACAGGGCACATAGAGACGTACAGAGACAGACAACCATTCACACCTACGGGCAAGTTTAGAGTCATCAATTAACCTAACACGTGCATGTCTTCGGACTGAGGGAGGAAACCGGAGTACCCGGAGAAAACCCACGCAGACACGGGGAGAACATGCAAACTCCGCACAGAAAGGGACTTGTAGATTGAAATTTTGAGGTAAAAACACAACAAAGACAAACACTGTAAACAGCCCGTCACCCTCATAAGTGAAGTGTTGAAGGGAAGTGTTCAGAAAGAAAATAACTAGTTTACATCATACACATGACTTAAGAGGATGCAGTTGAGTTTGCCAAATATCCCAAACAGAGCCAGGACATTGCATGACTTGTGGTGACATTGGCAGATGAGGAAAGTCTTATATATTGAGCTTCATCTTCCACATACAACGTCCTGCCTTCTCCCACAAACCTAAGTATAGAACATGTGATTCAAGTCAAGAGAGCATAGTTTCATTTCAGTGTGCTGCTGTCACTTTATGGAGAACAAAGGCAAACTGTTGATAATTGATCCAAACTTTGCATAAATGTGTAGAGCTCGAGGTGATTGGTAGCTGCTGTTGGGACAGAAAGACAGTCATTCAACGGTGACTGTCCATCCGGCTGTTAAGTCTGACGTAACACCCTTTCAAAATAAGATTTCTGGGTCCAAAGGCTCCGTTGAAACAAAACAGACACAAAGGTCAAACATGTGAACCATTACATCACCTCTTTCGTCTGTTAAACATGATGAGAAAGAGGTAAAATGACAATTACGTTGTTTTTTAAAAACTCAGATCTGTTCAAACAACGGGGAACACGGCACTGCGGCGTTGTAGAAATAAAAGGCTTGGACCCGGGAATCATATTTTGAAAGGGCGTTACGTCACGACTTAACAGCCGGATTATGACTTGTCTTACACTTTTGCAGCTTCCCAACCCCTCTGAAATTCCACCTATAGCTCTTCCTGACTGTGAGTATCATCCTAAGATGTGAGTTGTGATGTTCCCTACCTATGTTTTTGACAGATACTAGATCACTACTGTATTCTCCATCCCAGACATGTTTGTTTTGTCGTGATGGTTCAAAGGATGCATCTATGACCGAAGGATGGCTAGCAGTTAGTGGCCTTCAAAGTCTCAAAATGGAGATTTTTGGAGTTTATGGCGTTTTGTTCCAGGTCTGAGAAGAAAGTAGCTTCTTTTTGATTATGATCAGTGACAGTCAGACCAATGTAGGCGGACTTAAAGGTCTATTCGAGTGATATTCTTGCACTGCAAATCACTACAGAGCTTACAGGTGAACTTTACCTTTACTTGATTCAAACTCAAGCCTGCAATACATCTTTGGTCAATTCAATTCAATTCAATTCAATTCAATTCAATTCAATTCAATTTTATTTATAGTGTCAAATCATAACCAAAGTTGTCTCAGGACACTTTACAGAGTAGGTAAAGACCCAACAATTCCCCCGTAGAGTACGGTGGCAACGAAAACCTTCCCTATAACAGGCAGGAACGTCGGACAGACCCAGCTCTGTGGAGGACGGACATCTGTCTGCACCGGATGGGGAGGAAGAAAAGGAGAGAGAAAGAGAGAAACACAAAGATAGACAAAAGACAGAGAGACTGACACACTTCCAGAGATGCAAGCAGCCAGCGAGTAACAGTAACTATAACAATATCTATAGTAATGTGAACATGACCCACATGTTATGGCAGTCTGCATAGCAGAACAGCAGGAACACGCACATCCAAGGTGACAGAACATGAAAATGAAAATAATTAGGACAAAATGATAAGTAGGGGCAATAGCAGCTACGATACAGCAAGACATACCACTGATGGTGTTTTTATGGTCAGCAACTGATGACCACCTAACTCAATTTCTCTGTCGTTTTAAGGCCATTTTGTTTTGTAATTTAGAGTATGATGCATCCCTGTCACTGTCAATTCCATTCGAGATAGTAGCAGTAGTATCTGTGGCAGCATGGACGCTTGGCTCAAATGCTAATGGTTGTACAAACTAACCATTCTTGCTGTAATTGTTGGTATTATACAGGGTTGAGATTGCAGGTCACGCTGCCACAACGGGAGGCCCAAATGATGAAAGGAGTGAGATGATTTTTTATCTTTTAATTGAGTTCATGATCTATTTTCATATTGATGTTTTTTTTATTATTCTGCTTGTTTTTCCTAACTGTATATAAATACACGACCTAGACCATTAACTTTCTATTCCGCTTCAGTGCTGCATTAAATTAATTATATAAACAACATAGTCTCAACTATTCAAACAAGTTCAGATGTATTGTTTAGTTCAATTTCTTTTGTTGTTCTTCTTATTTTCTCTAGAACCCAGTGTATCACCTAGTCTCCACTGTGCAGACACTGAGGTTGTCAGCTGTAAAGACCTCAATAATACTTTACGGTAACATTTTGAAAAGGTGTATCGAGTCAGGATGTATCAGCACTGGTTCTGTGGCCAAACACCTAGAATGGATATATGTTATGTGGGTCGTAATAACCTTTAAATACTCTCTTCTTCCGTCATACAAGTATTGAGAATTTTTAAGATAGTATTCATCTTCATCTCATCTTCAGCCTCTTATCTGGGGTCGGGTCGTGGGGGCAGCAGCTTTAGCAGGGGACCCCAAACTTCCCTTTCCCGGGCCACATTAACCAGCTCTAACTGGGGGATCCTGAGGCATTCCCAGGCCAGTTTGGAGATATAATCTCTCCACCTAGTCCCGGGTCTTCCCAGAGGCCTCCTGGACGTGCCTGGAACACCTCCCTAGGGAGGCGCCCAGGGTCCATCCTTACCAGATGATCCTGAACCACCTCAACTGGCTCCTTTCAACACAAAGGAGCAGCGGCTCTACTCCGAGTTCCTCACGGATGCTGAACTTCTCCCCCTCTCTCTAAGGGAGACTCCAGCCGCCCTCCTGAGGAAACACATTTCAGACACTTGGACCTGGACCTGGTTCTTTGGGTCCTGACCCAGCTTTCAAGACCACAGGTGAGGGTAGGAACGAAGATTGACCGGTAGATCCAGAGCTTTGCCTTCCTCAGCTCTCTCTTCGTCACAACGGTGCGGTAGAGCGACTGCAGCTTTAGCAGGGGACCCCAAACTTCCCTTTCCTGGGCCACATTAACCAGCTCTAACTGGGGGATCCTGAGGCGTTCCCAGGCCAGTGTGGTGATATAATCTCTCCACCTGGTCCTGGGTCTTCCCCGAGGCCTCCTCCCAGCTGGACGTGCCTGGAACACCTCCCTAGGGAGGCGCCATCCTTACTAGATGCCCATATATTTCTCTCTCACGGGGAGATTCTGGTGGAGGAGTGGTGCACAAAGACAAGATTTCTGTCATTTATTTTCTTGGTGACCCTGACCATGTATGTAGGAAAGCAACTGAATTCATGAACCACTGCAATCCAGAATACACTACATGGATCAACCAAACTATTGAAAAACAAAGAAACAACTGAGAAAAAAAGTTGTCCAAAACATGAGGTGGTGAACTGTTGGATACATGTTTGTAATGAACTGTTTATATTTGGATATAAAAGTGAAAGTCTCCATCTTTTGAGCAGATAATTGATCAGGTACCTGTTACTTTACTTTGGCCCTAGCCAGGATTTTAGAAATACCGAGGTCATGAGTCAAAGTCCTGCAATCCAAAAAAGAGATTCTAATTGTGGAATATAATTCCCCCAAAGTTGATAAAACCCTCAAATTACCCCATAAATACAGACATGACCACAGTGTCACCAATGGTAGCTACTGTGTGGCCCTGAAGAGTTACTCAGCAAATACTAAAATATAATGATTTTTAACTATTTCTATCTCAATAAGGCAATGGGTCTTCAATGTTGGTGGAAAATCTCTCTTGTCAACTGCCGTTAATGTCCCAGTCGGCATTTGCTTGATCATACTCACTGAAGCTGATACTATGCTAAAAAAAGTACGCCTCTACGTGCACATAGAGCCTTTGTATTGGCTGCTGGAACAGAGACTATACTGTGCTGATTTACAAGGCTACTCTTGAGATGACTCCATATTATTTATCTTAACTAACAGGGCCGACAGTCTCCGCTCTCAGGAGTTTTATCATGACGCCGTTCCTAAGGTGAGAACAGAAATGGGCAAGGAAGCTTTTAGATTTTCTGCTCCAAGTACACGGAGCATTTAGCAGTCAGAGCTTAAACTCCAAAGTCTGGTGTTTCTGAATGTGTTCAAGTCCAAGATCAACTCCATCACATCCAGGCTTCAGGAGTGCAAATGTTTTTATTTGAGTGCAAATCTTTAAATTGATCTTCATTTGTTGTTGTAGTCTAATTGTTTGTTTCTCTTTTTTGTCTTTGATTCATGTGTCCTTGTGTTGAAACTGTGCTGTCGTTCTCGGTCAGGTCTCCCTTGCAAAAGAGATCTTGGATCTCAACGGGACAAACCTGGTTAAATAAAGGTTATATATATTAATGTGAGTCACAACTTGGCGGTTCCTTCTATGATAAGTGAAAAGGTCTGCTGTGAAAAAGGCTGAATAATGTTACGGCTAAGATTAGGTTAGCAAGACTTATTCAGGAAGCAAAACAACTCATTTGTCTTTCTTGATCGATGATTAAGGGTGTTGAGCAGTTTGTCGTGTTAATCTCTCTGTGTGCGCTGTGTTTTCTCCAAAGTGTTCAACCCGACTGCACGTTTAAAGGGAAGCCTGCAGTAGTAGAACACATTAACGCCTTGCCAAGTCAACATCGTCCCTATTGATCCTAATCTGAGCTGTCGGCCCTTATTCTCTGTAACGATCAAGTCGAGGATAATCTGGTTTGAAAAGGTTGCCTACCTAACTTCTGCAGACCCGGAGCCTTTGTACTGGTTGCTGTTTGACAAATGGCTCAGCCTCTGAAGAGGCTTTAGGGTGGGAATAAAGAAAAATGGATCTAATAATGCCAAGACAAGCTTCCCAAATGTACAAAATCTATCAGTTCACACCCACTGATTGACATTTAGGGCGCACTCACACTGTCCTTCCGTACCGCGACCCGGGCTTTAGGGTACTTGTCCCCCTCCCTCTCCCCCCCGCGCCCCAGCCCCGTTTGTACTCACACTGCCAGGGCCGGCCAATGCTTCTTGCTGTCCATATGCCATCACGCCGTAACACGTCACACGCATTGATCGCGTGTGTGTGGCTTTGTTTACAAATCTTTCCACAGACCTCAGAGTTTTTGTGCGTGTTGTCGACTGTTTTTGAATATTTTCATCGACCAAATCTGCAGTAAACACTCCACCTCCGCATCACACCAACATGAACCTTTCACCGCCATTGTTGTTGTTGTTAAATGTCCGCGCATGGTCCGCCCTTCTATTTACATGTCCGAACAGGCGGACATAACGCTACTGCCGTAGGTCTCGTGCTCGTGCTCGTACACATGCGCACGCTCGTGCTCGTACATGTGCAAACGGCTCCGCTAAAGCCCACCTCTTTCAAGCGGGCCGTGGACGGCTGGCCGCAGTTGTGCGCGGAGAGGGTGCACTCACACTGCTTAAAGGTACTAGGCTTTAGCTGAAAAACCGGTTTTGGCCCCGGCCAGAAGGACAGTGTGAGTAGGCCCTTAGTCTGCAGGCTGTGCACAAACTAACTGTATGTTGTCTGTAGACTTGTGTCAAGTATACATATATTATAGATTTTGTGTATATTCACTTTAACTTGATTTACAACTCTTGCTGTTCACTCTTCTGTGAAGATATAATTCATATTATTATTGACACAGGTGAAACACTGCACTCCTTGTAACGCCGCGGTGAGGTCTGTCCTGTCTTTGGGTTTTTGTCTTGTGAATTTCCTGTTGTTCCTGGTCACTGGCAGCCCCCTCGCTCTACCATGACTCCCTAAATTGCACGTATATAGGTCCTGTTTGTGCATGTGTGTGTATTTCAGGACTGTGTGTGTAACATGAATAATAATAATAGCGTGGAAAATCAAATTTGCGGTACTGATAAAGGAATTGTTCTTCTTCTTCTATCTTCCCTGGCGCCTGAGAGCACAGTGTCAGCCTTGATAGGGTACTTAAGTAAACCAGGAATATACTTGGTGTTGGAAGAATGCAAAGCATACCTTTACTATCCATGGCACATGAAGCTGAACCGTCTTTTTTCTGAACAAACATCTCACAGGGAGGGCTCAAACAAGCCTCTCCCCTACTTTGATTTATTGGAAATATACCTATAATTACCTTTACCTACTATAACCTATAATAGCACCTATAATTACTATAATGAAAATGGATCATATCACAATGTCATCACTTTAACTTTAACCTACAGAGACTTTTCAACAGAATCTGCAGTTCTCTCATGGACTGTGTCACAGTAAGCTACTCCAATGAGCCATCCTGCACAATACCAGGCCAGGCCTCCTCCTCTAAGTGGAATAAAGCTGTCATTAATGTTATTAAATACACCTTTTTGCTTTTCCTACCATGACTGTCAAAATGCCCGCTGTGAAAAACTGCATAATCTCACCCTCAGGAAACCAAAGAGTAGAAAAGAGCGAACATCGGACTTTATAAGGTAACAAAAGTGGTCACAATATCAGTCATTGCTGATCTTGAGATATGTGTTAACGGAGCTTTATATTGTGTAGAAATGTGAAAGCATAAAAACAACAGCAATCTGTTAAATGATTGAGTCATCTGCATTTTATTTAAACTGACAACCTCGTAAAGGAAGAGCAGAGAGAGAAGAGAGAGTTTCGTTGTTAAAGGCATATCAATATTACTTTTTAAAGAATAGCAGACTATTAGATTTGTCCCTTTGTTGGTTTTTCCATACAATGACTGTATAATAACATACAAGGTCTGTTGAAATTATAGCAGGGGACAGTTTTTACTGGGGAAAAAAGAAAACTGTAGATTTTGAGAGAATGCTAGGCTAACATTTGTGACTCACTACCCTGTGAAATGACAACCGTGTGGTTAAAACCCAATTACTCACGGTCAAAAACATCTCGAGATCTAATTTGGTCCAAAAGGGACTTTTTTTTCCCAATAGTTTTGACGATCCAGTCCAAGTAGGCACAGACATTCGAAGCTGCACCTGGTCCAGTAAAGGCCGTCCGAGGAGCGCTTATATGGACACCGTAAATCATGCCATTGTACACCACTCCTCCTCCAGAGTCCCCCTGGGAGAGAAAGATATTATTTGACACAGACTCTTGCATCATTTCTTGACACCTCAACTTGTAGTGACTGTAGTTGAAATAGATATCAATAACCCATGAGAACTCACTGGACATGTATCCACTCCAGCTGCTTGGTACGAGAACGTGTCTCGAGCGACTTGATAGTTGACAATGTTGGTCAGTGCACATTGGAGAGTTGGGGATTCGCCGCAAACTGGATGAGAACAGAAAAAGAGTTTCTACTTCAAAAACGAAACAACTTCATCTTCTACTTATATCGTATATACCAGGGGTGGGCGATTCCAGTCCTGGAGAGCCACTGTCCTGCATGTTTTAGGTTTCTCCCTGCTCTAACACACCTGAGTCTGACAATGATCAAACTGTGACGAGCATCAAGCCTGTGGATGTTCTCATGTGTCCAGGTCGTCGTTCTCCTCAAAGCAATTTCAGTCAAAAGCAACTGGACTTGGTTATTTGTCAGGAAGACGTTTACACCTCTCATCCAAGAGGCTTCATCAGTTCATGTACGCATCTGACCAGGCTGGGACTGGACCAGGACCAGGACCAGGACCAGGACCAGGCTGGGACTGGACCAGGACCGGGACCAGGACCAGGACCAGGACCAGGACGGTCAGATGGGTTCATTGTTCATTGTCATTGTTAGACTCAGTATATATATATATATATATATATATATATATATATATATATATATATATATATATACAGTAGTTATATACAGAACAAATCTTACCCTGTGAATCTGATTATGATTCAAAACTTCATCTTCAACTTGTACACAGATAATGATTCTGTTGAACTTACCACAGCAATCTAATTTTGACTCTTATTATACTTTTCTAAAAATGCATCCAAACATCTTTGGAGAGCTTTAAAGACTAGAACAGTGTCTAAAAGAAGAAGACGAATTTCTTTATTAATCCCGTAACGGGAAATTCAACTTTTTTCACTCAGTTATTATTTATGTAACACACACAGGCCCGAAATACACACACATGCACAAACAGGACCTATATACATGCAATTAATGGAGAGATGTTAGAGCGAGGGGGCTGCCGATGGGCCAGCGCCCCGAGCAGTTGGGGGTTCGGTGCCTCGCTCAACAGCACCTTGGCAGTGCCCGGGAGATGAACTGGCACCTCCAGTATGGACTGAGCTACTGCCGCCCCATGCATTGTTTCATTATTCAGAAATTCTGATATTCTGCAAAGTTTGGGCGGCTGTAGCTTAGTGGTAAAGTGGGTCGTCCGCCATTCAAGAGATTGGCAGTTCGATCCCTAACTCCCCAGGTCCACATGTCGAAGTGTCCTTGGGCAAGACACTGAACCCTGAATTGCTCCCTGTGCTGCGCATGGGTGTGTGAATGTGGTGTGAATGGTCAGATTAGATTAGATGGTCTGTAGATGTCCACTGCCATCAGTGTGAATGTCTGTGTGAACGGGTGAATGTGGCAAACACTGTGGAAGCACCTTGAGTAGTCAGAAGACTAGAAAGGCGCTTTATAAGTCCATTTACCAAAGTTAAGTTATATGGTAAAGCTACATCTGCCTGAAATAGTAAGACAAAAAAATAGCACTATTTGAGTGTTATTCTTTAACATAGAGTTTAGTCTATTATTACCAAACATGCAAGTCAGAATAAGAGCAATAACTGTGGTAACGATTAATCTTTATCATAAGAGAAAAACAAGATTCATCTTACTTTTTACATTCCCGGGGCCTACAGTTGTGGCTGCGTGGCCTGCAATCCGAACATCTTGACCCCTGAAATACAATAATAAAAATATTTTGAAAGGAAACAGTGTCAAAAACAGATTAAGACAAACTTTCACCGTAACGACTTTACAATTAAAACAAGATTTTACGTTCATTTCTCATTTTGATCTCGTTCAGACTTAATAAAGGGGAAAAGTCACAACTCACACATTGGGTGTATTTCTACAGTTAGGAAGATTCACGGTTGGAAGTTTTGTAGACTTGGCTAGCTTCAGCAGCATGATGTCATGATTCCCGGGACGGTCCTTGAAGAACTTTTGGGTTGTGGTTTTCACAGGTGTTCCTGGACCCGGATGCACCCCCAAAACCGCTTTCAGATTACTGTAAAACATATTTGAATATGATGGATGAGATTATCATGATCATCCTCCGCAAAGGAATTACAGTACAGATGCACAAATTCATTTTCCCTTTTGTTAACATGGTAAGAGAGACAACTGATCTATCACTGATACAGGACTTTTAGATGAGTGAGAACTATATTTTTATACTAGTTTTATGTACGAAGTTTAGTTTTGGTCTTGTTTTTAAGGGCGCACTCACACTGTCTGTCCGTACCACGCCCCGGGCTTTAGGGTCCTTGTCCCCCCCCCCCAGGCCCGTTTGTACTCACACTACCTGGGCCTCGGAGAATGCTTCTTGCTGCCTATACGTCATCACGCCGTAACACGTCACACGCATTGATGACATCATCGCGATGCGTGGCTTTGTTTACAAATCTTTCCGTAGACCTCTGAGTTTTTGTGCGTCTTGTCGACTGTTTTTGAATCTTTTCATCGACCAAATCTGCAGTAAACACTCCACCTCCGCATCACACCAACGTGAACCTTTCACCGCCATTGTTGTTGTTGTTAAATGTCCGCGCATGGTCCGTCCTTCTATTTTCTATGTCCGAACAGGCGCACATCAATGACTTCAGAACCGCTGTAGGCATCGTGCTCGTGCTCGTACACGTGCGCGCACTCGTGCTCGTACATGTGCAAACGCGCTCTACAAAAGCCCACCTCTCTCAGACGGGCCGTGGACGGCCAGCTGACCGCAGTTATGCGCGGAGCAGGTGCACTCACACTGGTCAAAAGCACTAGGCTTTAGCTGAAAAAACGGTTTTGGCCGCTGCGGAAGGACAGTGTGAGTGCGCCCTAAGAAAAACGTGGCACTTTCTTACCGTTCTTTGCAGTGACCTGCAGTCAGAATCCACTCGGGACTGATCAGAGAACCACCACACAAGAAATCACCCTTGCTATCAGTTAATTTCACATGGAACTGACGCTCGTTATTGTCACATGTTCGACCTCCGACGATTCTCTTCTGCAGATCCACCACTGTGCTCACTGTGACACCTGCAAAACAAAGTTGTGAATGAGAACAATTATTGTTTGTGCATAAGAGAACAACTATTTAGTACATGGAAGGAACGATTAACTTGCAACTTAAGTGCAAAATAGAAACAACTGTTGACTACTCACCAACCCACAGCACTAGGAGAAGAAGTGTAAGACGAGCCATCGTTGTCTCTCTCTTTCTGGTGCAAAGTGTCGCCTTTTTAAGTGTGTTCACAGACTCCTGTTGGCCTTGGACTGACCAATCAGATTGTAACGTTTTACCCATTGGCTAAAACAATTTGCACATTTATGCAAATATGAGATCTTTATCAATTGTTGCTATGTGGAAATTTGAGATAAATAATGAGAACAGCTGCTAAGAACATTGGTAGTGTTTTAAAACGTATCGTACATTGTACAAAGGTATTAGGTTAATATTGATTTAAGAAAAGATCAATTAGTAAATAGAGAGATACACAGCTTGAATTTAAAAAGGTTTCATTTTGTATTTTATTAAACATGTGGAAACCTGGACTCATCAGAGAGCAACATAGCACTGCCACATAAATCAGAGAAGGCACGAAAGACATGTTTCAGAAGGTGTACATAGATATATATCCATTCATCTTCAACCGTTTGTCCATGTCGGGGTCGCGGGGGGCTGGAGCCGATCCCAGCTGACATCGAGCGTGAGGCGGGGTCCACCCTGGACAGGACGCCAGTCTATCACAGGACACATAGAGACAAACAGAGACAGACAACCATTCACACCTACGGGTGATTTAGAGTCATCAATGAACCGAACACCTGCACGTCTTTGGACTGTGGGAGGAAACCGGAGAACCCGGAGAAAACCCACGCAGACACGGGGAGAACATGCAAACTCCCAGGGCCCCAGCCGGGATTTGAACCAGGAACCCTCTTGTTTTGCAGGAGTCTTTGTGGATGAACTCAGTTTTACAGATCTGTCCATTAAATCAAATAATTGAGTAGTAAAAACTAAATAAATAAAGACAATACACACAGTATTAGCCTGGTGTGCATCGTTGGAATGTAACTAATCCATTAGAGGAGCTCCTCTTTGAACAGTGACACATGCCTGAGATAACATGTTGCACAACCAGTTCTCCAGGTAACAACATAATCACCTTTGCACGCAGGTAATAAAATAATCTAATTGCTTGTTGTTTTTCCTCTCATGTTTATTTGACGGTGATAATCGGGTCTGAACCCTCTTGCTGTGAGGCAACAGCGCTAACCACCACTCCACTGTGTCGCCCATATATATATATATATATATATATATATATATATATATATATATATACATATATAAATTGTAAAGGTATTAAAGTAGTAAGTTACAATATTCAGGGATTCTTGTTCGACATTGCTTAAGTTTTGTCTTCATAAACCACCCAGAGTCTGAGCCGTCTGTCTTCATCCTGACTTGCAGATTGCATGTGGAGATATCAGTTGAAATAGAGAAGGACAGCCAACGGAAAACAGTCAGTCAGTCTTACGGTAGAAGTAAAATGGGGAAGGAGTGTTTCGAAATAGAGAATAAAGTTCTTTGCTTCATCGTTACCTCTGTTGGGTTGTTAATAATCTCAAAGATTCAGTGACGAAGACAAAGTTATGGGTTTAGAATAGTTTAATGCACAGTGCACATTGAGAGGCATTATGATGTAGATGATGATAGGTCAAGGGTTCTGAGGGAGGGATGAAGGTTTAGGGTTGAAGGGTAGGAGGGTAAGGGATCACGGGTAGAGGACTGAATGGACAAGGGGGAGACGAGATGAGGCTCAAGGGTAGAAGGCACACGGGGATAGATATGGAAAAATCTGGGTCGAGGATGAATGGGTGGATGGATAGACGGGTGATGTTGGACGGGGGTAGAGAATTGTGATCAAGTGGTCAGGGATTCTCTGCCTGGAGACGCTGGAGGTGGTCCTGATGTGAAAGGAATACCCCAGTTATAGCTCTGGGGATGTTCTGGATCTGAATAGGATCTGGAGGTCTGAAGGAAGTGGATGAATCCGAAGTGAGGGGCCACCTCACCTGTCTCTGAGATGGACTGAGGGAGAAAGCTTGACTGGCTATTCTGAAATTCAGCTTTTTGCAGATCTAGATACAAGTCTAGTCTAGAAATGCGTTACATTAGAAGATCGAAAACACGTTCAAAAAGGACTGAATTAGATTTCATTACAGTATAAAAAAATCTATATTGATGTTGTATCCCGGTGCAGAGTTAAAGTTGAGAGCTCGTGCTGTTTTGACTCTCATCCTGACTTGCAGATCGAACGTGCAGATTTCAGGTGAAACAGAGAAGAAGACCAAAGAAAAACAGTCAGTCACCCTCACAGCAGAAGCAAGAAGAAGAAGTTTTGAAAGATTGAACACGTCTTAACAGGTCATTTACATATTTTCGCATAGATAACATCACGCAGTCATTGTTTGATCCATCCAGCAATTTGTTGTGTGCAGGATTTGGGTACGTGTAAAAACTGTAATGGGAGACTGGGCCTGGCGATAGTTCAAATAGTCTGTTTTCTGTCTTTTTTTTTTTTTTGGTTGCACCCAGAGGTCCTTTTTTGACCTGCGTGGTTTGTATACTTAGGTTTGTCACAATCACTTTAAACTTCCTGTTAATAAATGACTTACTTTACCAAAAACTCCTGGTTTTATGTTGCGTCCCTTTCCCTTCATGAGCTGGGTTTAAACACACGCCCGGAGCAAAAGCAAGTTTAGTTCTTCAATGGTTTTTCTTTGAAAGTGTAAACACTGGACTACGTTTTAACTGAACAGGATCCACACCGAGTCGACGTGTCGGTTCCTTTCTCTACTCAGGATACTTTAAAGCATGGGTGTCAAAGTGATCCAGTAAAGCAGGGGTGTCAAACTCAGGTCCGCGGGCCAATCAATTATATTTGGCCCCCAAGATCAAATCAAGGTCCTACGAGAGCTGGCCCGTGAGTATAAATCACATCCACGTCTACTTTTCTGTTAGCAAACATGAGCATCCATGCAACCAGTCTCTGCAGACACACTGAATCCACCCCTCCCCAAAAACGACCCAAAGAAAGATGGAGAACAGGAGCTTTCAGCAGATGATCTGTGTGTGAAGGTAAAGAGCTGTTTGTCACCGTGGCTGTAACCAAAGAATCAAACAGAAGAAACACCACGACAAGAACAAGGACCTGCACTGGAAAGGTTCAACGTTACACATCTGGAGAGAAGGAGAACATGCACGTTTGCAGTCTCTTTTGTTTTTTTAAATAAAGACAGATGAAAACACCACAAAAAAAAGTGATGAAACAACTAAAAACAGATGAAAACACCACAAAAACGAGACAAAATTACTAAAAACAGACGCAAAACACCAGAAAAACGACCAAAATCAGATGAAAAACAACACAAAACATGACAAAACGA
>NC_139827.1:2557324-2594824 GCF_963691815.1 Echiichthys vipera | reverse complement strand
CGTCGTTGGCCTCGTGCTCGTACACGTGCGCACGCTCGTACTCGTACACGTGCAAACGCGCTTTACAAAAGCCCACCTCTCCCAAACGGCCCGTGGACGGCCAGCTGGCCGCAGTTATGCGCGGAGCGGTTGCACTCACACTGGTCAAACGCACTAGGCTTTACCCGTAAAACCTGTTTTGGCCCGGTGCTGAAGGACAGTGTGAGTGCGCCCTAAGTGTCCAGCATTCACAGCCATAGAGGAGAACGCACTCCACGGTCGGTTTGTTATATCTCCGTGTGAGCCGATATCCGATCGTACATTTTAAAGTCGATATCGGCCGATTCGGATAGCTCGCCGATGTTATCGCACGTCGTCGCCTAGTTGAGACGGGAGAAAGACGAAGGAAATAGATGATGGGAGGGGAGTAAAAGAGAGGAAGGAAGGAGAGAAGAGAGGGAATAAGGAAAGGGAGAGAAGGGAGAAAAACATAAAGGGGCAGTAATGCAGCTAAAGGCACGTCAACGGCCGTAAAACCCCCAAAGAAGAAGAAGGGAAACGTAAAAATAATGAAAGTACATTTGGAGTAATGACTGATGTAACCCCCCCCCCCCCCCCACCCTGGGTATCCAGTATCTAGTCTGCACCTGTTAGTGAAGCAGCGTTGATGAGTAGAAGAACCTGACCTCTGACCTTTCTTTCTCTTTCTCTCTCTTTGTATCCGCCCGAGGAAACACACAAGCTTTTTACCTAATTAGCAAAAATCCTCTCTATTGGAGCTTCTGTCCTGATCATCTGCCAATTTGGCCTTTAATTGCATGCGTTCGTTTCGACTGCGTGCCGCGTGGGAAGAGGCGTTAATTATGATAATATTGTGTTTCAAAAAGGACCGTGACATTTTTAGCACCACACAGATACAATCAAACATACACAAATATTTTCCCAATCCTAAAAATGTGCTTGTTTTGCAAAGTCTTCATCACGTTTTCACTTCTAATCCCTCACTCGGGGTAAAACGACTCACGCGGAGCACACCTCTCTGCGTTTATCTCCGCGTGTGTGCATGTGTACGTATTTGCATACGTGTGGTTTGAGGCGAACCGCATCCAGTGTGGAAGAAAAACACGATTTGGAAAGTGAATAACAGGACGAGGCCACAGTGTACCGGGGACATAGGCCTGATAAGCACATTAGCCCTCATTTATCAATCTTGCGTGAGAACAGGGCGCGGATCTGAGCGCAGAGTTGACCCACGTGTGATTTATGAAACATTTGTATCGGACCAATCTCAGCGTACGAATGAGCGGGCCTTGATAAATGCGGCAGCTAAATTTGATCGTCATTATCACGTTATGCCCTTAAATATTCCTGGTTCGAGGCCTCGCCCACTGAGGTCAAACACGGAGAGAAGGAACGCAGGTTAGAAACGTTTTCCGACTCACAGATCGGGATCCTGACATCCGAGATGGAGCAAAATAAAGATGTGCTTTTTGTCTTAAGAGCGGAATAAAAGGAGCCCATCATTCAAACGCTGTATGGAAAAGAATAACGGACCAGGAAATGGTCGTACGCACGTTTTACTGCCGTACGTTCGTTTGATAAATGAGGGCCATTCTGTGTAGAAAACAATAGAACTGTATTTGGGCGTGATGACGTCTGGACACAAGTAGACGCCGCTGATTGTAAATGCAGGGTGTGTATTGGAAAGACCTGATGGGGCGTGCAAACGTCGTCAGCACTCAAACCTCAGTAAGAGACGGGAGGTTCTGTTAAAAGACACTTGGAGTTTGGGAATTTCGGGATTGTGTTAAACTTGATTCAGTGAATTCCCCTTGATGGTTGTGAGACCTCTCTGCTGACTCCTTCTTTTAGACCTTTCTATTTTTATAATCCATTGTTCTCCCGTTGAAAGGAGCCAGTTGAGGTGGTTCAGGATCATCTGGTAAGGATGAACCCTGGGCGCCTCCCTAGGGAGGTGTTCCAGGCACGTCCAGCTGGGAGGAGGCCTCGGGGAAGACCCAGGACCAGGTGGAGAGATTAGATCTCCACACTGGCCTGGGAACGCCTCAGGATCCCCCAGTTAGAGCTGGTTAATGTGGCCCGGGAAAGGGAAGTTTGGGGTCCCCTGCTAAAGCTGCTGCCCCCACGACCCGACGCCGGATAAGAGGATGAAGATGAGATGAGATGAGATGTTCTTCCATACCAGAAGCATTCCGTGCGTGCGTCTATGTTCGCACGTCCGCATGTGCACGACCAGCTTGTAGGAGTATTGATCCGAACCGGGGCTAATTTGTGAGCTCTTGTCAGTCTGTTTTAATGAGAAGTGTGGAGGCAGAGACGTGGCAGGGACGCAGACCTGAGCCGTTCTGCAAATCTGTTAATTGAACGGCAGCAGAGGAAGCGGACTCCCGCGGGGAATAAGGCTGATGGGTCGTCAATTAGCCGATAGTGTAAGTCTCTCTTCCATTTATGCTTCCTTGTTGAAAAGTGGAATCGTTTTAAAAAAAAAACATTGTTGTCGATCATCTGTCAGCGAAATGGCCAGCGCATACACATAATTAGTCCGCTGTCAGCCTGGAAGTGGGGGTGGGCGCCATTTCTGTGTGCTCCTGTGAGTTTGCAGTGTTTTATGGAGCTACTTATGTCGTCGTTCTTATGTAACATTTCTAAAACCCTGTTCAAGCCACTTCAAGGCAGGTTTATGAAAGCACCATCATGCACATGTGGTTGGGTTGGCATTTTCCTACTGTATGTTTTACATGACTGTCTTTATTATAGAGTTTTAACGTATTTACACTGAGCTGCATGGTGTGGCGGTCAGCCTCTCAACAAGAGGGTTCCTGGGGGAGTGTGTGGAGTTTGCATGTTGTCCCCGTGTCTGCGTGGGTTTTCTCCGGGTTCTCCGGTTTCCTCCCACAGTCCAAAGACGTGCAGGTGTTCGGTTCATTGATGACTCTAAATCACCCGTAGGTGTGAATGGTTGTCTGTCTCTGTGCGTCTCTATGTGTCCTGTGATAGACTGGCGTCCTGTCCAGGGTGGACCCCGCCTCACGCCCGATGTCAGCTAGGATCGGCTCCAGCCCCCCCGCGACCCTGACAGGGACAAGCGGTTGAAGATGAATGAATGAATTAATGAATGAATTAATGCATTTACTTACGCCGTTTAACAACAACAAATAAATATGACCTTTACACTGTGTCAGTCATGTTGCAATGTATTCTCATCAAGATGCTCCTATGATATTTTATAAATTATTACATTCTGTTTTAAGCTGTGAAACAGATACATTTATGGCTGTTATTTAGGCGCCAAAACTACCGTTACATGGTGGTAAAGTGTGTGTTGTTTGACCATTGAGAGCAGGCATCTCCAATCCTGCTCCTGAAGGGCCGCTGCCCTGCATGTGTTAGGATCCTCCCTGCTGAAAGGCACCTGAGTCTAATGATTATCAAACCTGTGATGAGCTTCAGCTGCTTGATAACGAGCAGAGCATTAGACTCCAGTGTGCTGGTGCAGGGAGAAACCCAAAACATGCAGGGCAGCGGCTCTCCAGGAGCAGGATTGGAGATGCCTGATTGAGAGTCACTCTACATCAGGGGTGGGCAATTCCGGTCCTGCAGGGCCACTGTCCTGCATGTTTTAGGTTTCTCTCTGCTCTCACACACCTGAGTCTAATGCTCTGCTTGTTATCAAGCAGCTGATGCTCGTCACAGTTTGATCATTGTTAGTCTCAGGTGTGTTAGATGATTAATGATAAATGATTAATGATTGATCCCGATACCTTTTGGCCTTTTATCTAAAGACACCCTCAATCGAGACAGGCCCGTCGAGGGTGCTCAGACCTGGGGGAGTGTCTTATGGTTAGACTCTACATCAGGAGTAGGCACTTCCTGTCCTGGAGAGCCACTGTCCTGCATGCTCAGGTGTGTTAAAGCAGGGAAAGACCTAAAACATGCAGGACAGTGGCTCTCCAGGACCGGAATCACCCACCGCTGCTGTACATGCAAATGACATCATCCAAAATTACATCTAATAAGCTGAATCACTTCGTCTCCACGCACAAAACACTCTGACATACAGGGTAAAGATTACCGAGATGCAGAATTTAAAGAGTGTAACTGAAGCGTGCAGGGGGGGCCCAGAACGCCGTTGGGCACACCTTAAATATTTGATATCATGTGTCTCCGTGGTTATGCGGTTAACCAATAGATCCGAACAGCATGGAGCGAGAAAGCACGCCAACGGTTTACATTTGTTTATTGGAGTCTGAGGATGGAAACTCATTTTTTAGATGTGTCCTGTTGATCAGGTGTAGGTGTGTACGGAGTTATCACAAGCATGTGAAGTAAGGTGGAATATTAATGGGTATTAATGGCAGCTCAGTGAAATTCAAAAATGAGTGGGCCAAAGCACTTTACTGCTTCAAAATGTGTAAAATGCCTTTCAAATTTATTCCCAGTGTCAAATAAGGTCTCCAAAAAGGGACCAACTTTAAATTACAAAGCAGATAAAGTGTGAAAATGCATTGTAGGTAAAAGTAATGATTGGAGCAATCACCACGAATTCATTGGACTAAATATTTACCTCACAGCCATTTGTTTTAATAGCGACCCTCGCTCACATCAGCAGGTTGTTTACCATAAACTGGGGCTCAAACTATTATGAGGTAATTTCACAGGCATCAAAAGAGTTTTTAAGGGGAGGAAGCAGCCCTTCGCCCTGCGTATTGTTGAGATCAACCTGCAGTTACCTCCCCGGGTCCGTTGATCAGAGGATAGAAGGAGAGATCTTGAGACGATGGCTTGAGATCACACCAATATCTTTATTGGAGCACTTTGCAAAGTGGAGACAAGTTCTGATACAACTCAAACCAGGTCATACATCAGAAGAGTCTGCTGTTGTCTAGGGGTAGAGGCTTAAATACCCTTCTGTCGATGGTAACGCCTTAAAGGAAAGAAGGCGGCAATGGGCGTTAATCTGCCTGGCAACACATTATAACACTAAAAGCTGTGTGAAGGAAATTAGTGCATGTCCCTATATGGCTATCCAGAGAGAATAGATGTGTCTGTGTTTGCACCACAGGAAATTGTTAGTTAATGAGTATGTATGTGTGCCCAAAATGAGAAAATTAGGATTCCTCTGTTCTTTAGGGTCATAACGAGGTGATGTGTGAGTGAGCACGAGGGGGGTGTGAGTCAGCACGAGATCTCTATCTTCCACAGTATCAACCATGTGATCACGAAGAGGCCTCCCAAACAAACAGTGTCAACAATAATGTCGATGTAACGTTAGCCTACTTAGAGCGTGATCACACTATCCTTTTGGCCGCGGCCAAAACCGGTTTTTCAGCTAAAGTCTAGTACCTTTAAGTAGTGTGAGCGCACCCGCTCCGCGCTCAACTGGGGCCAGCTGGCCCTCCACGGCCCGCTTGAAATAGGTGGGCTTTAGCGGAGCCGTTTGCACATGTACGAGCACGAGCGTGCGCACGTGTACGAGCACGAGCACGAGCCCTACGGCAGTAGCGTTATGTCCGCCTGTTCGGACATTTAAATAGAAGGACGTACCATGCGCGGACATTTAACAACAACAACAATGGTGGTGAAAGGTTCACGTTGGTATGATGCGGAGGTGGAGTGTTTACTGCAGATTTGGTCGGAGGAAAATATTCAAAAACAGTCGACAAGACGCACAAAAACTCCGAGGTCTATGGAAAGATTTGTAAACAAAGCCACACACACGCGATCAATGCGTGTGACGTGTTACGGCGTGATGGCGTATGGACAGCAAGAAGCATTGGCCGAGGCCCTGGCAGTGTGAGTACAAACGGGGCTGGGGCGCGGGGGGGAGAGGGAGGGGGGACAAGTACCCTAAAGTCCGGGTCGTGGTCCGGGAGGACAGTGTGATCACGCTCTTAGTGCCAAGCCGAGGCTGAGGGGTTGGTTGTGAAAGATGTATTTGTAATGTGTTTGATCTCTGCACGTTTGCTCCGTATGAGATGTTTATCAGGTACCAGGAATGAAAAGACCCGTTAAAGTTCAACACCGGTCGCTCGGCTCGCTTGACAGAAATGGCCGCCGCAATGTCTTTTCAGAATCAGAATTTAAACAGATGAATTTGACGTGGTGATTTTTGTGCTTCGTGGACACAAATATACACGTAAAAACACAGTAAGAATACACAGAATTTAGCCATTGGACATTCAAATATTATAGATATAGAATATAAAATTAAAAATGTACGTGCAGGTGATGGCGTTACTGTAACACACCATGAGTGTGTGGACGTTAATATAATGTGTAATGGTAGTTTCTGCTGTAATTCTGTTGAATCACAGCTGTCGTGTGTACATTGATGTTGGAAGGAACCACTAAAATATATCCTTAAAGTATAAAAGTAGGCCCTGAACAGTCTTATTAATGGTTATTATGTTTGAACAATGTGTCACCTCACCAACACATCTCAAAATACACGACTTCCATTGGAGCTTTGGCGTTATGAGGAAGCATGCCGTGGATGTAACGTACTCAGCGATGTTGTGGACAAACAATGGATGCTTGTAATGAAGTGGACGGAGGAATCAGTGGTGGATAAATGGATAATCCTGCAGGAGTGGCAGCCATGGCAACTGACGTCATCAGTACAGGCTCCGCTTCTTCTCACCAAGGCATAGAGAAGTGCACTACACACCTAAAGAGACCACAATGGTTGAGATGTTGAGTGACCACAACGTCTATCCTTTAATACACTGTGGCTGAGTCACACAGATTTAGATCCCCATTCATTTCAATGTGGGTTTTCTCCGGGTTCTCCGGTTTCCTCCCACAGTCCAAAGACGTGCAGGTGTTCGGTTCATTGATGACTCTAAATCACCCGTAGGTGTGAATGGTTGTCTGTCTCTGTTCGTCTCTATGTGTCCTGTGATAGACTGGCGTCCAGTCCAGGGTGGACCCCGCCTCACGCCCGATGTCAGCTGGGATCGGCTCCAGCCCCTCCGCGACCCCGACAGGGACAAGCGGTTGAAGATGAATGAATGAATGAACGGGAGGAGACATGCTCCCTGCCGGTCTTCTAATTGATCCAGCCTTTTTCTGTGATGAGTTATTGCTGGAGTCTGATCTCTCATCTGTTCTTCTGTCTGCTCTGCTTGCTCTTTGCCTCAGCACGTTAGGTGCATGTCAGAAGTCCGTACAATTTAGCTGTCCCGGGAAATTACGCGAAACATTTGCAAAGCCTTTGTGTAAACGTTTCTGACCTTTGTGGGCTACGGTGGCTGCGTTACAACATACTGTACGTTGTGGCAGACAGGAATACACGCTGCCATCTCCCCTGAGACATCTCAAGAACAGCGGCGGTCCGTCCACGGGTAAAACCTGAGGTAACAGATTGTTGGTCGTTAAGGTGCAGTGCAACAAGCTGTGCTGTGCTGGGCTGCAGGGGGAGGACCAGAATGCAGATGTGAACTTAGAAATTGAATGAAGAAATTAGATCGCAGGTAAACAGACAGAAGGTAATTGAAGAGCTGATGAGGAAATTGGGAACAGGTGTGTGGAGGGGGGGAGTAGTCAGGTGATGGGAAAGGAAGGAAAGTGCGAGGGCATCTGATGGATTGAATATGGCAATGAATCAGAATCAGAATCAGAATCAGAATCAGGTTTATTGCTAAGTATGTTGGACATACAGAGAATTTGACTCCGGCTCATGCTTTGCTCACAGTTTTCAAACATTTAACAGGACAAACCTAAACAGAACAATAACAGAACAACACAGAACAATAATTTAAGATAAAAATGAAGGGGACACACCGGCGCTAAACACCACGCTGACATCACCTTATAACATTAGGACATCTTTTAAGCTTTGAATGCTCCATATATCTGTGATTTAAGAGTTCAGGACAAGAAATAATCATTGTAATCTCGACGCTGGTTCGTCCCAATTTAGCTTCTCATTGACAAATATGCTGACACTGCACATTTAGATGTTTAATGAGCAAAAACAGCAACAAGAGAAGTGGCATCAGCCCTTGAATACCGTGAACCTAGTGACATCAAAGCAGATGGAGGCAGAATTTGCCAGCACACAGGTACTCGACATGTGCCATTGTTGCCTCTCTATGTGAGTGTAAAGACCACGGGCTCTTTAATCAGCGTTCATTTCCACTCTCTTGTTTGTGTCTTTCGTTTGCTCCGTACAGGGGCCTTTAGGGCCTCGTCTTGACCTCACATCGCCATGGCAACATCTCCCAGGAAGTTTTTCTTAGAGCCAGCCATAGAACGGCGGACAAAAGGACCGATGCCCCGCGGGAAGACGGATTGTCTGTCTGCTCCATTGTGTTTGTCACAGATTAGAATGGCAGATGTTGTGCCGCGCGTGCTGGAAATCAGGAGCACGCGGGGAATTCTGTGTGTGATTAAGTGAGCCCTCCCCGTGTCAGGGGGTTCGTATCTTCAGCAGGACATTTAGAGACTGTATATGTTTTGCACAATCATGTTCGTAAAAAGCCTTTCCATGTTCCTGTAATCACATATGATTTAGATAAGTATATATAAAGGTGTTGCACACTCTAGCTCCATTTTTATGTCCCTTTAATCATGAAACATGGTACTTTTCCCCTTTAAACCAGCAGGTCCAGGGATTCTGGGGATTCGGTGATACACCTGCATCTCTTTCATCCAGGCTGCCATTGTGCATAATTTATGATCCACAGAAATCCAAAGCTTGCTGTGCAATTTCAGATCGATCTTTTGCATTTTGTTGTGTTGATTTAAACTAAAAATCTTTATTTTCTATGCGGCACAAATCTCTTGTTGTCAGTGTTCAATCGGCATTCGATCAAAATAGCGTCATGTGTTATAAATGAGGATTTAACAACGTTTGCTTTATCATCACATCTAAATCAAATCAAATCAACCTTTATTTATTTATACGGCGCTTTTCATACAGAAAAGTATCGCAAAGTGCCAATTACAGTCACAGAGATGTACAGAAAAAGAGAAACATCAAATAAAATCAGGAGAAGAAAGTTAAAAGAACCCTCCGACCCCCACAGTCGTGCACAGAGACACACACACATATGTATACGTTCATACACACATTCACACACACACACACAGCCACGCTGACACACAGACACACACACTCACACCTACACAAACACTAGCTGTCACTACAGAGACACGGCCGGGCAGCGAGACCTGAGGTACAGAGAGGAGGCTAGAGGAAGCTACCTTTGGGGGGCCAACCACACCGGGAGAGATCCCAGTCCGTGGTCGCAGGGAGCACCGCCACAGAGACCACCACCACAGAGACCACCGCCACAGAGACCACCCCACCCTATCTACACCATAGACACACAGAAAAGGAAATAATCAATCAATCAAACAGGCAACAACCACCAGGACAGGCTGGAACAATGACACAAGCAAACAACAGGACTAGGAGGGAGATTTATATTCAATATTTATAAAATCAAATGACGAACTTCTGTTCAAAAGGATTTGCCTGTGGGACGGTGCCAGAATATGAACAGAAGGTCTCACTTCTCTGCAGCCATGCCAGCAGAGATCAGAGGAGCTCATCAGTCGTGTTTGCATCAATCTAACATCCCACACATTGTTCTATGGTCACAAGGCTGGATTAGAATATTAACACAGAGAATAACGGTCCAGAAGAGTCATATATATAATGCATAAGTGCAGAGATCCCTTTGATATACACCATGGGTGTCCAACCAATCAAAAACACACCTGACTCGACTCACGCAATCACCTGAACTGTCTTCACACGGTTGATTTGTTGGACCAGGTGTGTTTTTGCTTGGTTGGAATGAAAACCTGCAGCCACACACACACGGCCCTTTACTGGATCACTTTGACACGCATGATATACACGAACCAATGTGAACTACGCACCTTTATATTCATCACGCCTGAATTCATTCATCCGCTGTACAAAATTCGATCAACTTTATTCAAATTTTAATTCCAAGCGTCGAGATGTACATAATGGTGTGTAGTGCCTGTTGTGTGTTTGCTGATTATTTCAAATGCTCGCAAAACAACCTCCACACTTATTGATTCATTTTGGATACATTTTTATAAGATACTTTCCTAAAAAATGAATGAAATCAATAAAAAATATTAAGGGCGCACTCACACTGTCCTTCAGCACCGTGTCAAAACAGGTTCTACGGGTGAAGCCTAGTGCGTTTGACCAGTGTGAGTGCAACCGCTCAGCACCTAGCTGAGGCCAGCTGGCCGTCCACGGCCCGTCTGAGAGATGTGGGCTTTTGTAAAGCGCGTTTGCACATGTACAAGCACGAGCGTGCGCACGTGTACAAGCACGAGGCCTACCGCGGCTCTCACGTCATTTCCTGTGCGCCTGTTGGGACATAGAAAATAGAAGGAGGGACCATGCGCGGACATTTCAAACAATGGCGGCGAAAGGTTCACGTTGGTGTGATGCGGAGGTGGAGTGTTTACTGCAGATTTGGTCGATGAAAAGATTCAAAAACAGTCGACAAGACGCACAAAAACTCCGAGGTCTACGGAAAGATCTGGAAACAAAGCCACGCATCGCCATGACGTCATCAATGCGTGTGACGTGTTACGGCGTGATGACGTATAGGCAGCAAGAAGCATTTGCAAGAGGCCCAGGTAGTGTGAGTACAAACGGGCCTGGAGGGGGGGACAAGGACCCTAAAGCCTGGGGCGCGGTGCGGAACGACAGTGTGAGTTAAGTTAAGTTTTTAGATTCACACGATTGCATTATGCATCCTGTGATTACAGATCTTCCTATGAATACACATCGGGTTTAAACTCTGATACGTCCCCTACCCATATATTAAATTGATTTTTGGAGCAGGGAGATGGAATAGGGGCTTGCTCCGTCCACTCCACGCATCGATCTGGTATTGCAGTACCTCCAGGAACGGTGCACCCCTCTGGATGTTCAATATCAACAAATCTGTCATTGACTTACACTCAAACAACCACACACTGTCTTACTACATTAGGGTCAACCAAAGGTATCAAACTGATTTTACCGCTTTGAACTGCCATCTTTTTTTATCAACTTTATGTGTCGACATGCTGTGGTGGTTAGCACTGTCGCCTCACAGCGAGAAGGTTCAAAGTTCAAATCCCGGCTGGGGCCCTTCTGTGTGGAGTTTGCATGTTCTCCCCGTGTCTGCGTGGGTTTTCTCCGGGTTCTCCGGTTTCCTCCCACAGTCCAAAGACGTGCAGGTGTTCGGTTCATTGATGACTCTAAATCACCCGTAGGTGTGAATGGTTGTCTGTCTCTGTTCGTCTCTATGTGTCCTGTGATAGACTGGCGTCCTGTCCAGGGTGGACCCCGCCTCACGCCCGATGTCAGCTAGGATCGGCTCCAGCCCTTTGCGACCCCGTCAGGGACAAGAGGTTGAAGATGAATGAATGAATGAATAAAAAATTATTGTGAAATATCTTTAAGTATGTGTGGTGCAGCAGTAGCTCAGTCCATAGGTGACTTGGCTGGGAACTGGAGGGTTGCTGGTTTGAGTCCCTGTATGGACCATGAATGGAGGGTGGACTGGCGGCTGGAGAGGTGCCAGTTCATCTCCTGGGCTGTTGAGCAAAGCACCGAAGCACCAACTGCTCAGGGCGCCGGTCCACTGGCAGCCCCCTCGCTCTAACATCTCTCCATTAACTGCATGTATATAGGTCCTGTATGTGTGTGTGTGTATTTCGGGCCTGTGTGTGTGTGTGTAACATGAATAATAACAGAGTGAAAAAATGGAATTTCCCCTTCTGGGATAAATAAAGGAATCTTCTTCACTCATCAACACGACCACTCAAGCAGAACGAGACCATATCAGACATCAAGAGACTAAACCTTAAAATCAATTGCCTTACCTAACAAAACTTCAACATCGTCACTGGGATATGTGTGTCTCACATATTTTGTGAAGTATTAAGTGGCTGGGGACATCTCACACACACACACACACACACACACACACACACACACACACACACACACATACACAGACACACACACACACACACACACACACACACACACTCACAGCACTGCATACTTTCCTGGCGTTTACATTGAGTAATTGAGGCCCTGACCTCCGGCTACCTTCTCTTACATGCAGCCTAGAAATAATCTCACAGGACAAATGAAAAAGATTCAACGTGCACCAAGATTTCACCGTGTTTTTGAAGAGAGAGGATGACTCAGAGGTGGTGCTGGTGTTTCTTTCTCCGCTGAACTTTAGTTGGAAGCAAAAAGCCAGTATCAGACACCTCCTTTTTTCATTTATTTTTGATTAAATATTAAAGCGTACGGTACAAATAGGAAAGAAAATACTGTACAAATCAAACTGTTTTTTTAACTGAACACATGATAAAATATTCTCCTTCATTTCTGATTTTCTCCTGTAAATTATTCCTCCTGCTTTTTACCCTTTTTCTATTCCCGTCGTCCTCACATCCGCATTAATGCATTTAAGTCAAGGTTGTGGTTGGTGCCTCTGTAATTTTCTCTCCATAGGTCAGAACATTTTGTTCCTAACAGACCACCAATTATTAACTATGGCTGTGAGGGATGAGGGTGTGCCTGCGTGTGGCATGGTAGTTATTAAGGAGCCAGGATGGCTTCGTAAACAGGTCTGGTCTTAATAGAACTAAGCGCGTTATGTTTTTATCCGGTGCAGGCTTGTTTTTGTTGTGACGGACGGAGGGTTGTTAAGTTGATGAGTAGTTAAGTATTCTACAGGCTCCGCTGGTCTGAGATTGGACCCAACTTTTGAAACTTTTGACCGTCAACACCATCGTCAGCATCGTGAGCAGCCATTTTGACTCCCTGATCGACGTATTTTCATCAACAGGTTCATAAAATATCTTATGAAAAGCCTGTGAGTGTTCTCATGTGTCCAGGTCGTCGTTATCCCCAAAGCAGTTTCAGTCAAAAGCAACTGGACTTGGTTATTTGTGTAGGAAGACGTTTCACCTCTCATCCAAGAGGCTTTATCAGTTCATGTACGCATCTGACCAGGACTAGGACCAGGACCAGGACCAGGACCAGGACCAGGCTGGGACTGGACCGGGACCAGGACCAGGACCAGGCTGGGACTGGACCAGGGCCAGGCTGGGACCCTTTGTGCTCCAAGTGCTGATGTGCCAAGTGCCAAGTGCCGACGTCGGTCGTTGGCACTTGGAGCACAAAGGGTTTCAGTGACATCATCGGCCTTGTGAGAGGTTAAATACCTGGATCTCCACACCAGTTAGTTGGACCAGTCCCAGCCTGGTCCTGGTCCTGGTCCTGGTCCAGTCCCAGGCTGGTCCTGGTCCTAGTCCTGGTCCAGTCCCAGCCTGGTCCTGGTCCTGGTCCAGTCCCAGCCTGGTCAGATGCGTACATGAACTGATGAAGCCTCTTGGATGAGAGGTGAAACGTCTTCCTAGAGTAGGGGTCTGCAACCTTTACCATCAAAAGAGCCATTTTCCCCCTCTTCATCAAGTAAAATTTGTCTGGAGCCGCAAAACATATTTGATGACACAGCCTATAAAGGTTTATGTATAGTTACTGTTGACATTTTATTCCTATTATTACCTGTCATAAATGTTGTTTGCTAATCAAGCACACAGGTAAGCGAACATCATGTGAAAGGAAATTAATATGCAACACATTTTTCCTCTGATAATGTTTTTTTGGGGGGTTTATCCGCAGCTAGCATACGAGTGCGGGTCACCAACTCCAGATTAGCCTCCTGAAGGGAAAGGCGTTGGGCCGTAGACGTAGGATGTGACATATTTTAGTTTCACGTCATATTTTTTAAAAATCACCTTGAACTCAAACACAACAGGTGTTCCCTTGTCCACGGTCCAAAAAAGACGTTATTTACACATTGTTTATATCATTTCTTGGCAAAGCAACAGGGGCCACTGATAAGGGGCTAAAGAGCCGCACACGGCCCAAGAGCCACGGGTTGCAGACCCCTGTCCTAGACAAATAACCAAGTCCAGTTGCTTTTTACTGAGATTGCTTTGAGGATCTTATGAAAAGTGATGCACAATTATCACGGTATCTTACGAAATATGATGTTTTATTTAACACTGAAACAGCCAATTTTAGGTGACTGTGACATTAAGTTTAGGCTCCCTTTCTGTTTTCATATTGGATGTTTTTAAAGGAATAACTTAACATGTTGTTAAATATGCCAGCCCCCTTTTATCAGAGTGAGATAAATCAACAGAGACGGAGCGCTGCCATCTCAAAAGTGCGTTCCCATAACATCTGTAGGGTCTCGTGCTGAGCGAGGTTCGGCACAGTATTTATAACTCCCAGTGGAGCTGTAATGTACGCCCATCGTTCAGTTCAAGCCGTGGTCAACAGTAATTGGCTGGGGCCACTAAAAGGTCAACAATGTTGGGGTCAAAGTTCAGCCACGCACAGATACACTGCAACACGCAGTAATGAGATGGTGTGATGCTGCAAAAGCTGTTTTTTCCTTGATAATGTGAATACGCCATAACTCTTGAGTATACAGTGAATGTTGAACTACTCCTTTATATATTTACATATAGATTATACAATTAATTATTTGGGTAAGTCATATTTTTGACCACATCCATTTTTTTTTTCAGTGTTTTTACCAAAATATGAAACCATTCCTTTTGTAATTCATTATGGAAAGATCTCCTTTTTGTATGAAATGTGCTAATTTAACTACTTTTGCGTTACCCTGTAGGGCTGCTGACCTGTCACTGATGGGATCTTATCAACTTGTGTCGCCTCCAATTCCATAAAGCCTCCATGGAGCTCATCCAGGCCACCCAGCTGCCACAGGAAGCCCTTACAGCTACCTGGAGCAACAGCTCCGTTCCCCCTTACACCCATTTCCTGCTCCTCCCCACGCCGTCTGAACCGCTCCTTGGCTTCACCCCAAGTGACGGCTCTTTCCCCTTCAACAACACCTGCCAGAACTGCACCAAACGGGAGCCTGGATCCCTGCCTGGCTTGGCTGGAATCTTCATCCCTCTTATCTACGGGATTGTGTGTGTTGTTGGCCTCGTAGGCAACACTCTGGTCATCCACGTTATTGTCAACTACACCAAAAATGAGTCAGTCACCAACATCTACATCCTCAACTTAGCCATCGCAGACGAGCTCTTCATGCTCGGCCTGCCCTTCCTGGCGGTGCAGAACGCTCTGCTCTCTTGGCCCTTCGGCTCCCTAATGTGCCGCGTGGTCATGACGGTGGACGCCATCAACCAGTTTACCAGCATCTTCTGTCTGACTGTGATGTCAGTGGACCGCTACCTGGCTGTGGTGCACCCCATCCGCTCATTCTGGTGGCGGCGGCCCCGTGTAGCCAAAGCTATCAGCGCCACAGTTTGGGTGGGGTCCTTTGTGGTAGTGCTGCCAGTGGTGGTGTTTGCCAACGTGCTGAAGGACGATGGGAACTGCAGCATCGTGTGGCCTGAGCCTGCAGAAGTGTGGAAGACGTCCTTTATCGTTTACACGTGTACCGTCGGATTCTTCTGCCCCCTGCTGGTTATCTGCTTGTGCTACCTGCTGATCGTCATCAAGGTACAGCACAAGATCCTCAACATTACGTAGCATAGAAACACGGGATAATGATAATATAACAATCATTTTTGTAATATGACCACCATCTTTAAATCTAAGAAACCAGGTATGTCATTTTGGCATGGCGGACAGCTCAAAATACCAAAATCCCAGAGGCCACCGTTGCTACGCTGAGGTAGTTTTGTTGACATAGAGGTGACTGAACCCAAAATTGATCCAGAATCCAAAAGTACATTGATTTTATTATCAATTTTGAGAACTCAGTAATCTTTAAGACTGCACGTGACATACTTTAAAGCTTGGCGACTGGATGTTTCTCGCAATTCAATTCAATTCAATTCAATTCTATTTACAGTGCCAAATCATAACAAAAGTTATCTAAGGACACTTTACAGAGTAGGTAAAGACCACACTCTATAACTTATTTATGATTTACAGTCGCTCTACCGCATCGTTGTGACGAAAAGAGAGCTGAGCCGGAAGGTAAAGCTCTCGATCTACCGGTAAATCTTCGTTCCTACCCTCACCTGTGGTCATGAAAGCTGGGTCAGGACCCAAAGAACGAGGTCGCGGGTACAAGCGGCCGAAATTTGTTTTCTCAGGAGGGGGCTGGAGTCTCCCTTAGAGAGAGGGGGAGAAGTTCAGCCATCCGTGAGGAACTCGGAGTAGAGCCGCTGCTCCTTTGCATTGAAAGGAGCAAGTTGAGGTGGTTCAGGATCATCTGGTAAGGATGAACCCTGGGCGCCTCCCTAGGGAGGTGTTCCAGGCACGTCCAGCTGGGAGGAGGCCTCGGGGAAGACCCAGGACCAGGTGGAGAGATTAGATCCCCACACTGGCCTGGGAACGCCTCAGGATCACCCAGTTAGAGCTGGTTAATGTGGCCCGGGAAAGGGAAGTTTGGGGTCCCCTGCTAAAGCTGCTGCCCCCGCGACCCGACCCCGGATAAGCAGATGAGATGAGATGAGAAGAAGAGATGAGATAGACTCAACAATTCCCCCGTAGAGTACAGTGGCAACGAAAACCTCCCAAAATGCACCACCATTGAATTCAAATCCAACGGCACTTTTACTTTTAAGTAAATAAATCCTTCCAAATAAAGCCGCAGTGCAGAGAAGCCCTAGTGTGCACAAACACACTAATATCCTTTATAATTGGGCTGTTTTCCGTTGATATCACTAATGATGTTGGAGGGCACAGAAGCAATATTTGTACCAAAATAATGGAGAAGCACACTGTGCCGGAGTTAATGTTATGAGTTAGTGGGAAAAACATCCACCACAATAATTTATACGAGACAGTAAAGGCATCATTCCTCTTATTAAAGACATACTTTCATGTTTTACACCATTAGCAGCATTGATCCGCTCATGTTTATGTGATACTTTCAATATTCAAAAGTCCAATTTACCCCCTAAAAAATACCTTATTGTTCATCTAACCACAAGTGATTTAAAGATGTTGACGATTTTCATGTATTTAATAATCTGTTAAGTTTCTATCCATCACAGAGTGAGTTAAAACAATGGTGATTGATCATGTGACCCACTAATGAAAGCACCTGTATTTGCCTTTTTGCCGAGTCTTCTTTATAAATATGGCGCCACGTGAGTGACGCTGCGGACAGCAGTTGGTCTGCCAGTCTAACTCGTCACTAACGGTTATGCTGCATTCACTTGTAATTGGAAATCTGGCTGTTCCAACTTGAGTCAGGCTTGGGTAGTAAGGGCGGAAGTGTGATAGGTGGCAAAGGTGTAATAGTGTGTGTGTGTGTGTGTGTGTGTGTATGGATTTAACATATAGGGGACGGACTGGAAGTAGAGAGGTAAATATGTATCAATAAAGTTTACAAAAGAGCAAAAAATGTAAAATAGTCGACACACATAGTGTCAATGAATGTGACAAGATGGAGGTTCGGACAGAACAGACTGGCGGTTACATTTTACCGCCCAAGAGGCCGCTAGAAACAAGATATCTCAATTCTTATGGAGAGCAACTTTAATAAGCAGGAAAGGAGGCCATTAGGATTAATGCAGTGAACGTTCCATGGTCATGAAAGCTGGGTCATGACCCAAAGAACCAGGTCGCGGGTACAAGCGGCTGAAATATGTTTCCTCAGGAGGGGGTCTGGAGTCTCCTTTAGAGAGAGGGGGAGAAGTTCAGCATCCGTGAGGAACTCGGAGTAGAGCCGCTACTCCTTTGCGTTGAAAGGAGCCATTTGAGGTGGTTCAGGATCATCTGGTAAGGATGAACCCTGGGCGCCTCCCTAGGGAGGTGTTCCAGGCACGTCCAGCTGGGAGGAGGCCTCGGGGAAGACCCAGGACCAGGTGGAGAGATTAGATCTCCACACTGGCCTGGGAACGCCTCAGGATCCCCCAGTTAGAGCTGGTTAATGTGGCCCGGGAAAGGGAAGTTTGGGGTCCCCTGCTAAAGCTGCTGCCCCCGCGACCCGACCCCGGATAAGAGGTTGAAAATGAGATGAGATGAGACGTTCTTTGACCAACTTCCTCTGAATCACGGAAAAATGACAAAACAATAAGCAAAAGCAATAATAATAATAATGACTCTAATAGAGATTTTATTTATTTTGGCGAGCTGATACTTTCCTCGTCAACGTGTGTGTTTAACTAAGTTCTTTATCTTTTCTTTCAAAGGTGCGCAGTGTCGGAAAGCGGGCGCAGGCCACATCGTCTCGCCGCAGGAAGTCCGAACGCAAAATCACCCGGATGGTGGTCGTCGTAGTGGCTGTGTTTGTCCTTTGCTGGCTACCGTTCTACGTTCTGAATATCGTCAACCTCCTGGTGGTCTTGCCTGGGGACTTCCGGGGGCTCTACTTTTTTGTCGTTGTGCTGTCGTATGCGAACAGCTGTGCCAACCCCATTCTGTACGGATTTCTGTCCGACAACTTTAAGAGAGGCTTCAGGAAGGCCCTGTGCGGCGCTTCACGCAGGGTGAAGAGCAACGACAGGGCCGGCACCGAGGCACAGCGGCCGACGGAGGAGTGGGGTGGCATCGCACTGCACGCACAAAAATGTGAAGGAGCGATCGAGGTGCGCGGGAAAGACTGTGGTGAAAAAGAAGAAGAGGGGGAAGTCAATGGAACGGGAGGGGCCATGCAGATGAGTGAAATATGCAAAACATCACAAAACGGAAACCACAGTGGGGTGACAGAGGGATCACGGACTGTGGTCGTGCAGAGGGATAAACCTGAGCCGGAGCACTCGGGTCACAGCGCCAAACACGGAGAAGTAGCTGAGAAAGGCCCGGGCCTCGATCCTGCTGAGGTTGCGTCCTCTGTGGCCAGTAAGAGTAGAAAGAGCAAGTCACGACTTGGAGAATGCCTGGACAATAAATCAGTGCTTGAAATCAGCTATCTGTAACAGACGACACGACTGCAGTGGATTTTGGTACATGACATTTGGAGCATTTCTCCTGATATTTGAAACAACTGTGAATAATAGAGAACTACTGCAGATTACAGGCTCAATGTTGGATCACGAAGCCGAGGTTCTGGGTAGATATGTGCATGACGTAATAGTGTAAATGACTAAATATAAAAGTAGGCTTGATTTTGGACTGAATTCCAGGCACGTCCAGCTGGGAGGAGGCCTCAGGGAAGACCCAGGACCAGGTGGAGAGATTAGATCTCCACACTGGCCTGGGAACGCCTCAGGATCCCCCAGTTAGAGCTGGTTAATGAGGCCCGGGAAAGGGAAGTTTGGGGTCCCCTGCTAAAGCTGCTGCCCCCGCGACCCGACCCCGGATAAGAGGCTGAAGATGAGATGAGATGAGGAAGAACACATTTAAATATCTGAAACACTGCCTGTTAGTATTGTGAAGTACAGTGTGCTGTTATTGTTGCAAGTAGTCCAAAGCAGAGGCAGCTCTAGAGTCCGTTGGGGCCCCAGGTCAAAATTCACAGGGGGCACCTCCTGAACTAGAGTCCATCACCATTATAGGTTTGTTTAAACTCAAGCTTGCACATCACTAGCAACGGGAGTGTGTGGAGTCAGGTGGGGCCCCATTAGAGAGGTCCGGTTCCCTACCGCTCCTATTGTCTGGCCCCAAGCAGTTGCCTGTCTTGCCTGCTAGCTAAGTCTAAGGGCGCACTCCCACTGTGCCTCCGTCCCGTGCCCCGTGCTTTAGGGTCCTTGTCCCCCCCTCCAGGCCCGTTTGTACTCACACTACCTGGGCCTCGGCGAATGCTTCTTGCTGCCCATACGTCATCACGCCGTAACACGTCACACGCATTGATGACGTCAAGGCGATGCGTGGCTTTGTTTCCAAGTTTTTGTGCGTCTTGTCGACTGTTTTTGAATCTTTTCATCGACCAAATCTGCAGTAAACACTCCACCTCCGCATCACACCAACGTGAACCATTTGTTTTAAATGTCCGCGCATGGTCCCTCCTTCTTTTTTCTATGTCCCAACAGGCGCACAGGAAATTACGTGAGAGCTGCCGTAGGCGCCCTGCTCGTGCATGTGTGCACGCTCGTGCTTGTATATGTGCAAACACCCTCTACACAAGCCCACCTCTCCCAAAACGAGCAGCAGCTAGTCGCGGTGTGTTTGCACTCACACTGGTCAAACGAACTAGGCTTTACCCGCAAAACCTGTTTGGGCACACCGTATATGCCCTAAGACACATATACGGTGTATAGTGTCAGGACTGTGTCTTTGTCTATGGTCCCCTTTAAACAGATAAACCCAGGTAAAAAGGTCATCAACGACTAACTTAACCTGTAACCTGTGTGTTTGGGTGGTGAGGACTTCAGTCACTTTGTCCACTACAGTATTCTCCCCACTACAACAAAGTGTGAATATTTGTTTTATATTTATTTATCGTCGTCATGTTGAAAAGGATTGTCACTATAAAAATATATATATATATCAGGAACATAGAACACTGGCTAATGCACTGTATGAATCATATCCCAGTGGGAGTGTTTACTTTTGACTTCTGCTAAAACAACGGTGACTGTAGTGTTTGCAAAAGCACATTTTACCCGTCTGTCATCGAGTGCTTTTGTCGAGCTTTTGTGTAACAGCATCAGTACCGTGCGTGCCTGAGCGTACACACATGGACCTGGACTCTTAAAAATGAACTGACAACTAACTTTGGCTTCCTCCCTTTGACGTGCAACACAGAAGAGCAGTGCCGGTGACCTTTTAAATAAACATAAAGCAGGTTTCAGGAAAAAGCAGGACTCTGTGTGACTCGACCTTTGAGCAACAAATGTGAAAGATGCCGGGGAGAAAACAGCACACACCCTGTGAAGATCATGAACAGATGATCATGTTTGTATTGAATCCTCTGATATTATGAAGGAAATGTGGAAGACAGAGTGTTTAAACACATAAGACGGACCGTACGTATCCCTGAAGCAGAGAAAAACAACGTGCTAACGTTTGTCAGTATCACAGATCCCTGCTTCATGCTCACTAACGATGTTAATGTGCTCAATGTAAAGATACTTAATCGGCTTTGATGGTTGAAATAGTACAGTGAGTGTGTGTGTGTGTTGTGGTGTGTTGTGAGTCTTATTTGATGCACACATTCAGTTGCTTTTGTTTTCTACGATCACTGTTTGCATTCAGACGAGCTTTGGCAAAAAGAACAAACACAAGTGCAGCGTGGTGAGAGTGGGCTAAATACATGTTTACAGGTGAGATTTCATCCATCCATCCATCCACCTATCCATCCATCCACCTATCGACCCATCCATCCATCCACCTATCGACCCATCCATCCATCCACCTATCGACCCATCCATCCATCCACCTATCGACCCATCCATCCATCCACCTATCGACCCATCCATCCATCCACCTATCGACCCATCCATCCATCCACCCATCCACTTATCCATCCATCCATCCATCCACCCATTCATCCTTCCATCCATCCATCCATCCGCTATACCAGCTTATCTTTTTAGAGCTTCTCAAGGGGGCTGGAGCCAATCCCAGCTGACACACACACACACACACACACCAAACACACACACACACTCATAAAAACACACACACAGACGCACACGCATACACACAGACATATAAAAAGACACACACCAAACACACGCTCGCATAAAAACACACAAACATATACACACTAAGACCAAACACACACACGCACACAAAACACACACACACGCATAAAAAGACACACACACTCACATAAAAACACACACGCGCACATGCATACACACACGCAGACACACACCAAACACGCGCACACATAAAAACACACACACTTAAAAACACACACGCAGACACACACCAAACACGCGCAAACACACACGCGCACACAAAGACTAAACACACACACACACTCACATTAAAACGCACGCACACGCAGACACACACCAAACACGCACACACACACACTAGATAGAAGTATGTGAATATTTAGCACTAAATGTATGTTTGTATGTAATTGTGTGATTTGAACTACTGCACACAGTGCCTACATGGATATAGTACGTGATGTGTACGTTACATGTTTTAACTGTTGCATTTGTTTGTTGTTCAACAAGAAAGAATTCAAAAACAATTAAAAAATTATCCTCCACTTTATTGCAAATAATTCTTCTTTAACAACAGAAATGAGAGAAATCTCACCGACGTCTGAGGTCATTTAAGACACTTGAGTGGCAGATGCAGCGTTTATTCTGTAGCTGGTGAACAGTGGAGCTTCAAGACCAACACTGCCCTCTACAGGTAAACACACCAGAGCATGGGTGTCAAACTGATCTAGTAAAGGGCCGTGTGTGTGTGTGGCTGCAGGTTTTTATTCCAACCCAGCAAGAACACACCTGACTCGAGTTACTCAATCACCTGAACTGTCTTCACACGGTTGATTTGTTGGACCAGGTGTGTTTTTGATTGGTTGGAATGAAAACCTGCAGCCACACACACACACACACACACGGCCCTTTACTGGATCACTTTGACACCCATGCACTAGAGGGAGAAATATTAAGCACTTGCAAAAATCAAATGATGTCTGGAACAAAGCAAAAAGGACAGATTTTAGCCGTAAACCACTTCAAAACACCAAATCTGTCATGTATTAGAGCGTGCAGTTAGTACTGCAACAGCATTATACTGTAGATGATGATCGTGTCTTGTCTTTGAGGGGAAACAGGAAGTAAGTGTGTACACAAACGTTTTTCAGATTCGTTTTTCCGTGCGTGCATTAATTAATGAATTCATCCGCTCATCCCTCAGTCACTCGGGGACTACTTCCCCGATCCATTTGAGGTAGGGCGGGTTGCCCTGGTCGATAGGGAGGCTTATGACCTCGGCCACCTCATAAGGATGGTTAGAGCTGGGGAGGAGAACAATGAGCGGTTATGAGTCATCTGAGTGCACAGACAGGCGCGCGGTACGTATAAACAGCAGTACTTAAAGCCATACTCTTTAACTGCGTGAGTCACGGCCGATAATGGAGCGACGCGTTGTTCCTGTGAGAGTTGGGGTGTTTAAAAATGAACTTACCGGACAAATTCAGCGAGAGCCGCCACCTTGGAGCTTCTTGTTTTAATCATCTGAGCCGGAGAGAGACACATCGGGTCAGACTCACAGACTTCACCAGTCACTTGATAAAATCATAACGTCATCATGCACCACTGTGGAAAGGTAAATAAGTAGCTAAACAATGCTAAGCTAATCATGTTTTACACTGGTTTGTTTAGATGCCTGGTTCATTTCAGTTATAATTCAAAACATTCAATAACTATTATCTCTCTCTTTGAGTTCAGTTCATCAGTAGTGAAGAGACTAAGGGCGCACTCCCACTGTCCTTCCGTCTCGTGCCCCGTGCTTTAGGGTCCTTGTCCCCCCCTCCAGGCCCGTTTGTACTCACACTACCTGGGCCTCGGAGAATGCTTCTTGCTGCCTATACGTCATCACGCCGTAACACGTCACACGCATTGATGACGTCATGGCGATGCGTGGCTTTGTTTCCAGATCTTTCCGTCTTTCATCGACCAAATCTGCAGTAAACACTCCACCTCCGCATCACACCAACGTGAACCTTTCACCGCCATTGTTTGAAATGTCCGCGCATGGTCCCTCCTTCTTTTTTCTATGTCCCAACAGACGCACAGGAAATTACCTCAGAGCTAGTACTCGTACATGTGCAAACGTGCTTTACAAAAGCCCACCTCTACCAAACGGGCCGTGGACGGCAAGAGTACCACTCCTAGGAGCGGTACGGTTGCACTCACACTGGTCAAAGGAACTAGGCTTTAGCCGTGAAACGTCCTGGGACACGGTACGGATGGACAGTGGGAGTGCGCCCTTAGATCCAGACTTGTCCTTTGGCTCATTTTTATCATTGTGTATACTTTTGTTTATTCCTAAAACAGTTACATTGCATGTAAACTACAAGTGAATTATATGTAGATCAACTTTACAGTCAATTACAACCACTTCAAACTATTCTAAAGAATGTGCCATACAGGTATGACTCATTATTGTTAGTAAGCAGTGTTGTGTTCTCAATAGTACTGATCAAACCCAAACCATATCCCTGTCTGTGTGCTGTTGTAGCAGTAACTCTCTCTGTGGGTGTTAGCACTATAATAGCAACTGTGGTAGAAGTGACAGACGCAGCAGTAGTAGTTACAGGTGCAGCGACGATAGTTACAGTACAGTAGCTGTGATAGTTATTCACCCTGTGTTGTAAAAATATATTTTTCCTGCATTTACACAGCAAAACATTACAACATGGAGTCAACACTCACCAGCAATACTTCACTGTCCTCTTCAATCTTCCCCTGCCATTCGTATCTGAAGAAGCAAGAAGAATAAGGAATTTATCATCTGGTGATTCATCCTTATTTATTTGTTTATAATGTATTTAATGTACATTTTAAAAGGGCAAACATCATCTCCTAAGACGACTCAGTCCAGCATGACACTGGAAACTCAAAACTTACATCGACGTGATCGCCGGGACAATGTTGACGCACGCAGCTAGCTTCCTTTGCACAATACCCCTGTGAGGAAAGGAAGAGTTAGCCACAAATGAATGTGCATGGCAGTACTGTTGACTGAATGGAAGACATGAAAATCCACATTCTTCTTGCATGAGCTGCAATTATGTCTCATCAAACAGGGCATCCCATTTTCAGTATGTCCAGCGAGTAACAGAGGGTCGAAAGGAGCCAGTTGAGGTGGTTCAGGATCATCTGGTAAGGATGAACCCTGGGCGCCTCCCTAGGGAGGTGTTCCAGGCACGTCCAGCTGGGAGGAGGCCTCGGGGAAGACCCAGGACCAGGTGGAGAGATTAGATCTCCACACTGGTCTGGGAACGCCTCGGGATCCCCCAGTTAGAGCTGGGTAATGTGGCCCGGGAAAGGGAAGTTTGGGGTCCCCTTCCCGTTTGGGGAAGTTTTGCTGCCCCCGAGACCCGACCCCGGACAAGAGGTTGAAGATGAGATGATATGAGATGAGTAACAGAGGGTAAAGACGCCGTGAATAGATTTTCTATAATAGAATCTACAGTCATAAACATTTCAAAAACAGAATTAAGACGTTGCTGATTGTGTCACCTGGCCAACTCTTTAGCCACCGTGTCGTTGGGACAAGTGACGAAGGCGGCGGAGTGTGTGCCTGACAGGTAAGTTTCGGTCGCCATGGAAAACGCCCTCAGTCCAACAGTCCTCAGCAGCGGGAACATAAACACACTCAGGAGCACCGTCTGGGACGAGAACAGGAGGAAGAGGGTGAAACTCAACCAACAGATGCGTCCAAAATACATTTGAATCAGACATGGAGCTCAACAGACACGAAGGAACCCCCCCACGTGTGTTCGAGACATTTCTGCGTGCAGTGCGGAGCGTCAAGGAAACACAAACTCACCGCAACCAAAGCCTTCAAGGATGTACCACGCAGTGTCTCTACACCGGAGAGTCCAATGCGCATTGCCTGAGCGGGTAGAAGACATAAGCTAATGGTTAGCTACAGCTGCAGCTACAGTGGTGGAAGAAGTAAAAATGCTCATCAGGCAGAATGGCTTCGTCACATATGTTATATGCACATTATGTTATTTTTAAGTGTCAAATTAACGAATAAAGAAATCTCAACACGTATCGCTCCTTTAGTTCATATCTGAAACAGTGATTTATTGATTATATATAAAAATGCTCATAATGCAGAATGGCTTCGTCAACGTTTTACATGATTATAGAATATTATCATATTATATTCTTCAATAACAAATACATGTAAGGGCCTTTTAATGTAGTTTAATGTAGTATGTGGATACTTTGTACTGAGAATAAATCAGCAGTACTGCATTTAGTGCATTATATCATACAGGTAAGCCCATTATATGTTATTTTTAAGTGTCAAATTAACGAATAAAGAGATTTAAACACGTATTGCTCCTTTAGTTCCAATCTGAAACAGTGATTTATTGATAATGTGACCTGCCAGAACTGAACCCGGTCCCCCTGCTGTTGCCTTCTTGTGTCAGTGTGTCTGGGAGTTTGTGTAGTTCATTCTCATGTGCTGTTTTTTTTTTTCTGTTTATGAACGATATGTTGTTGTGGTTTCTTTTCTGTTTGTATGTCGTCCTGTTGTGTGCATGACCTGTCTGCTCCGGTTGGCTGCTGCCTGGATATCCCATATACCTTTATTTGTATTTGTCTGATGCCGACTCTTGTTTGTCCTTAGTCAATGTGTTGTTTCTTAACCCTTCTTGTTATTTGCCTTTTAAGGAGCCTATTGTTACAGAGACTGCAGATGGAAACTAGCCTTCTGGCTAAATCTGGCATATTTACTGAAAGTTTATTAATATGCACTGTCGCTGTCAAATAAAGTTAAAAATACATAAACGTAGTGGAGTAAAAAGTAAAACATACCTGTGTAAAGTAGTAAAAATTGAAATGTTCAAGTAAAGTAAAAAATAAATCACTCCCATTGTCATTGCTTCCATGTTTCAAATGTGAGAGCTGCTAATATGCACATAAACAGCAACAGTGACGCTTTACTGTAACAGTCTCCAGTGTATGTCTTGGATTACACAGCTCAGCTCAGTCTTCTTCACTCATTTCCCTTATTTCAGATCATAAACAAGCTGTAGAAGTCAAGTATTTTCCCACACAGCCTAGTTTATTAGTGCAGTCTTTCTCAAATGGGGGTGTTGTACCATATTTAGTACCCCTGCCGTGAAATGCACCCTCTGGCATTAAAGGTGATATTCTGGATCAGAAGGCTGTTGTTTCCACCTATAGGAGTAGTTTATACATATACAGGTGTATTTATATATATATACACACACACAGGTAACCCAGGAGTAGTTTATATATAGACAGGTAACCCAGGAGTAGTTTATATATAGACAGGTAACCCAGGAGTAGTTTATATATATACACACAGGTAACCCGGGAGTAGTTTATATATAAACAGGTAACCCAGGAGTAGTTTATATATAAACAGGTAACCCAGGAGTAGTTTATATATATATAAACAGGTAACCCAGGAGTAGTTTATATATATACACACAGGTAACCCAGGAGTAGTTTATATATAAACAGGTAACCCAGGAGTAGTTTATATATATATAAACAGGTAACCCAGGAGTAGTTTATATATATACACACAGGTAACCCAGGAGTAGTTTATATATATACACAGGTAACCCAGGAGTAGTTTATATATATACAGGTAACCCAGGAGTAGTTTATATATATATACACACAGGTAACCCAGGAGTAGTTTATATATATACAGGTAACACAGGAGTAGTTTATATATATACACACAGGTAACCCAGGAGTAGTTTATATATATATACACACAGGTAACCCAGGAGTAGTTTATATATATACACACAGGTAACCCAGGAGTAGTTTATATATATATACACACAGGTAACCCAGGAGTAGTTTATATATATACAGGTAACCCAGGAGTAGTTTATATATATATACACACAGGTAACCCAGGAGTAGTTTATATATATACAGGTAACCCAGGAGTAGTTTATATATATACAGGTAACCCAGGAGTAGTTTATATATATACAGGTAACCCACAACGGTCAGAACACTGGTGACTTACAGTCTTTAAACTATTTGAAAGAGTTTAAAGGCACAAACTTGGATAAAAGCGAACACAAAAAAACACCTTCTTGTATGTTCTGTGGAAATTAACTGCAGCCATAATTACTAAATGAGTTAAATGGATCTTTTGAGCAAGTCTAATGTATTTGACTCAGCGTTTCCTAAATATAACCCCAGCTTTTCTTGCAATTCATAGGTTCAAAAGTGTGTTTTTAATGTGGTTACCTGTGTATAAACTACTCCTATAGGTGGAAATAACAGCCTTCAGATCCAGAATATCACCTATAATGCCAGGGGCTGCATTTCACGGCAGGGGCGCTGAACACGGCACAACAGGTGTTAATGTGCCCCTGGTGGGTACTTTGGAGTACTGCAGGGGGTACATGAGACTAATAAAATATATAATCATTAAAAAATGACTCATGCATGGATCCAAATTCCCTATTTCATATTTAGCATCCCTATTTTAACTGCCGTAAACAAATGCAGTCACGGTTTACGGTTGAAACGCAGCAGTAGCGAGTGTTTTTGTATTTTAAAGCCTTTATAAAGGATTATAAAGCCTTTATAACCCTTAACAAAACTGGTTTTGCGTTGTCAGGGGGTTCATGGCTGAAAAGAATATCCCAAAGGGTGCTAACGTTACTGCCCATCCACTGTGTTAGTGCACGGGTAGTAGCGTTAGCATGTGTGGGAGCTAGCTGCGACGTTCACGTCAGTTGTTGTTGGTCGAAAGCACTAGTGACTTTAAAAAAGGGTAATACTGCAAGAGGAGCCGACTAACAGTGTGAGAGAAGTCGGTTAATCGAAGCAGAGCCTGCAGAGAGGGACTCCTGCTGGGATTTACCTGCTGACAGCCGCTGCCTGGCTCCGGTTAGCGAGCAACACCCTCTGCCGTAAAGCGGGACGGCTGTTTGTTTGGGAAACTGTCGCAAATCAGCCCTGGGAGAACGACGGTATTTATTTATTTATTTTTATTTTTATTTATTTATTTATGCACAATCAAAAAGGAATAAATGAAAAAATTAAATAATAAGAAATAAATTACTGGACAAAGCTAAATAATAATAAATAAACATTGTATTAGAATTAAATTAAAAAAAATTCAGTCAGTCAGGAAATAAGGCACAGAATATAGAATATATTTACTTTAATGATCCCAGACTGGGAAATGATTTTGTTACAGCAGCAGTGGGTCAGCAAATAAAACACTTCGTACATAACATACATAGAATCCAATATATGCATAATGTATATATACAGTGCACAGTGCTATAAAAAAATAAACAATAATAACATATACAACACGCAAACATCCTCAGGGCAAAAAGCAGCACAGCAGTGGCAACGACAATAAAAACGCATCAACGGGACACGGTGTTCAGCGATCCCATGGCATTAAGGATGAAGGGATTTTTAAAAATATCACGATTTGTCTACCAGAGGGAAGACGTTCAAACTCCCTGTTGAGTGGATGGGGGTCAATACTACTTTAATTCACTTTAATGCTTTTTATTTTTACTTTTTGATCAATAAATCAACTTGAAGGCCGCAAAGTGCAGGAGAATCCAAAGGAAAAAATAATTTCAGTATAGTAGTAGGCCTATAGAGGGACCTCCAGACCGCTTAGAACATCTTTGCACTGGTGGCTCAGTGGTACATTGAGGTGTGGGTTCGATTCCCCTCTGGTAACCTGTTAACTGTTTCTTTGTGAGGCATTAAATGGTCACGCAGGACTCGAAGCTGCCAATACCCCCGTGCATGTTCTGTCTAATCCCTGCAATGTTCACACAGGCCGACAGATTTTTTCCCTACTGCCACCAACACTTCAGAGTCATTAAACACGCAGTGGCAGTGGATAACCATATGATGGCAGCTTCTGTACAGAAGACAAGACAAGAATATGCTTTATGATCAGCTCTGGTAGTTATAACACACACATACACCACAAATCAGCTCCTGTCAACAGGGTACCAGCAAGGACTGTGATTGTCTGTGTGCACATAAATGATGATTGTCCTGTGTGTGTGTGTGTGTGTGTGTGTGTGTGTGTGTGCAAGACAGAAAGCCACTCTGTTTGATAACATCCACCACCTCCCTTACATTCTCCTCTCTTCGCCCTGATTAAAGAATGAGACAAGCATGTCACACATACTAATATGCACGCACACACACACACACACACACACGCAAACACACACACAGATTTAGAGGATGTGACACGTGCACTCAGAACAAGATAGATTGAGCTGTAGCTGATCAGAGAGCTCCACCAGGAACGCACAGAGACACATAAAGACGCAGCGAGACATATTAGTGGAGCTTGTCAAGCTTTCGCGAGAGCAATGAGGAGCGATGGAAGGAGGGGGGATATGTTGGTGGTGGTGGAGGTGGTGGTGGTGGTGATGGGGTGGGGGGGCTTGTTCCCATGGAAACTGTGCAGTCAGCACATCTGTACGCGTTATGCGCTGTCCTCTCTCATCGGCATCCCGCGGCCTCTCTCCACCACAGCTGGACATGACAGCGCGCTCTCACATGTACAAGAAGCACACGCTCACGCAAATACGCACAACTGCTGCCCTGACCCCGTTGCCATGGTGACCGCAGAGCCCTCAACCCATGGGAGCTAAGTGTATGAAAAAAAAAATGCATATGAGTATGCGTTTGCATGTGTGTGTGACACAGACCAGACATCCACACAAGTTGCTCCTGGCACCGTTCAACTGTTCTCTCTTGCCCTCTCTGTGCCATCACCAGATCTTACCCTCCGTTTCTCTCCCTCTCTCCCTTTCTCCCCTGTCTTGTTCCTTCTCTCCCTCTGTCTCTCGCCCCCTCTCCCTCCAAGCATGAGGAGAATCAATATGTTTTCAATTTGCAGCAGAGCCTTCCTCCTCTGCATCCTAATCAGGCTCCACTGGCCCTTTAACTTCCAGAGAGAGAGAGAGAGAGAGAGAGAAGGGAAGAAACAGAGAGAGATTAGGAAGAGGGTAAAAGTGGACCTCAACTGCATAGGACATTTCTAATGTACTGCTGAGATGTCCGAGTCAGGATCAGCGGAGCGTGTGATAAATACATTTCTCTGCTGTTTCACTAGAGGCCGTGTGACGCGTACACAGAGAGCAGAGGTCCTGACGTCACATCCGGGTTCCTCGCTGTTCCTCTAACTTCTGTAACTCGTAATCTCTCACCGAAGGGTTCTTTTATCGGTCTTTCTGAAGGACGTGAACGACGTTCCGTGGGTTTACACGATGCATGAGTATCTACTGCAGCACTTCACGTGAAACAACCGTTCATTTGTCTCACCGGGAGGGCCGCGTGCAAATTATACATCATTATAGATACTCCTTTCTAATGTCTCATGTAAGTTAATGGGTGCATTGAGTTCTGTGTCATACACAGTCTGTCTTTATTGGCTCCTGTTGCTCTCGGCTGCTGAAATGACCGGATCTGTCCACAGGGATCACTCATTATCATTTCATCCTCTCGCGCTTGTACGGCAAATGAAGTCACTCTCGTTCATTACGACATATTATGTCTGAATAGCTTTTAATGATAGCATAATCTCTCTCATTGTGTTTGTGTAGCTCCCCCCTCCCGGAGGTCGGTGTCAAGCTACAGATCCGGGCTCGTGGAGCTCATCAGGACTCAGTGTTTTGGTATTTTTGCAGAAAGAAGATTATAATCTGTCGGAAATGAATCAATGAACTAGACCAGGGGTCTGCAACCTTTACTATCAAAAGAGCCATTTTTCCCCCTCTTCTTCACCAAGTCAAATTTGTCTGGAGCCGCAAAACATATTTGATCTCACACCTATTAAAGTTGTATATATAGTTATATATACAAAGTTTGTTGCATTTATTAAATTATAGAACAAAAATAAAGCAAACTGTTGACATTTCATCCCTATTACTATTATGATTATTATTCCCTGCTGTTCGTTAATTTCTCACCACATATGAAGCAAACAGGTACGGCGTCAATGTTGGCAGTGAAAGCAAATTGATCTCTCCACGCAACACTCGATTCTCCTCCGCAAAGTTTTTTAGGGGTTGGTTTATCCAAGGTTAGCGCACTGACAGCACAGGTCAGGAACTCAAGCAGGGAAAGGTGCCGAGCGACAGCCGTAGCATGTGACGCATATTTTAGTTCCACATAATATTTTTTTGTTGCTTACTCCAGGTAGTGAATGAGTCCTTACCCCAAGTGAAGGAGTTCAAGTACCTCGGGATCATGTTCACGAGTGAGGGGACGATGGAGCGTGAGTTTGGCCGGAGAATCGGAGCAGCGGGGGCGGTGTTGCAGTCGCTCTACCGACCCAACGTGACGAAAAGAGAGCTGAGGAAGGCAAAGCTCTGGATCTACCGGTCAATCTTGGTTCCTACCCTCACCTGTGGTCATGAAAGCTGGGTCAGGACCCAAAGAACCAGGTCCAGGTCCAAGCTTGTGAAATGTGTTTCCTCAGGAGGGGGTCTGGAGTCTCCCTTAGAGAGAGGGGGAGAAGTTCAGCATCCGTGAGGAACTCGGAGTAGAGCCGCTGCTCCTTTGCGTTGAAAGGAGCCAGTTGAGGTGGTTCAGGATCATCTGGTAAGGATGAACCCTGGGCGCCTCCCTAGGGAGGTGTTCCAGGCACGTCCAGCTGGGAGGAGGGCTCGGGGAAGACCCAGGACCAGGTGGAGAGATTAGATCTCCACACTGGCCTGGGAACGCCTCAGGATCCCCCAGTTAGAGCTGGTTAATGTGGCCCGAGAAAGGGAAGTTTGGGGTCCCCTGCTAAAGCTGCTGCCCCCGAGACCTGATCCAGGATAAGAGGCTGAAGATGAGATGAGATGAGATAATATCTTTTAAAAATCACCTTGAACTCCAAAAGAGAACAGGTGCTCGCTTTGAAAGATTGTACACTGTGCAAAAAAACATAATTTATTTCCATTCTCCATTGAAAAGGGAGTGAAGAGCCGCATGAGGCCCAGGAGCGGCAGGTCGCAGACCCCTGAACTGGACGGGAGGATTCAGTCCCAGAGAATTTTTTTCTTGAGCTCATAATAACTGCGACACTTTGCAACTCTTCAGAACACGAACAGACGTCTTATTCGTGATGCCACTTGCACTAAATACACAACTACTGTAAACACACTAATACAGAATAATGAGAAACAGGGGGCAGAGGATAAGGAAAGCTCTGTGTAGACGAGTGTGTTAGCTTAGCATCATCGACGCTGTGAGTACCAGCAAACACACACACCACAGATAGAGTCAGGAACACACTCATAGAGAGAATGGGAAAGATGTAAAAGTGAGAAATTAGGAAGGAGAGAGAAAACACCAGGAAAAGCTGAAGCAGGAAAAAGCAGTAAAAGAAATCTTGATGGAGCTCTTGTCTCTCTCTCCCTCCGCTCTCCTCCCATCTGCCCCCATTAACACTGACTTCTGAGGAGGGAGGGCCGCCTCGGGACCCCCCGCGTTCACCCAGGAGACGAGAGGAGAGAGGAGTTCACCTCTGTAACAGCGGGGTCTGGGAGACAATACCTCAGAGGACTGGAAATCCACAGCAATTAGCCCGTCTCTCATCGCACTCATTCCTGCACTTAACTGCTTATTTAAATTGTACCCACGGCTTAAGGATGGAGATGTGCATGTTCGCTCTCTGACCTTCAGTCCTGACCTTGATTATGAGGCGTTTAAGGTGACGAGTCGCTCATCATCTGTGAACATGTTGATGCTGAACTAATATATCCACTTTGGTTTTGTCATTTTCTATATTGTTTGCACTTTGGGAAATTTCGCATTTATTGTACGAATCAATTCATTCGGATGGTGTGGTGGTTAGCACTGTCTCACTGTTACAGCGAGAGGGTTCCTGGTTTGAATCCCGGCTGGGGCCCTTCTGTGTGGAGTTTGCATGTTCTCCCCGTGTCTGCGTGGGTTTTCTCCGGGTTCTCCGGTTTCCTCCCACAGTCCAAAGACGTGCAGGTGTTCGGTTCATTGATGACTCTAAATCACCCGTAGGTGTGAATGGTTGTCTGTCTCTGTTCGTCTCTATGTGTCCTGTGATAGACTGGCGTCCTGTCCAGGGTGGACCCCGCCTCACGCCCGATGTCAGCTGGGATCGGCTCCAGCCCCTCAAGACCCTGACAGGGACATTGATGACTCTAAATCACCCGTAGGTGTGAATGTGAGTGTGAATGGTTGTGTCTCTACGTGCCCTGCGATAGACTGGGGGTTGGAGCCGATCCAAGCTGACATCGGGCGTGGACAGCGGTTGAAGATGAATGGACAAAAAACAAAATAAAAAGAACAATCAACAATTTAAATTACACAGTACAACGATAAGAAGAAAAAAAATCTTCTCCTCACCCTCCGCGGGTGGTTGACCCTCTCTCTTAGCCCGGGTCCTCGACCAGAGGCCAGGGAGCTTGAGGGTTCTGCGCAGTATCTTTGCTGTTCCGAGCGCTGCACTTTTTTTGGACTGAGATGTCCGAGGTTGTTCCGGGAATCTCCTGTAACCTCCTCCAGCTTCGGGGTCACTGCCCCTAGTGCTCCGATCACCACGGGCACCACTGTCCCCTTTACCTTCCAGGTTCTCTCCAGCTCCTCTCTGAGCCCTCGGTATTTTTCAAGTGTTCCTTTTTGCGGATGTTCCTTTCGCTTGGTATCGCCACATCCACCATCATGATATCTGGTTGGTTTGCCATTACCATCCTGTCAGTCTGTATCTGGAAGTCCCACAGGGTCTTCGCTCAGAGTTTCCCATTTGGATCTTAGGGTTTCCAGTCCATACTCTGCACAGATGTTTCTGTACACTATGTCAGCCACTTGGTTATGCCGTTCCATGTATGTTTTCCCTGCCAGCATCTTGATATATATAAAATTAACAAAAAAATATCCTGTTTGATGCTGAAAAAGGGTTTCATATAAAAGAAAAATCACATTTAGGACAGCACTCTTAGTTAAATGGTTAATTCATGCATGAATGTTTGGGGCGTGAATAAAAAGGACGCCGTTTGCTCCGTGAAGACGGGCGTCGACTCGTGATTTTGTTTCGCTTTTGAGGATCCATGTTTTATTTATCGAATGCAAATGAATCATGGAAGGAGGTCAGGAGGACATCCATTTAAGTAAGAGAGGGAAACTAGTAACAGAAAATTGCACTTTCTAGAAAGTACCACTACTGATAGTTGGGCCAATGTTTGTGTGTGTGTGTGTGTGTGTGTGTGATTTTGGTGAAATTACACATTAAAGAGAGTTGCTTGTTCTCTAGTAAACCGATACATTTTGAATAAATGATCAAAGCTGTGGCGCAGCGTTTTATGCTCTTTAACAAAGACCCTGTTCCTCGTACTCTCGTTTCGTGAGTGTACAGTGAGCACGTTTGCTGTTTACCCCTCTGGTAACAACTTCTGATAACAGTGAAAATGTATTCTGACGGGGTCAGCTAATGTGAAAACCAAATTGGAATAAACTAGACTCTGAATAAATCTGCAGCATATAAAGTATAAGATTGCAGAAATAAGAGTTTCTGCTTTGTGCCACAGAAACGAAGCAGATTCAAGAGACACTCTGACCCATTTTAATTCAGTGTGCCAGCTGCCTGTTGTCTCAGATGGTCAGATGTGTTGAGGGTTATTATAGTAATGTCTGAAGATGAATGTGGACATGGTTTATTGAAGTCCACTTCCCCCTCCATAGCCCACATCGCTCCCATCCTCCGTAAACTTCACTGGCTGCCCATTCCCATTCCCTACCCACAACGTATGAAGTTCAAGATCCTCTGTAACGGGGTTGGAGTGAACTGCAGTACAGATGAACCAGGTATTCGTTTTAAAAAACAGTCTTTATTCAGCAGGTAAAAGCAGGTACACGGCTGACCAGGGGAGATCAGGAACAGGCCAGGCGCCAACCAGCCACAGAAAACCGGCAGGCAGTACTCAAGGTCAGGGACAGAAGGCTGGTCTGGGAACAAGTGCTGGAGAGTCAGGCATGAGAGCGAAGACAACGTGGCAAAGAGTGAGTGGAGTGAGGCTGCATATATACTGGCTTGATTGGAGATGGTGAGCAGGTGAGAGCAGCAGGTGAAAGCTGTAGACCCATCAGGGGTGTGGCTGAGCAGCAGAGCAGGGGAGGAGCCGAGCAAACTGTGACACCCTCCTCATCACCTACAAAGCCCTAAACAGCCTCGCACTCTCATACCTGATACCTGATTTCCTCTCTCGCCACTCCCCCACTCGCCGCCACCGCTCTGCTGACGCCAGGGCTGCCCAATCCTGCTCCTGGAGAGCCACTGTCCTGCATGTTTTAGGTTTCTCCCTGCTCTAACACACCTGAGTCTAATGATTATCAATCCTGTGACGAGCTTCAGCTGCTTGATAACGAGCAGAGCATTAGAATCAGGTGTGTTGGAGCAGAGAGAAACCTAAAACATGCAGGACAGTGGCTCTCCAGGAGCGGGATTGGGCACCCCTGCCCCAAAACCAAATATCACACGCTGGGGGGACCGAGCCTTTGCCATCGCCGCCCCTACCCTCTGGAACTCCCTGCCCCTCGCCATCCGGAGCTCAGACACACTCCCGTCATCCAAGAATCATCTATTGTTATTATCACTATTATTAAACGTTTCCACTGTAAATTAGAAGGAAGCAAATCAGAGGAGTGGATTACCTTAATTTAGCTTTATGTGTTTTCTTCCAACCCTCCGGCACATGTTGCGACCTAGAATTATTTGGGAATTGGCATATTAATTATTTAAATTACAGTACGCTGAAATAGAGTTGGGGCGCACTCCCACTGTCCTTCAGTCCCGTGCCCCGTGCTTTAGGGTCCTTGTCCCCCCCTCCAGGCCCGTTTGTACTCACACTACCTGGGCCTCGTAGAATGCTTCTTGCTGCCTATACGTCATCACGCCGTAACACGTCACACGCATTGATGACGTCATCGCGATGCGTGGCTTTGTTTCCAAATCTTTCTGTAGACCTCTGAGTTTTTGTGCGTCTTGTCGACTGTTTTTGAATCTTTTCATCGACCAAATCTGCAGTAAACACTCCACCTCCGCATCACACCAACGTGAACCTTTCGCCGCCATTGTTGTTGTTGTTAAATGTCCGCGCATGGTCCGTCTTTTTTTTTTTCTCTGTCCAAACAGCGCGCGCTCGTGCTCGTACATGTGCAAACACGCTCTACTAAAGCCCACCTCTCTCAGACGGGCCGTGGACGGGCAGCTGGCCGCAGCTAGGCTCGGAGTGGTTGCACTCACACTGGTCAAACGAACTAGACTTTACCCGTAAAACCTGTTTTGGCCCGGTGCAGAAGGACAGTATGAGTGCGCCCTTATTCTGTTTAAAGAGAAGCTAAACTTTGTTTCTCGTCATAGTTTGATTTTGTTAATATGCCAAATATAATCCTGTTTAATGTCACTTAGTACAGTTCAGAGTTCAGACGTGACGTCATTAACGTGCGCGGTGGAGCGTAGGAACACAGTGGAGTCACGGCGTGTATTACGGCCCTTGTGTTGTGCGGAGGCGCGGGCCGGTTGTCTTCCTTGTTGTAAAACCACGATAACTACGGACTGAGGTGAATAAAAGTTGCCAAATGGAAGAGACGAAGTCATGTCTGCTTGAGGATGCAACACACACACACACACACACACCGCACACACACACACACACACACACACACACACACACACACACACCGCACACACACACACACACACACAAAGGAAAAACTCTTCTGAAGAGCTGACGTTGAAGAACTGTGGGACAAACAGATGTTGTCTTTATCAACAGTACGTTGAAAAGTGTTTTTAAAAAAGGCATGAACTCCTTTACATCAGTGTTGAGAAGACACTTATTGTCCTCCCTCTGAAAAAAAAAGAAATAC
>NC_139827.1:2547585-2557124 GCF_963691815.1 Echiichthys vipera | reverse complement strand
AAAGAGAGCTGAGGAAGACAAAGCTCTGGATCTACCGGTCATTCTTGGTTCCTACCCTCACCTGTGGTCATGAAAGCTGGGTCAGGACCCAGAGAACGAGGTCGTAGGTACAAGCGGTGGTTTGGGGATCTGGTAAGGATGAACCCTGGGCGCCTCCCTAGGGAGGTGTTCCAGGCACGTCCAGCTGGGAGGAGGCCTTGGGGAAGACCCAGGACCAGGTGGAGAGATTATAGCATGCTAGTATTCTGTCAAGTTCCTCTGCCAAAGCGGGGTCTTTCATCTTCAATTCAATTTTATTTAAAGTGCCAAGCCATAACAAAAGTTCTCTCAGGACACTTTACAGAGTAGGTAAAGACCACACTCTGTGACTTATTTATGATTTACAGAGACCCAACAATTCCCCCATAGAGTACGGTGGCAACGAAAACCGTCCCTATATAATTTATAGGACTAGTGACATTATATAAGACTAATAATTATAGAAGTAGCAGGAAGCGTCATGCAGGACCACGGCAGCAGGCACCAACACCATCAGCAGAGCCCTACACACAGGACCATGGCAGCAGGCACCACCACCATCAGCAGAGACCTGTACACAGGACCACGGCAGTAGGCACCACCACCATCAGCAGAGCCCTACACACAGGACCATGGCAGCAGGCACCACCACCATCAGCAGAGACCTGAGAGACGACAAAGCACAAACAACTCCGGGGACGAAGTTGAATTAGTAACATGCACTGATGAGACATGAATGATACAGACAGAGGGGAGAGAAGCTCAGAGGATCAGGAACATGCCTAGGATGCCTATTCTTGCATGTATAAGGTTAAAACCATAGAGCCCCCTACGTCAGTGTGCTCTTGGGGTGTGTTGAGGTAAATATCAATTCCAAACAAAACAAATACAAAAGGAAAACATGGAGAAACTCACAATGCAAAAACAAAAACCAGATATAACGAACGCCAAAAGCACAGAATCAGAGTCAGAGTCAGAATGGTGCATGCGTTGACCGGAGCACGTCTGGACGTGTGCGGACGACCAACAGTAAGAGGTACACGTGCGTTTCATCACCCACGAATGGTGCAGGCAGCTTTAGGCCAATCGGTGACAAGACAGAGCCTCCCTCATTACATCCAGATCAGACTGGTGCTGCAGCAGTTATGGCCTTTCAAAGTTTGAAGTCTTGACATTTAATTATAGCATCCCCAACAGGCAACTTAGTGTAATTTCAAAATGCCAAAATCCATTGTTCCAAGTTTCTTCAACAGTACAAAAGTAACGTCTCAAGCCTCAAACACATGGGAGGGATACATGGATGAACTAACAAGCTGAACCAGTCGCTAGCTCTTTGCTTCTTGGGTAATACCTTCACCCCGAGTCTCCTGAATCACTATTTCAGACCAGCAGCACTAGCGCACTGCTACAGTAGCTTTAGTGAGCAACTTTGCATATCAGAGCCTTCAAATGGCAGCAAGACATAACAGTGACATGTCTGAACTTTGGTACCTAGAAATCATGAAGTGACACACATCCCCTCTGTGAGCGAGCCTTTCTACTGTATAGGCCTCAACCACAATTGCAGCTGCATGTGTGGGACGTGAGCTCCGTGCATCTGAGACGTCGTAACTGCTGTAACGTGCGGCGGAGAAAATTTGGAGAAGTTTGCCAAGGGACCGAACCAATCAGCGTTGGTTGTGAGGATTTAAGTGTGACGAAGGACGAAGCGACTGGGGACACAGAGCAGACCTGTCCCATGTTTAGTCCTGACTCTGGGGACACAGAGCAGACCTGTCCCATGTTTAGTCCTGACTCTGGGGACACAGAGCAGACCTGTCCCATGTTTAGTCCTGACTCTGGGGACACAGAGCAGACCTGTCCCATGTTAAGTCCTGACTCTGGGGACACGGAGCAGACCTGTCCCATGTTTAGTCCTGACTCTGGGGACACAGAGCAGACCTGTCCCATGTTTAGTCCTGACTCTGGGGACACAGAGCAGACCTGTCCCATGTTTAGTCCTGACTCTGGGGACACAGAGCAGACCTGTCCCATGTTTAGTCCTGACTCTGGGGACACAGAGCAGACCTGTCCCATGTTTAGTCCTGACTCTGGGGACACAGAGCAGACCTGTCCCATGTTTAGTCCTGACTCTGGGGACACAGAGCAGACCTGTCCCATGTTTAGTCCTGACTCTGGGGACACAGAGAAGACCTGTCCCATGTTTAGTCCTGACTCTGGGGACACAGAGCAGACCTGTCCCATGTTTAGTCCTGACTCTGGGGACACAGAGCAGACCTGTCGCATGTTTAGTCCTGACTCTGGGGACACAGAGCAGACCTGTCCCATGTTTAGTCCTGACTCTGGGGACACAGAGCAGACCTGTCCCATGTTTAGTCCTGACTCTGGGGACACAGAGCAGACCTGTCCCATGTTTAGTCCTGACTCTGGGGACACAGAGCAGACCTGTCCCATGTTTACTCCTGACTCTGGGGACACAGAGAAGACCTGCCCCATTTTTAGTCCTGACTCTGGGGACACAGAGCAGACCTGTCCCATGTTTAGTCCTGACTCTGGGGACACAGAGCAGACCTGTCCCATGTTTAGTCCTGACTCTGGGGACACAGAGCAGACCTGTCCCATGTTTAGTCCTGACTCTGGGGACACAGAGCAGACCTGTCCCATGTATAGTCCTGACTCTGGGGACACAGAGCAGACCTGTCCCATGTTTAGTCCTGACTCTGGGGACACAGAGCAGACCTGTCCCATGTTTAGTCCTGACTCTGGGGACACAGAGCAGACCTGTCCCATGTTTACTCCTGACTCTGGGGACACAGAGAAGACCTGCCCCATTTTTAGTCCTGACTCTGGGGACACAGAGCAGACCTGTCCCATGTTTAGTCCTGACTCTGGGGACACAGAGCAGACCTGTCCCGTGTTTAGTCCTGACTCTGGGGACACAGAGAAGACCTGTCCCATGTTTAGTCCTGACTCTGGGGACACAGAGCAGACCTGTCCCATGTTTAGTCCTGACTCTGGGGACACAGAGCAGACCTGTCGCATGTTTAGTCCTGACTCTGGGGACACAGAGCAGACCTGTCCCATGTTTAGTCCTGACTCTGGGGACACAGAGCAGACCTGTCCCATGTTTAGTCCTGACTCTGGGGACACAGAGCAGACCTGTCCCATGTTTAGTCCTGACTCTGGGGACACAGAGCAGACCTGTCCCATGTTTAGTCCTGACTCTGGGGACACAGAGCAGACCTGTCCCATGTTTAGTCCTGACTCTGGGGACACAGAGCAGACCTGTCCCATGTTTAGTCCTGACTCTGGGGACACAGAGCAGACCTGTCCCATGTTTAGTCCTGACTCTGGGGACACAGAGCAGACCTGTCCCATGTTTAGTCCTGACTCTGGGGACACAGAGCAGACCTGTCCCATGTTTAGTCCTGACTCTGGGGACACAGAGCAGACCTGTCCCATGTATAGTCCTGACTCTGGGGACACAGAGCAGACCTGTCCCATGTTTAGTCCTGACTCTGGGGACACAGAGCAGACCTGTCCCATGTTTAGTCCTGACTCTGGGGACACAGAGCAGACCTGTCCCATGTTTACTCCTGACTCTGGGGACACAGAGAAGACCTGCCCCATTTTTAGTCCTGACTCTGGGGACACAGAGCAGACCTGTCCCATGTTTAGTCCTGACTCTGGGGACACAGAGCAGACCTGTCCCGTGTTTAGTCCTGACTCTGGGGACACAGAGCAGACCTGTCCCATGTTTAGTCCTGACTCTGGGGACACAGAACAGACCTGTCCCATGTTTAGTCCTGACTCTGGGGACACGGAGCAGACCTGTCCCGTGTTTAGTCCTGACTCTGGGGACACAGAGCACCCTGTCCCATGTTTAGTCCTGACTCTGGGGACACGGAGCAGCCCTGCAGAGGATCTGAGAGGCAGCGTTCTGGAGTAACTGCAGCTGTCTGATGGACTTTTTAGGGAGACCTGTAAAGACACCGTTACAGTCGTCGAGCCCGCTGAAGTAGTTTACGGCCTCATTCCTGCAGCGCTCTACTGAAGCCCCTTTTTGTGATTTAGACAATTAACTTTGTGCCTTTTGTGACAGCGATTCTCTTTCTTCTTGACCCACCAGGTTGAACCGGACGAAGCACTGAGAGTGATTCAGTGTCCTGCTCAAAAACACGTCAGCAGTGCTGATATTTGCTAAATTGCTCCGATACAGTGTTTTTTATTTAACCTTTATCTAACTTGGTCGGTTGCCATGCTTTAGATTAAATATCCCCCTTTTTAAAGGGCAGGGAGATAAGCAAGAGAAGTGATCGATTAAAACACTCGCACAAAGAAGACGTGAACCTGATGCATCCATGAACGACAAAACCATCATCATCAACAACAACAGGCAGAGCTGTAGCTTCAAACCAAGAGAATAAAACATAAACAGCCTCTGTTGCCTCTAGGCCAGCCTACTGCACTGCATATCTGTGTGTTTATGTGTGTGTGTGTGTGTGTGTGTGTGTGTGTGTGTGTGTGTGTGCGTGTGTGTGTCTATATCCCTGGCAATCCCCATGAAAGTACCATGTGGCCGCAGAGCAGCCTATCACAAGAGGGAGACAGTCGCCGTACTCCTTGATCCTTGGAGGGAGCTGTCCGTTTCAGCACCACGGAGAGGCAGCAGCGGTAACCATGGTGCACTGTGCGGATGAGCAGGATGTGACTAATGAAACAAAAACAAACAAACAAGACGAGAACGCTGTTACACAAACATCAGAATATTATTAGAAAATATACAGAAATGAGCTGGCGTCATATTAAGGTCTGGGTTTCTGCTCCATGCACTGCTGACGTCTACCTTTTCACCCGTATACTTAACCCTCCTGTTCTCCTAAGGGTCAATTTGACCCCATTTAATGTTTAAAATCTCTAAATAACGATGTCTTTTTTCTTTTTTTTGCTTTATATTTATGACTTTTCCTCATTTTATGGGGACAACTCATAAAAAACCTAAAATTGTCATGATAATATATATTTTTTTATTGTTCTTATCGTACATGTACTTGGGCATCGGTGTTCCTTTGGGTCAGTTTGATCATCTGGATGATTTAATCATTATTATTATCGTCTATTTTACAATTCAAATATTATATGAGGTCAAATTCATGCTGCTGTCCTTGATAACGGACGTTACTTTCATTCCAGATGTTACAAATAACACAAAATAGCACTTAAAATAACAGACTCACTGTAAAACACACACACAGAAATCCCTCCATGCAGTTTAACATCAGTGATATTTTTCATTTTGTTAAATAAAAACATAAAGGACCCGACTTCACTTGAGTCACAAATTGATTCTGATCATTTTCAAGATGTTTAAATTGCTACGGTCAAATTGACCCCGAGAATAAATGGTGTTAGTCACATTTGAGGACACCTGCATGTCTTTTGATTGTGGGAGGAAACCGGAGAACCCGGAGAAAACCCACGCAGACACGGGGAGAAAGGCCCCAGTGAGGACGCGAACCCAGAACCTTCTTGCTGTGAGGCGACAGTGCTAACCACTGCAACACCGTGTCGCCCCTAAAGGTAAGATATACTGCAATATACAGTGGCACTGGTGTTTTAAAATGGTTTTCAGCATCCTGTCCGCTACTGTTCTCTCATCCTATCCTATCGGCGTCCTACTGTATGTCTGTAAATCTGACTTGTGAGTCCCCAACCCACCAACCCGCACTCATAGCACACTCTTCCTTACACATGGTATACACTAATGTATAGTGTGTTTCAGTGGCTGTGACAGTAAAAGAATCATCGTCTTCCCTGCGAGGCGAGGGGACGTGAAACACATGACGGAGTCAAACACACAGGGCACGGATCGCTGAGCTCCACAGCCGAACCCATCTATTTCTGTTGAACTCATCCGAGCCCTTAACCGCTTGTTCAGGTGCTTCACACCCACCACTCATCCCCCCCCCCACCTCCGTCCTCTGCGTCTCATATCCTCCCCTCAACCAGGAAATTAAAACACGCGAGTGTGTTGGGAAATAATAATAACATGACGCCTTATTGATCCCTGACAGAAAATTGTCTTTCTTGTCCCCTCTTCCATGCACAGGTCAGAGGTCGGGGCTCAGCCACAGAGCAGCGCCCCTAGGGCTAGTTGAGGTGCGGGGTGGTGCCTTGCTACGGGACACATCAACAGGGAGTGCACTTAAGCATCGGTCGCACTCATTAAACAGACAATATAATTTTTTAACGGTCATAAAACGAAGCACCGACAACGTAGTTAGTGAACCCCGGAGTTCATTAAAAGAGTGATTTACCTACTAGCCCCTGTACCAGCTCCTCTCATAGTAAAGTCCATTACAGTGGAAGGAGCTCATTGGTGCTTTGTTGTGTGTGTAGGGACTCTTCTCATGCTGCTGCAGAGGTTTGCTGTTATTTTCAGCAGCATTAGTGGTTAAAAAAGACCTTTGAATGCCTTCACCGTGCTGCCCCGAGCTAATCACTGTTAGCAACATTTGGCTATCAGCGACTCTCCTGGATTTTTCTATTAGTTCTTTTTTTTCATTCATTCATCTTCAACCGCTTGTCCCGGTCGGGGTCTCGGGGGGCTGGAGCCGATCCCAGCTTACATCGGGCGTGAGGCGGGGTCCACCCTGGACAGGACGCCAGTCTATCACAGGACACATAGAGACGAACAGAGACAGACAACCATTCACACCTACGGGTGATTTAGAGTCATCAATGAACCGAACACCTGCACGTCTTTGGACTGTGGGAGGAAACCGGAGAACCCGGAGAAAACCCACGCAGACACGGGGACAACATGCAATCCCATGCCGGGATTCGAACCAGGAACCCTCAATAGAGGACATTTACAGAATGTAAAACAGTTGTTTTAGTTAATGTTCAGTCATTTGAGCAGTTGTTGATTTCCAGCAGAGGAATTCCCTCCAAGTCGCTCCTCAGTGTGAGTAAATAGTAAATATTGTAGTGAAGATGATTAAAGTCTCTTAATTAAATAATAATTCAGATGTGTGTGAGTGTGTGTGTGTGTGTGTGTGGGGGGGGGGGGGGGGGGGGGGGTCTGAAGGGGGTCATTTTAGGAGATTGTTCATTTCTGTTTCACCTCATATGAATATGAATCTGTCAGTTTTCAGTTCTGGTTACTTTTTTTTGTCTATTTGTAGGATATTTTATCTCATTTTATGCCTCTCTCTCCCCCCCTCTCTCTCTCTCTCTCAATTTCAATTTCAATGTCAACAAGCTTCATTTGCATGATAACAATAACAATAACAACAATAATAATTAACAGTATATCGGTGTTCAGGTAAGAACTCAGTCAGGATCAGCTGGTTCAGGTGGTTCTCCCAGTCTCCCTCTCTCTCTCTCCCTCTCTCTCTCCCCCTCTCTCTCCCTCTCTCTATCCCTCTCCCTCCGTCTCTCTCTCTCTCCCTCTCTCTTTCCCTCCCTCTCTCCCCCTGTCTCTTTCTCTCTCTCCCTCTCACCCCCCCTCCCTCTCTCTCTCTCTCCCCCCATCTCTCTCTTTCTCCCCCCTCTCTCTCTCTTCTCTCTTCCTCACCATCATCCACCCCCTCCTCCTCCTCTCCTATCTCCACTTCTATCTATTTGTAGTCTATTTTATCTAATTTTATGTCTTTTTAATCTCATTCTTTTCTGTTTTTATTGATTTGTTTTGTTGTTGTTGTTGTTGTTGTTGTTTATTAACACACTTTGAGTTGCCTCTGTGTTTGCACGCTGGGCTGCTGTAGACATAGAAGTTACCCTGCTCTGCCTTCACTACAGTGGATCAAAACCAGTCAGAGGTGCACACTGTTGTTGAAGGTGATGTGCTTTGGATCAGACACATGAATCCAGCGTGAGGCGACTTGTTGAAATGATATTATTATTTTATTTTGATGTTTTTCTCCAGTGCGCTTGTTTCTGCGTAAAGTGCTGCCACCGCGCACTGAACGTCCCTCTCTCTCTCCATCTCTCTCCCTCTCTCTCTCTCTCCATCTCTCTCTCCCTCCCTCTCTCTCTCTCCCTCCCTCTCTCTCTCTCTCTCTCTCACTGTCTCTCTCTCTCTCTCCCTCTCTCTCTCTCCCTCTGTCTCTGTCCATCTCTCACCCATTCTCTCTCTGTCTCTCTCTCCCACTGTCTCTCTCTCTCTTTCTCTCTCCCTCTCTCTCTCTCCCTCTCTCTCTCTCCATCTCTCTCCTTCCCTCCCTCTCTCCCTCTCTCTCTCTCTCTCTCTCTCTCCCTCACTGTCTCCCCCCCTCTCTCTCTCACTGTCTCCCCATCCCTCTCTCTCTCTCCCTCTCCATTTCTCTCCCTCTCTCCCTCCCTCTCTCTCTCACTGTCTCTCTCCATCTCTCTCTCTCCCTCCCTCCCTCTCTCTCTCCCCATCTCTCTCTCCCTCCCTCCCTCCCTCCCTCTCTCCCTCTCTCTCTCTCCATCTCTCTCCCTCTCTCTTTCTCCCTCCCTCTCTCTCTCTCTTCCTCTCTCCCTCTCTCTCTCCATCTCTCTCTCTCCCTCTCTCTCTCTCTCCCTCTCTCTCTCTCCCTCTCTCTCTCTCTCTCTCGCTGTGGCTGTGTAGGTTTTTTTCCCATCCATCCTCCACCCCCTCCTCCTCCTCCTCCTCCTCCTCCTCCTCCTCTCTTCCTCTCTCCACTTCTATCTCAGCTCAGCGAAGAAGAAACCGAGGAAACCAAGGATTGATGTGTTGCTCGACTTTACATTTTATATTCTTTTATTTTTGCAGCGCACGTTTCCCCCTCCTCGCGCCTGACAGCTCTGCCAAACAACCAAACCCCCAAAAAACCTTTGCTTTTGATGATTTCTCATCCTTTTTTTTTGTAAATGAGAGTAAACGGCTGTGTGTGCGCGCTCGGTGAGCTCCGGGTTGGCCGTGACATAACCGTCTAGGATCGTTTGGATGCCGGAGGAAGAGGCGCTGACGCTCCGGGAAGCTTCGTCCACCCCTCCGCGTCCTCCTCGTTCCTGCGAGCGGCTGCATGACCGGTGATGCTCGGCCTCTCCGTCTGGATGCGCCCCTCTCCCCGCGGTGCGCCGTCGGTACCGCTGCCTGTATCCCCCTATAGCAGATTTCCACTCTCGCCGGAGAAAGGTCTAGGGACCACATATGGAAACTGGGGATCAGAATTTTAGGAAAAAGGGAAACTAAGCAGGCTGTCCTTTGATTTTTCCCAACTTAATTTCTCTTCCTCTTTTTTTGGCTTGATTCTTTTTCATTTGGAGAGAGGGGTGAATCGTCCCTGGTTGGTTTATTTCCCTTCATCTCTTAAAGGAATGGCTTGTTTTCATGGCAGTCGTGGTACCGGCTACTTGGCTCTACCTGTCATCCTGTCCTTTTTAGGGGAGCGCTTGATTCTGCTGGTTTGAATTTGTTCTTTCGTTTCTTTCCGCACATCCAGTCCTTATTTTTCCCCAACATACCCTGGGCCCTGCCTGTCTGTCTGTCTCGCCTGTCTTCCATCACCCTCTTCCATCACAGAATACAT